>NW_022436956.1:3809659-3844292 GCF_009761245.1 Sapajus apella
CATCCATCATAGTAGTCTAGATATTTCTCGAACCCTCCTAGAATTTCTTTCATCCATGCACTCAGTAAGTGTTTATTAAATACCTACTATGCACCACGCACTGTGCCAGGCACCAGAGGGTTTCAGACAAAGGGGGCATCGTCCTTGCCCTAAACTTTCTGGTAAATGTATGATTGCAAGGTGATTATCTATCTGACGTGTGGAGAGATTTCAAGATATAGAGGCAGCCCCAAGTAATTCACCTCCTCAGATGCAACCAATGGGGAGGGGTGATAGCACTAGAATAAACAAATACTCAGTCTACTCCTTTCTAGAAGGCACTTGTACACTCCTCAAACAAACTCTATAGTAGTGTGTGAAGTGGAGACGTGGGGTCCTTGGATTATAGGTTAGGGGAGAACGAGAGTGGCTGAGGAGGATGGCAGAATAGGATAGGAAGCTTCATTCCCTCCAAGGGTAGGTTACCATAGAATTTCAAAACAGTAGTGATTATGCCTATTTGCAAAAAGCATGAAGTACATTAGGTACTGGGGTGGTATCTAAGGGTAGGTGGGCAGTCACTCCAGGTCCAGACTTTCCTGTCTTTCTTTTGCTTTTTCTCTTAATCACTTCCGAGTGAATTTATAATTCTTGTATAAATATCCATGCCATGACACCAACACATATACCTATCAGCCTTGATTTCAGTTGGTACACATTGAAGTCTCTGGAGTCTCCCATGCTGTAGAAACCCACATTTTCCCTGGAGATCCTTGGCACTCCTATGGCCCTTTTTGGTTTCCTTGGGCACTGATGAGTCTCTCTGCATTTCCCAATCCTATTTGCCCTCTGAGAAATGTTTTTGTTTCTCATGATCAGAAAGGAACAAGGTTGAGATTCTAATTTTTCCCTCAAGGATCAAAGTTGGGTCTTGCGTGTGAACGTGTAAGCATGTACATATGTGTTTACAGCAACCTAAGGGTTCCATTCACTCAGAGAAATTTTATCAATTATCTAAGAGTCTATCTTTTAGGTGATTGTCCTCTGGGTTTACTAAGAGCTTCATAAATAACTTCCCTATCTGGGGACCAGGACTTAATGGGCAGATGGGTGGGTACACTGTGGCAGGATGCCAAATTGTGACATAAGCCACAGCCTGGATTCTGCTCTCTGACCTGTCCAAAACATCTGCTTAGCAGAAACTACATGGCAGCTTCTCTAAAGAGGAAAACAACTGCCCAGGAGGTAACTCATCTCTGTGTTTCCTCTGGCTTGAAGCATGCTGAAGCGATGCTCAATTCCATTGCAATCTGTATTTACTGGGCATTCGTTACATCTAGGCACTGGGCTAGGCACTGTGGGGAATACCAAGGAAATAGAATGCAATCTATTGGGGAAGACAAAATATACACACTGAACAGTTAGAACCAACAAAAGATGAAATCAAATCAAACCAAATGTCTAAATATCAGGTGTGCTGTGAGAGGTCAGGGAAGAAGAAATCCACATAAGCTACAGTCATAGGCTGTTAGATCTAGAAGAGACTTCTGGGATCAAGCACTCATTCATCCATTTATTTAGCATGCATTTATTAAATATTTACTGAATACTTACTCTGTACTGGGATCTGTGGAAGGTGGTAGATAAAAAGAATGAGCTCAATTATTTGGAGGAGATTACTCAAGTTAGCAGCAGAACTGGAAACAGAATCCATGACTTAATACAACACTCATTCAACAAATACAGAATGAGAAATCATCATGGGCACTCAGTTAGATGCGGAAAGACTGTATTGCCTTTTGGTGAAGCATCTGTGGCACTGAGTAGCTGCGTGAACATCCTCTAGCTTCTATTTCTGTAATTGTAACGTGCAGATAAGAAGAACACCTTCCTCATAGAACAGATGTGAGCACTGAGTGAAGTAAACATGTAAAGCGCACAGCACTATTTCAGACACAGGTAAGTGCTTAATAAATGCCAATTATTTTTTGTTATAGAGCTATCTCAATGGATCAAACACGGTGCCGATCTTTACAAAACTTACATGAATTCTAACAAAGAGGAAAGGCAAATTCCCAGACCCAGGTGTCTTCCTGATAACAGAACTTTGGGAAAGACTTTAGGAAGTTAAATAAAAACAGACAAAATGAAAACAAGCTTAAAGATAGAGAGGTGAAACTTAGACATTATCTGCAATGCTTGGGACCAGAAGTGTTTCAGGTTTTAGATTTTTTAAACAAATTTTGGAACATTTGCATTATAGCAGTTGAGCATTTCCTGTCTGAAAATATGAAGGGCCACAATGAGCATTTCCTTTGAGTCTTCTGTTGATGCTCAAAACATTTCACATTTTGAAACATTTCAGATTTCAGATTTTTAGATAAGGATATTCAACTACTACATGATCAATGGGCTGAACATCAACAATAGTTATTTGATTTATCACTTTCCAAATCTACCAAAGAGTCAGATTGTTAAATCCTGGAAAGAGAAACATTCAGAGTCCATCTAGTCCATGCCCGTGCCTCTCATATATTAATGTACCAAGAGTACTAATTAAAAGTCCCATGTATTTTTGTGCATGCTCCCATAACGTTGTAACCATCATGAGCTATGGCTGCATGGCTCTGAAAGACTCTGGGATTTTGGAAATAGCAGGAATAAAGAAATTACATAAGATGGCTTTTTCCAAAGATGAGTCTTAGGAAGCAAATTCAATAATGAGGCCTCTTCCTCCTTCTCTGTCCCAACTAAGGCAGTGCAAAGTTCAATGGCCTATATCAAGGAAACAGAGCAAATCTTAGTGTTACCTATTCAGGTAAGAGCGTGCCGGGGAACTAATCTGGGCATGGTGATGAGACTATCCAGGTGGCGGTCATGTGCAATGAATGCAGAAGAGAATTGTGATCACAGGTGTCATTAAGCTCTTGGTTACAGGACTAGTGACGAAGTAAGGGGAGGAGGGTCCAGAATATAAAATCCAGACCCCAGGGGTAGGAGAATCAAAATTATTTTGTAGAGAATGAGGGCATTAGCCAAACAATGTTCATAAGAAGGAGACCCAAGGGAATGAGGGCAGAAACCCATCCATTTAGAACCAGCACATACGATGAGAATAGCTGGTCAGCTCTGGGTGACCAGGGGGCTTACACATAGGTACATCAGCCAGAGTGTGGGCATAGTTCCTCCAGATTAGATGCACTGCCTCAGTGAGACTTGTAAGAGGTTATCAGGCTGACTTGTCATTGCTCACAATTAGACAGGACTGAAACCATGAACTAAACTTCTAGCTGCAGCAGGGGGTCAGTATGTGGAGCAATTTGCACAAGAGAATACCTTGAGGTCTCCCTCATGATACTTTGCAAAATAAAGGGTCTTTCCATTTGTGCATGGAGAGAATTATAAATTTTTTTGTCACTTTGGCAGCAGTCTTCTGTGACCACACCCATGCATGTGACATAACTTTTACCTCTGCTCCAGCCTCTGATTCAAATCAAATGCTGACACTTGTTAATACTGCTCTAAATGCCACTGCGGTAGAGATGACCCTCCCTCACATTCCTTCCTGTTCCCAACCTGCCCCCAATATACTATTGTTTTTAAGCAGCTCACCTGTTAATTAAAAAGTAGGAATCAATTGGCTTCATCTCTCTATTCCAGGCTCCTGTGCACACAAGGATTAGAGCTGCCTCTACTTAAGTCAATTAGAGATAAGGAGAAGCTGACATTTCGACAACCTACCTTATCACACTGCTCAAAAACAGCTCAGATTAAAATGTACAAAGATGATTTCTTTAGTCCTTTTCCTCCTCCTTTCCTTCTTTTAATTATTCCAAAGAAAGCTGTCAGTCCAAGCGGACACTGGAGATGCATGCTTCCACCTATGATGATTAGCATGCCTGAAACACACACCTAACCTGTCCTAGTGTAAGTACCACTGTAGCCCTGCATCTGCCCACTCAACCATCCCCAGCTGGGGTGCGGAGAAATACTCAATCTGTGCTTCAATTTAGGGAGACTATCTTTTCTACTGTGATGCAGTAAAATGGGGGGCAGACTGGGAATCCAAAGACATGGGCTCATGTTCTGACTGTGTCATTGAATGTGCTACCTAACCCGTTGAGTTCTTGGCTTCTCCAAGCCTCAGTTGCTTTAGCTGTGAAATGGGTCGATAGTTCTTGCCTAATGGCACTCTTGTGAGGATCGAGTGAGTGCACACCTGCACCTGCACCACAGGAAGCCTGGTACAATGGATGCTTGATAAATGTTACATTGCATCTCAACTCCCTGAGAGGCATTCTAGGTAATTTCTGAATGGAGCCATGAGGCAGTTTGCAAGTGACTCTGTATCATAGGAATGTTTACTTGTTGATCTCAGGCATTTTTTTCCAGGCAAAATGTATGTGTATATACACGCGCACACACGCACATTACTGTTAAGTAACCCTACCAGTTTGTTATTGTGATCTCCATTTTAAAACAAGGGGCTGAAGATCAGAGAGTTTAATTACCTTGCCAAAGTTCACACATCTGGAGAACAGCAGAGCTGGGATCTGAACCCAGAGCCCATTATCTTCCCATTACCTCATGCCCCAGTGATGCTGAATAATCACGAGAAAGCAAAGCAGTGTGGTCTGATGACCTTTTCATTCATTCACACAGTGAAGAGAGCGCCACCTTACTGACACCAGTCTGTGAACGTATTAGCAATTTTCCAAATTTGCCCAGTCCATTAGCTAGGCTCCTTCTGGCTACCTCTGACTCCTGGCCCACCCCGACCATGCTAAATGCTGGTGTGGCCCCTGAACAGAGGCACTAGCTATCTTCTGGTCCTTCTCCACATCATCGTTCAGCAAACTACCTCCCTGTCTTGCCTGCAGATCCTTTATGGCAACCACTGGCTAACAGCAGCTGACATTCAAACAGTGCTTCCATTGTACCAGATGCGATTTCTGGAGTGTTATAAGCATTACCAGTGATCTGCGATGGGCACTAGGGGCAGCACCCAGGTCCCACTTCAGGGAGAGATTGTTGCCCAGCTGCCCAACCTGCCAACAGGTGTTTATAGCTCTCAGCCCTTCTGAGGATCAATCCAGCTGGAAAGAGACCTCTTTCAGAGCCATGTCCCTTCTCCAGGTGGCCACATTTAAGACTAAGCGTGGAGATCTGACAACCTCAGCCTTCTGAGAATTACTCTGAGGAATAATTACTTCCTGCTTGCTCCATTCAGAAATTACTTAGGATGCATCCCAGGGTGTTGAGATTCACCTTAAACATTTGTCAAGCATCCCTTGTACCAGGTTCCCTTTTGTGCAGGTGCACACGTGCTCTCAATCCTCACGACAGTGCCATTAGGCAAGCACTATTAACCCCTTTTGCAGTTAAGGCAACCGAGGCTCAGAGAAACCACGGGCCCAAGGGGTTAGGTCATCCTTACTCCAGCACTCTCTTTGGGGCTGGTTCTGGCTACCACTGATTAGTGTCACAGTCTGAATTGTCCCTCTGTTCATTCTGGCTTCCTCATCCACCTTTCCACAGGTGCTGATTTCAAGGGCACTCCCCAATCAACGACTTATTTGCTAAATTACGTCTCAGATTCTTTCTCCTGGAAAACCCATTATCACTACTATTAAGCACACTTTACAGGTGAGAAAACATTTCAAGATTAATTGGTTAATAAGTGGCTATGGTTAGTCATTTTTACTATTTTCTACTTTGAAACTGTTCTTCTATGCTCATCTTCTCTTTCTAGAGCATGACGCTGGTGGATTAAAGATGACTACGAGCTGCTTGATAGTCCTGTCGCTGAGAGGTGGATTCCATTTCCCCTCTCTCTGACTCTGGGCTGGGCTTAGTGCCTTGCTAGACCAACAGAGTGCAGCAGAAGTGATCACATGTCAGCACCAGGCCCAGCCTGGGAGGATGGAGAGCCCCACCTTGGACTCTTGAAGTCTGATGCTGCCACTGAAGGCCCAGCATTCCTACTGAAAAGATTGTGTAGAAACATCTTGAGCCTCCACAAAAGAAGAAGGAGCCCGTGTGAAGTTGGCCTTCCACAGCAGCAAGGCATGAGAGTGAAGCTGTCTTGGATCCTCCAGACCAGCCCAGTCACCAGGTGAATATCACCACTAGGCCTAACTGAGACCGCATGGAATTGGAGGATCACCAAGCTGAGTTCTGCCCAAATTCCCCATCCACAAATCAGGATGGTTTATTACATGACAGAAGCTTACTAGATCAGAGGCATACTACCTGAGTTATTACTGGATTATGGTGAGAAGTCCTCTGCAGTGTCCTCAATCTTATCTCCTCTGGAGTCTTCCCCCCCTCAACCATGCTACCCTGTTCAGCATCTTACTCCCCACCCTGCCCCCATTTTCTATTTTCAAACCTGCACAGAGAATTCTTTCACTTCCAGGTGTACCATGCTCTTTCTTCTTCCTTTTCTTCTTCTTCTTTTTTTTTGTTTTTGTTTTTGTTTTTGTTTTGAGATGGAGTCTCACTCTGTCACCTAGGCTGGAGTGCAGTGGCCTGGCTCACTGCAACCTCCACCTCCTGAGTTCAAGTTATTCTCCTGTTTCAGCCTCCCAAGTAGCTGATATTATAGGCATGTGCCGCCACACCTGGCTAATTTTTTTTTTTTTTATTTTTAGTAGAGACGGGTTTTTCACCATGTTGACCAGGCTGGCCTCGAACTCCTGACCTTAAGTGATCTGCCCACTTCAGCCTCCGATAATGCTGGGATTACAGGCATGAGCCACTGCACCCAGCCCTTCCTTTCCTTCTAAACTTCATAAAGGAGTTATCAATATACATTACCAACACCTCTGTACTACTGCCTTCCTTGTTCACTTTTGAATTCTGACTTCTATCTTTACCATTTTTTGTTATGAAAGTCTTGAAGTTTAGCTGCTATTTTTGGATCATAAAATCTGGTGACATTTTCTTACTTTAACCATCATGTGCCTTTAGGAAGCCATTCTTAAAACCCACTTCTGACAACCAGTATTACAAACTGTCAGCTAATGTCCAAGGAGTTCTCTCGGTATTCATTTATTTATTCACTCATTCATTCAACAAATATCTTTCTAGAACCTCCACTGAGATTCTCTGTATGACTTCATGCTCCCTGGCCACTTAGCAGAAAGAATGACCAATCCAGAAATAAGGATACTAAGTCAGCTGATACAATCACAACCAATCCATCTCAAGTATGATGCACCCAGATTTTAAAAACATTGGTAGATGCTTTCATGTTTCTGAGACATGTATCGTCAGGAATTTTTTTCCTTTAGTTAACCCAGTAGCTCTCAGCTCTGGCTACACATTAAAATCCTCAGCAGAGCTTTTAGGAAATCCTAATGCTTGGGTGTCACCTCTGGATATTCATTAGTCTAGGGTAGGACCCAGGCATTAGCATGTTTTAAATGGCTGATAAGTGATTTTAACGTGCAGCAGCTGGGGCTTGAAGGCCATTGACTGACCTAAATCCCTAATAATACAGCTTAATATCATGCTTCCTGCTCTATACTCTGTGGAGACCGAGGAAAGCACTGAATGGAGGCAGTGTTTTGGACACTTGAAGTTTGCCTTAAATCTCTGTGCAGCTTTTCTGTCCCAGGTTAAATAATCCCAGTTCCTCCAACCTTTCCACGTAGGTTGTATTTGCAGCACTTTAATCACACTTTAATCTTGTTTTGATTTAACTCAAATAGGTCTGTTTCCCTGGAGAAAACTTTTCCAAGGTAGATGTCTCTGTTTTACAGAAACACATAACCCTGATGGCTCACCATTTCAACTGTGAATTGCACAGTGGTTGTTATGAAATATATATCAGTAAAGATTTCAGCAGACCATTTTGTTTCTAGACTTACATTAGCTAAAAATGAAACACCACACATATCAACAAAAAGAGTTTTTTTTCCTGTTGTTCTGCAAATATTGTTAACAATGCATTTGGTCACTTGACTTACAAACCAACTGAGAGTGTACAGGGCTTGACTTTAGTTCTCCATATCTTTTCTCATTCTCCCAGTAATTGCAGTAATCAATGATCCCAAGGAAATTTGAACTCACTCAAAAGTCAACCGGGGATGCTAAGTCTGGGAGGAGAAGAGATCCTGGATGACCCAAGCAGTAAATTAACATACACTGATGAAGTTGATTAGCAGTCATAAAATTACTCATCTCTCTCCTCCAGGAGCCCAGAGTCCGTCACTTTACATTGAAGTCTTTTCACATATCTGCATGGCTGTCCTTTCACATAAATCTCGTCAATTGAAATTTTAATTTGCTTATAATTTCAAGGGATGTTTGACCTATTATTATATTAGAAATGAGAAAAACATGAATTTCTGAAAAATCCAGGCATAAAGATGTTCAGCAACTACAAAAGGGGAAGCAGGTAGTAGAGAGGAATGGAAACAGGGGGTCCTCATTACATTCTGAGGATGGGGCAGCAGGTTTCAACCCACATATGCAGTGTCCTTTTAAAATGCTGCTCTAGTTTGGACAGCTGACCCTCCAAACCTCATGTTAAAATTTGATTCTCAGTGTTGGAGGGTAGCCCAATGGGAGGTGTCTGGGTCATGAAGGTGGATCCCTCTAGAACGTTTTGGTGCTGTCTTCATGATAATTAGTGAGTTGTCTCTGTTAGCTCCCATGAAAGTTCCCCTGAAAGCTGGTCATTTAAAAAAGGCTGGCATCTTGTTGCTTTCTTTTTTTTCTTTTTTAGATGGATTCTTGGTCTCTTACCCAGGCATGCATGCAATGGCGTGATCTCGGCTCACTGCAACCTCTGCCTCCCAGGTTCAAGCGATTCTTCTGCCTCAGCCTCCTGAGTATCTGGGACTACAGGCGTGCACCACCACGCCTAGCTAATTTTTGTATTTTTAGTGGAGACAGGATTTCGCCATATTGGCCAGGCTGGTCTCAAACTCCTGACCTCGTGATCTCCCTGCCTCGGCCTCCCAAAGTGCTAGGGTTACAGGTGTAAGCCACTGTGCCTGGTCTACCACCTTGGTTTATTATCTTGCTTTCTTCTTTTCACCTGTGATCTCTGCACACACTGGTTTCCCTTCCCCTTCCATCATGATTGGAAGCTTCCCGAGGCCTCAACAGAAGCCAGTGGTGATGCCATGCTTCTTGTACAGCCTACAGAACCATGAGTCAAATAGACCTCTTCTATTTGTGAATTATTCAACCTCAGTTATTCATTTACAGAAAAACCAAAATGGACTAAGACATATGTACTTGGAAGGAAGAGTGCTGAGTAGGTAGGTTTTGTAGGTTTCTCTGTCTTTTAAGGGTAGTATACATATAAGCTTCTAAGTCATACAGATAAAGTAAGAATCCATTTCATGCCAACAATGACAGGCAGCTGTCATAAGACACAAAGGATGGAATCAAAGTTGACTATCACAGATCAATTGTATTTGGAAGGATTTTTAAAAAAGCTCTTCCTGCTTCCCAAGTTTCTGAGAAAGGGTCAAGATCTAAGGAGGTTCATAAATCAAACTGCATGGCTATCCTGGACACCACTGAAGTATGGTGGACAGACATCAAAGAGATGAGACATTTGTTGTTTCCCAGATTCCTTTGAACTTCTTGGTGGAGTGCAGCCCAATGGGCTCCTGGTTTCAAATCCCAACTCTACCATTTATCATCTTTATGATCTTAGACAAATCACCTAAACTTTTCAGCTTAGTTTGTTTATCTTAAAACTGATAATATCTGCATTGATAATATCTGCATTGATAATATCTCAAAAGTTATGTTGTCTGATTATCAGGGATATAACATAATTTTACACATCACCTAGAACCATGCCTCTATGTGCTGGATGCTTAATAAATATTATTATTGGAAGACCCTGCTTTACCAGCACTAAAGGAGTTCCAGGTCACTTAGAAATTTGATGTTTTATTATCTGGTGATTCTATAATGCAACTGTAATGAGGACAGAAGTTGAAGACGCTATTCACCACCTCTTAGGTACTAACCCAGAAATAAAACTAAAGATGCAGCCTCCTATGAAGATCTGAAAGTAAAGAAGAGTTGGGTTGGTCATAACTAACTTCGCGTCTCCCTACCAAGCAGGTTCTAGGTTTCAGCTAAGCCTCAAATGGGAGAAGAGAGCAGTGGAAGGGAATGAGAGAAGAAGTATGTCCCTGGGCTCTCAATTTGAAACTCAGGGCCATTACCCATGAAGCATCCCTGAGAGGAGTGCATCTGATTTCTGTTCAGAAGTGCAGGTGAGGCATAACATATTCACCTAGCCCTACTTCAAAGTATCACGAGGCAAAGCTCCTCATTTCTATTCATTTAGTCTCTATTAAAGGCACTATAGTTTATTTATTGATACTGCTACAGAAAAATAAAAAGAAAAATACACCTACAATACAGGGCATTTGTGGGATGTTATGTCTGAGATGCCCTGTAATAGGCTTTCGAAAACGTGTTGTCCTAATTAGTTAATAAGGTCAGGTATCTATGGAAACAGCCATATATTTGTCCTTAAGCCAGACAAGCACTTACTCACTTAATAGCATGCAGTCCATACAAACGAAGCCTGGTGCCTATATACATTAGCTTCTCGCAACATATACAAAAACAGAGAAAGCAGAAAAGATGAGGAAAGTACGCAAATGGAGGAAAGAGAGCCCGTTACACCGGCACAGTGTCATGCCTACAGTGAGTCACTAAGGAAATCCAAAGGCCAAAGAGTGATTTTATTCACACAGCATCAATTTTGAATGAGTCCAATGAAATTCCTCCCCAATGGTGTAGCCGTGGAAGGAATTGTCCTATTAATAGCATGCTTCAGCTACATTATGGGTTCAATGGGTTAACTGGGCTTTTGTTGGATGGCCTCGTAGCATAGTAACCATTTATAACATAATTTCTATGAGAAAATGTGTACTGAATTCTAAGTACTCAGCTTTAAAAAAAGGACTTCTGAACCACAGCCCATGTACAGAGGAGGACTTCCTGCATCCTCTGAGAAATAGCAAGGAGACATAGAGGGAGCCCTGGGTAAGCATCTGAAGATCGAGGTTCCAGTCCCATGCACTTACCACATGGGAGATTCAGGTCTCTTAACTTCCCTGAGCCTCCATTTTGCTGTCAAATCAAAATCCATTTTGTCTAGAATATAAGCTTCACCAGGACAGGAATCATGCCTGCCTGTCTTAATCACCTTGCCTTCCCCAGCCCCTCAATCAATATTGGTGGGTGAAGGAATGAAAGAATATTTGCCTACCTCTCAACACTCTGAGAATAATCAGATGAGGTAATGCCTGTGAAAACAATTCAAGAAGCTGTAAAATGGAATACAAATGAGAGACATGATAATTATAACCTATTGTTACAGACAGAATGTCACCTTCTGTGCATTCCATGTAAATGAGGATGTTTGTGTTAGTGCTAATTCGAATGGCTAAGCTGATATCCAGAATACTGAGTGGTACAGATGGACCATGCAACCTGCGATATTTGAGCTAGAGGAAGGGGTGGATAATGAGAAAGCAAGCAACGGGAGTTCAAAAGAGTGGGGACTGGCTGGAAAATGAATGCGTTAGATCCAACATCTGAAGGTAAGTCAACACAGGTACAGGGCTCTTGTAAAGTCTCTTCAAGGGCCATCCTGAGGACTAGAAGGCTCTTCTGCCTGAGCCAGAGCAGACATAAAGAAGAGACTAGATCGGAGTCTGAATTCTACCCTCATTAGCTTAAAAAGGAAGGAAAAAAAGGGAAAAAAAAAGAAAGATACTTGGGTCATCAATTAGGAAGGCCGTGGAAAGGGCATATCTGAGACATAGGATTTGGTAAGTAAGTAGCAAGAAGCAGGACTCAGGTCTCTGCTCCCCGATTTTCCAGCCTGCATATATAATTCCTCTTGTAATTATAACATTGGGAGACACTCAGTGCGGATACTCAGGCTGTGCAGCAAACAAGGGTGGAGGTGATAGTAAAAGAGAAAGGGGGTTCTGAGTCTGTGGTCCCCAGTATAGAGACCCTGGAGTCTTTGTTTCGTGTGTGATTCAGGCAGCCAGATTCTGAATTTTCCATACATTACCCAGAATCTTTCATCAATGTCTTGGGTACAAACACAATCAAGCATCCATTTGGAGGTCATGATTGGGATATCTGTGAATTGAGACCCAATCAGCAGCTCAGGTCCTTGCACATAGCATAGACAATGAGAAGTCAGACACTGTGATCACACCCAAAAGATTAAAGTCTGCTGCAAAACTAGGAAAGACTTCCCAATCAGGCTGTTGATCCTTCCTTGAAGCATGCCTAGAGCCACTCCCAATGGTGACCCTTCCCCCATGCCTACCTTATTGTATAAGTATACATAGCCACTCTGTATGCCATATTCACTTTTCCTGCTCCAGCAACCAACCTTGAAATCCAATGTCAAGTGGCCCTGTATCCAATGTGGAAACCACTTTAAAAAAGCCCAGGAGGATGCAAAAAGATTCTTTACCATTAAGGATGAGAGCGATATAGAGAGAGACTGAGACAAAGAAACCACCTTCTCTCTGAGCAGTTACGTGAGAAACTCTTTTACGCTTTTCCAGTCCTCCACCTCCCATGCCCAATTAATACAATACACATTTTCTCATAATGTGGGGTGTAATTTTTAAAAGGGTCAGGGGGCTGGGCCTGGTGGCTCATGCCTGTAATCCCAGCACTTTGGGAGGCCGAGGTGGGTGGATTATCAGAGGTCAGAAATTCGACACTGGCTTGGCCAACATGGTAAAACCCCATCTCTACTAAAAAAATTAGCCAGGTGTGGTGGCTCGTGCCTGTAATCCCAGCTACTTGGGAGGCTGAGGTGGGAGAATCGCTTGAACCAGGGAAGCAGAGATTGCAGTGAGCCGAGATTGTGCCACTGCACTCCAGCCTGGGCAACAAGAGTGAAACTCCACCTCAAAAAAACAAAACAATAAAAATAAAAGGGTCAGGGTCAACCTGCACAAAGGGCACACGTTTGAGATTTAGAAGGCTGAGGTTCTAGCTCTGGAATGCTACTACGCCCCCTGAATTAATAACCTAAACATCTGTTCTATATATAGAATATAGAAATAACACAATCCCTGCTCCTCTGCTACGCAAGGCCATTGTGTAAATCAAATGAGATAATATATGTAAAAGCACTTTGAGAAATTAAAAGCATACTTCAGAAATAAAACATTGATTAGAGGACATCTATTCAATCAAGAAATGTTTTCTGTATAGCTAGTATATTTACTTTTAAAACCCCAACAAATACACATCATTATCAAGGGCATGAATAAGTTCCATTTGGCTCATTGGAAAAATGACAACGTTTAGCAAGTTGTTTATATTTTCTAAACCCTAATTCCATCTAAATCCACATGCAAAAGCCTTATCTTTGTGACTATTTCTTCACCTGGAAGCTAGGCAGAGAATGGGCTCATTTTCCGGCTTCACCATGGTAGTACAGATGATAATTCAACAAAAATGACTGTAAATTAGGCTGGCCATTCACAGGAAGCTTTATATGTGCAATCTCCCTGAAACGTTTCTCATTTCTGTACTTAAACAACTGATGCAGCCGAACTACCCAAATGAGCGAGAGAAAATCTCTGATCCTAGGGTCATAACTCTGTGAGTTTATTACGTGTGAGTTATTGCTTTGAACCAGGCTTGGGCTTCCAAGGCCAGAATCACACATTCCTGATATAATGTCCCTAACACCAGCAGAAAATGATCTTTACAATTCTCATCTTGAACTCATGTGGAACTCCTGCCTCATTGGTTACTTGTCGTCTGAACAGGCGAGTCCATCCAGCTCTGTAGTTCATCTTGTTACCCCCAACATGTAAAGGCTCGTGTTCATGCTGGCGGAGGACACGGAGCACCAAGTTGCTTCCGCAGGTGATTAAATGCTCACATGGAGGCAGGAAAGGCCGTCTACCACAGGCAGAGGACCAGGCTCCCAGAACCTTCTCTAATGCCACAGACTTCCCCACGCTGAGTGCTGGGCACCACTCTAGGTGCTTGACGAGCATCATCTACATGCATCCTTACAAACATTGTGGGTGAGACCAGTGGTTCTGATTCTTGGTACAAATCCAGAATCAGAAATAACACTCACCGTGTGCAGTGGCTCATGCCTATAATCCCAACACTTTGGGAAGCCAAGGTAAGAGGATTGCCTGAATCCTGGAGTTTGAGACCAGCCAAGGCAACATAGAAAGATCCAATCTCTACCAAAATATTTATAAAACTTAGCCAGGCATAATGGCACACACTGGTAGTAGTTCAAGCTACTTAGGAGGTTGAGGTAGGAAGATCCCTTGTGCCCAAGAGGTCAAGTCTGCAGTGAGCCATGATCACACCATGTACTCCATGCTGAGTGACAGAGTAAGACCTTCTCTCTCTCTCTCTCTCTTTCTCTGTCTCTCTCTCTCTCTGTCTTTATGTGTGTGTGTATATATGTATATGTATATATATTATAGTATATATGCATATATATACATATATATGTTTATTTATATATGTATATATATACATATATATGTGTATATATGTATGTATATACACATATATATGTGTATATATGTATATATATATACACATATATATGTGCATATATATAATATATGTATATATTTTATATAATATATGTATACATATTTAATATATATTATATACATATATTATATATAATGTATATACATATATTTTATATATTATATATAATACAAGTAAATATATATTACTTGTATATATGTATATATACAAGTAAATATATTTACATATATATAATATATGTTATATATATATGTGTGTGTGTATATATATATATATATATATATATATAAAATACAAGGCCAGACATGATGGCTCATGCCTGTAATCCCAGCATCTTGGGAAGCCAAGGCAGTAGGATCACTTGGTCCTAGGAGTTCGGGACCAGTATGGCTAACATAGAGAAACCCTACCTCTACAAAAAGAATATAAAAATTAGGCACGATGGCACGGACCTGCAGGGACATGTAGGGACCTGTAGTCTCAGCTACTGGGGAGGCTGAGGTGGGAGGATGGCTTGAGGCTAGGGGTTCAGGCTGTAGTGACCCAAAATCGTGCCACTGCACTCCAGTCTGGGAGAAAGAGTGAGGCCCTGTGACTAAATAAATAAATATCACAAAACAAATTTCATTTTAAAAAAAGTAACACATAACACAGTAAGGAAAATACGGATACCTGAATTCCACCTTCCTAAAGGTTCTGATTCATTCATTTTGGGGGTGGGCTCCTGTATCTGCCCTTTAAAATCATTGAGCGGTGACAGGCTTTTCAGACTGCCAATAATGACAATATTAATAATATGTAATGTCACTTGACAGCCATTATGTGCTGGGCGGTCAGCTGAATGCGTCACATGTTCCTTCTACTTGGAAGTTTACAACACTATGAAGTAGATGTTTATATTACCTATATTTGGAGATAAGGAACTTGAGACTTAGAAGGGCCTAGCCAGAGACCGAACATATCAGGGTAGATACTTGCACCCCATTTTCTCTGACTCTGAAATCTGTGCTCTTCCCACTTCAGCCCCTGTAGCAGAAAGTGTTTACGTGAGAGGCAATGTTCTTGTGCTTTCTCCCCTGGGACATTAGTGATGCTGACTTATCACTATTATTATTATCATTAATAATAATTTCTCCTGGCGAAGCCTGAGTTCAAGGCTTGGAAGCATAAATTCCAGAGGCGGAAGCCAAGGTAAAGATGACACAGAGCATGCTTCTGTCAGGAGGCTGAGGGTCTGCTGGGAAGGGACATTTGCCTCTCTTCCCCTGGGGCTGTGACCCTGGAAAGCCGTTTCCCAACACATAATTAAGATACAACTTAGCCTCAGGGACTTGCACTACCTTTATAAATCTCCCTCTCAATCAGTCTGCCAGGGACCTTTACACAACAATACTTATAAATATTTTCAGCTCCCAAGGATTCTGTGGATACGGCCAGAGACACCTCACCAGGCCCCTGTATAATCAATATTATCACACTGCCAAAAGATAATCATAATACTTTAGATCCTTAAAGCTCCTTTGAGCCTGAAAAAATTCAAAGCACTTTCATATCAGTCCTTTCATTCTGCCTTTCCTATATCTGACAGTGGAAGAAGGACTTGGGAAGGAAGCCGCTCTCAGCCCTTAATCCTGTCTCCTGCAAACTTGAAGTTCCTGCACCTTCCCCTCATGTCACAGGCTCAGGGAGGAACTGACCTTGATTTGTGTTCAAAGGATGTTTTTTTTTTTTTCTGTATTTGTTGAGTATTTCTGGTCAGGCTGGTTTGACCATCTCCGTGGCCTGTGGACCTCTGGGATGTCTCCTATGGAAACCCCAGAGGATGGGTGCAGAGTCTGTGACTCCCACTCTGAGGGCTCAACACAATGTCTCCTTCAACCTGTGGGTGAAGGGAGGCTTCCTGGCAACAGCAATGATGGTTTGTGTTGTTTTGTGTGGAAAGCAGGATCTGCTGGTGCAAAGAATTGATCTCGCTTTGCACTTTGGGTTCAGGCCCTTAGCCTGTCCCCTAGCCGCGGGAGGGCCCCAGCTTACGCATTCACACAGTGCAGCTTATGACGCTTAGGGATGGGGTTGGGGGGCACGGAGCCTTCCTGGAGAACGTGAGGAGGATGTGGCATCACAGGCTGAAATGATCCAGTCATGGGGCAAAATAAGGTATTGCGTGCAGCTGGAGAAGTGGGGGCTGGGAAGAACGAGAGGGAATGTCCCAATATCTCAGCAGTGCCAAGTGCAAGGCTGAAACATCAAATGCTAAATTGAGCCACAGATCAAGACTAGGGGAGGGGAAACTTTGCAGAAGAAACTTTGAGCCAAGACAGGGAGAGGGTTGGGCGTGTGGAGCTGTCCCTTCAGGAGCCACACAGGTGTCTGGGGGTCTCCCTGTACCTTTGTTGTGGATCCTGGTCTGGAAGGTGGCAAAGGAGACAAGAGAGTAGAAGCCACAAAGCCAAGCAGCCTGTGGACCATCCAGTACATGATGGGGCTGGGAGAAGATATCATGGCCCATTCTGTTTTCTCTGTTCCTCTCTGTTATCATCAGCTCAGAGCCCAGAGCTGAGCTGAGCCTGCTGGTGAATAGGAGAAGCCCAGCAGAGAGAAACCAAAGGCAATAGAGAGGGGGTAGCACAGCCCAGCCCTGGCCATTTGACTTTGACTTCTATCCTGGTGGGTGGGAATCTTCCAGGAGGTGCCCAGCTGTGGGAGTCAGCCTCCGTGCTTTCCATCCAGGTGAGATCACATGGGCCTCTCTCTAGGCTCCGGCTTGAGGACAGTCACTGCCTGGGCTGGTGGAGGAAGGGCAGCACAGAGTGAGGGTGGCAGACGTCGTCTACCAAGGCCTTGCAGTAGGAGCCGGAAGCAAGGACGCGGACAGAGATTTTAAATATATTCAGAAAGTGAACAAATGAGAGACAAATGAGCCAACTCAAAAATGATTTTTCCTTAATCAGTTCGGTACATGCCACACTGTGCATGCGCCCACTGGCACACAACAAGAAGTCAAGCAGTTTGATCCACTCGTGTCCCCAAGGCTCATAGTTCACGCAGCTCCTCCCATAGGAGAGCTTTGGTGATTAGGCCCGGAATTGGCAAGTGGAATATGCAATTTGGAGCTTGCTGGTCTCGGTATTTGAGTGGGTGCTTACCTGCCTAGCCCCTGTGCTGTTGCTTTGCCCTTCCAGTAACAATAACGATCTGTCTAGACAGCAGGTGGCTCTGGCTTCACTATGGCTGGAAATGCTGGACCACAGAATAGGGGCCGGGCCCTGTGCCTGCCATCCCAGGTGTGGGCAGGCTCTTCTGCTTTCATGTTTTGAAAGGTTGACCTCTGGCAAAGTGCTCCAGTTATAATGGGATTGAGCAAATGCCTCCATTTGTGCTGTGAGAGCTGAGGATTCTGGGGGCCGAATGGAACTAGATGTTGCCTGTTTAGTAGTATACACAGAAAGGAGGTGGAGGACGCAGCTGCCAGGTGCCACCGTGTGATTGCCCAAGACTATAATCCCATCATTCTCTCATTCTACAATTGAGAATGGAGAAAAATCAATCCTAAGCAGAGATTGGACCCAGTCATGTAATATGTATAACCTCGGGGTTTTTGTTGTGTTTTGCTAAGTGCAAGCCCAAAGTCTAGCTTACATGTGACCTTAGGCTTCAGATTGAAGTTTGGAGGCACTAGCATGGTGATTTAAACCATTCTTAGGCAGGGAGGGAAATAAGGGGGTGTGCTGGAATTGACAGGGTAATAGCATGAATCTCATGAGAGTCCTGGCCAGTGGCAGGCCAAGACAGAGGGTCTCTGGCAGCCAGATTTTGATTCAATTAGGGCATGGCACTGCTCTGCTCTTCACACTGGCTGGTGTCCCGGCCTTACCTGCTGGGCTCATGGCCTGGCTCGGCCATGAGGGGATGGCTTGGCTTCTCCTGAATTTCTGCTCTGGTCCAAGGAACCCGTGTGTACCAACCACCTGCCTCCCTTCCCTGATGTATCTGTATGTGCTAGAGGTCTCAGAGGAGTGTACGATGAGCTTCTAGAAGCCCCACTCATCATGTGGTCTGGAGCACAGGGCATGGTGCCCCTCCATCTGGCCAACAGCCCTGAAGAGGTCTTAGTCTCTTCAGAATCCATTTTTAACCTGAAGAACTGGAGTTCTCGAGAGCGTAAGTGACTTCCTCAAACTGCACTTTAAGTGGGAGGCAGAACCAAGGTTAGGACACAGTATGCCCCCTTTCTTCGACACAGATGGCTGTTGGCTCCTTCCAGAGAGTCAAGAGGCACCGGCTGCTGCAGAGGGAGCTCTTCCCATGGCCTAGTGGGCCACGCAGACCCTCTCCAGCCAGGACAGGGCAGAAGGCCAAGCCCTGCACCAGCCCCACTGTAGACCCAGTGGACTCCAATTGAGACACAAACCTTCACTGCAGGGCTGGGGAAATGAGCAGACAGAAAGGGATGGGCTCAAGATGAGCTGAGCATTTGTTCATCCAGTTACAAAGGCCCCCAGGACTTTTATAAAGGCCTAGTGATCACAAAATAAAAGCGATAATCAAATGATAATACAAGTGATAAGGCAGATAGAAATCATTTTTCAGAATATTTTAAAAATTAAGGCTGAAGTTATTGGATGCTTAGGAGATGTTAGTAGCTTGACCAGTCTTATAACAGGTAAGAGCTGGAGCCGGATTTGAGCTGAAATCTGCCTGGCTCCAAGCATCCTTCCTTGGATGGCTAGGAAACAGGAAAGGGGAGTGGGTAGGCAGACCCATCCACTCTCCATCTAGACTGAGAAAATACACAGACAGAGGTGCTTTACTGGGCTTGCAGCACGTTTTGCTTTGACCTGGAAAACACCCTGCTGGTCTGGGCTGAAGTGGTGGGAAGCACAGGGCCACTGAGCCAGGCTGATGAGTAGTGAGCTTGCTGCAGATGTCCTCAAAGTAGGCAGAGTGAGAAGAACCAAACAGTGTAGGGCTCATTCTCCGAAATGGAGTCACACAGATTTTCCCCTAAGTGGGACAGTTTGTGTTGCTTCATACCACTTGTAAATTTCAGCCCGATGATGGCTATGTGGGCTCCAGGCCCATGACCTTTCCTCCACAGGCACCCCTGGGAACTCAGCTACTGAGCCACAGGAAGAAACTCTAGAGACGTGGGAAACGTGGTCTCCCACAGCCCTCCGAAATCACTTCCTTCTGAAATCCTTTTCTAATTCTTCTGCTCAGTAATTTTCTTTTTGTTTTGATGCCCTGAGGTATGTGTTTCTATATCACAAAAATTGGCATCATCTTATTCTACCAGTCTATGCTATTTGAAACAATGGGCTGAGGAAGATGGACCTTTAGTTAAACAGCTTTCTAGCTACATAGGTCTCCTTTACCTCTTTGAGCTCTATTTTCTTATCTCTAAAGAAAGAATTAGAATCCCAACCTTCTCTCATGATTAATGGAAGGCTGGACTAAGACACTGCTGTGAAACTGTCGTGCATGGTAAAGAACTAGAAAACAGTAAGAAATCACTTAGATGTTTAACGTATGGAGATAAACTGTCTGCCAGGAAATGTGTAAGTTTCTTGAAAACTAGAAATATGTCTTTTACGTCTTCCTATCTCTTACAGGGTCTAGTTACGCAAGCATTATTCACTCAGCAATTGCTTAACATTTGCCTTCAAGAAGCTTACATTCTGGTGACGATAAGACTATCCTCATTGTATTAGTACAATGTAAGGCCAGGAAAGAATTTTCCTATATCTGTGAGAAGTCAGCCAAAGTTAGGAGAAGAACTGCGAAACCAGAAGAACTTACAGATACACGACACCAGCAGGGTAAAGGGAAGCCAAGGTGGAGTTCTTGGGCATGAGTCCATGCCTGATGGCACCAAAACCAGGTGGTCTTTGGGGAAACCACCAACCCATAAGCAACCCCAAAGCCCCAACTTCAGATCAGTCATTAGGAAAGCTTTCCATCTGAGGCAGTGTGACCTTGAGGAGGAAAGGAGCATCTTCCTGGAAGATTCGACATGGTGTAGAGGCCAAGGGGACAGACTGGGTTTAAAAATGACAAAATCTTGGGGTTGAGTATTAAATGAGCACATTTCAACTGATGTTCCCAGCAGCAAGTTATTTAAGGCCTCCAGTGTTATTTTTCATCTCTGAAATGGAACGAATATAATCTGCCCCTTTGATCTTTCTGATTTATTCTAGTGATCAAAATGAGAGGTTGTCTATAAACAGTGTACGGATACAAGGAACCTAGCTTCACAAAGAACCCGGGCTTAGAGAGTCATTCATCTGAACATGACATATCTATGTAAATATCTGTCTTTGTGAACAATTATTTTACCCTGGGGCATCTATTTTAGCTCCAGCAACAAGCTGGGCTTTACTGCATTTTCCTTTTCCTTAATATCTACTCTGAGTTTTTCTCTGAGCTCTGTTCCCCTGGGCTTAAAAGGACATGGTTACCTGCTTTTGGCAAATATCCTTAGGCCTTGTGCCCGTGAGCCCTCAGAAACAGAGGCCTTAGAAAACCAAGCTGCAAAAGGAGAGTCAGTGAAGAGCACTTTTCCCAGGGATCTACTGCCTCCTTCCCATCAAACTTCTGTGGTTTCTCTGAGGCCCTGGGCCTGTGCCCTGCCCCGTTTCCATGATTTAGCGATGCTCCCTGGCAGAGATAGTAACTCATCCTGAGAACTAGAACCCGGGCACCCCTCAGAGGGCCCCCCCAGGCTGCCAGCACTGGAGGCAGCCAACTCTCCCTGTGGCCACCTCCTCCTACTCCTCGGAGTGAGTTGGCAGGATTTATAGGGCTGTCCCAGCGACACGCCATCTCAGTAACTGCAGAATGGCAGTTGTAAAAAATCCCATTTGCCAGGGTATTAGAATCCCATTAGCACTCCCGATGGAGAAATAACCCCGACCCTTCAGAAGGAATTAAAGATATTTGGGCACCAGCATTTGGAGTGTTATAGGCCCTTCCCCAGTTTGGCTGATCACACCAACAGACATAAAGCCTCAGGCACCAGATGTCCTTGGTCCATAAACCCCCTGAGAAAAGCCCTCAGAATGATGTACGGAAAGGACCTGGAGTTCCACAAATCGGCTTGGGAATGATCACAAGGAGTAATTGACACAGGCCTCCCTGATTTGTCTATGCTTGAGAATGAGTCATTGTAAGGGAAGCCAGGTTTAATTCAATCATTCCCTTACAACCTCTTATATCCCCTTCTCTCTCCCCTTCATCCTAACTCCATTCCCGGAGTGATAACTGACATCAGACAGAAACACTGACAGGCTTCTCTTGGGTACGACTGTCAAAACAGAATCACCAACAAGACAAAAGGCAATAACAGAGATACATTTTTACAACATCTGGGCAAATCATCTCACTTTGTAAATATAAGAAATAGAGGCCCAGAGAGGTGAAGTAGCTTGCACGAAACCTCACAACTAGTTAAAGAGAAGGCTGCATTCTGATGTTCCTACTGCTACACTTCCCTCTAGGAAGGGAAGGTAGTTCTCAACTGAGTTCGGTCTTCTGCACCCTGGGCATTTCTTATCATGGGCTCTGAACCTGCTGAGTGGCCACCTTGTCCTTTCCATAGGTGTGAGCATGTGTGTGTGTGTGAACACTGATTAGCACGCTCTGCCACGGTGGTGAAGGACTGTCTGGGAAGCCTGTTATAGAAACTAAATTTGCCAGCTGCCAGCTGTGTGATCCAGTACAAATTATGCTCCCAGTTTAGACCTCAGTTTCCTCATCTGTGAAAGGGGGTAAATAATAGCAGGATGTCACTTTCAACATCTTGAGAATTTTGTTAAAATGTCGATTCTGACGGAAAAGGGTTAAGGGACGGAGACTAGATTCAGCGTTTGTAACTATTCCCAGGCAATGCTGATGCTGCTTTTTGGGGGACCATACTCTGATGATCAAAGTCATTAAGACTTGTAAAAATTAAACCCAATGAAATATATAAAATCCTTAACACAGTGAGAATAATTATTCAATAAATGATAGTTGTTAGCATTACATGTTTGATAGTTACCATAGAGCATAGATTAAAGTACGTTTTTAAATCCCTACTTTGTGTTGTGAGCTGAGCTTCACAGAGACATCTTATCATCAAAACCTCAAACCACTGCTGGGGGACAGGTAATATTACCCCTATTTCTTAGATGTGGAGAATGATTCAGAGAGATTCGTGACTTCCCGACTGTCAAGTAGAAGGTAGCTTTCATGACTCTGGGACCATAACTCTTTCCACTGCTGGATACCCCAGGGCGGTATAGGGCAGCACCCAACGCCCATGTCAGCAGCCTCTGCCTGTTGTCCAGCCAGGTCGGATAGTGCGGAGGAGAGGGTGGGTTGATTCCAAAAAGAATCAACAGATTGTGGATTCTGAGGCATGACTGCCAATTGCCAAAAGAGGAGAGAAAGCTTCCGCCAGGCTGGAGTGGGGTGCAGGCAGGCATATGTACATGCAGGAGGAGCGGAGGGGGTGGGCGGCTGATGGATGCACAATGCAGGAAATTTACAGATCAATCAATAGACAGAGATCCAGGGAGTCTGGCAGCTGACAGACACGTGGGGGCACGCAGACCCCCAGATGGCCATGGAGCATGCAGACCAGGGAGCGTTTGGAAAGGCCAGCAGTGCAGGTCGTGGTAGACTAGCCCAGAGACAGAGCAGCGGCACACACAATTTTGGTAACACCATCTGTGGGTGAGAGAACCCCAGTGCTGTGTGAAATGGACTCCAAATTCTATTTGGAGCTGGAAACGGGTGGTGTGGTATACTGTTATTTTAAATCCCTTCCAATTCTCTGCCAAGGAACTCGATCCGGGAAAGCCATTCCTGCCAAGCCCCAGGGGTTTACCAGGGCTGAGCTGGGTGGCTGCGGTCCTATCTGATTTATGGCAGGTGGGGGCAGCCGAGAGCCACCAAATTTGAGGGTATCCCCATGTCAGGAGAGGAGAGGTGTTTGTGTTTTCCCTGGGAACATGAGCCCAAGGCGTCCGCATTCTCAAATTAGAGTGGGAGCAGGCAACCAAAATAGGCTGAATTCAGGCATGCACTGTGCAAGACAGAGAGCGGAACGGTGAGGACAGAGGTGGGCTGGTGGGACTGGAAAGGGGCCTGCAGGGAGATGTGGAGGGACAGTGCCCGGAAGCAGAGACCTGGTGGGAGCTGGTACAGCCAGGTGGTCCGGGATGAGCAGCCCTCAGGAGTGTGGGTCAAAGAGGGCTGGACCAGCACTGTTTCTGGAATCCTATTCTCTTATAAGGCCGTATCTTTGGCCTTCATGCTCTGACCTGCCTGTCCTTAAAGTGCTAACGGCCCTAACGAAGGTAGTCAGTGTAGGGGTTGTTGATGGCATTTGAGTTAATTCCTACCCCAGTTAACTTCACCTTTAAGAGAGCAGCCAAATGGATTAGAGTAACATGCATAACCATACCACCTAGGCTGAGTTTAAATGTATAACCTCAGTGGGGCGTGGTGGCTCACATCTGTAGTCCTAACACTTCGGGAGGCCAAGGCAGGAGAATCACTTAAGTCCAAAAGTTTAAGACCGGCTTGGGCAACACAGTGAGACTCTCTACGGAAAAAAAAAAAAAAAAAAAAAGTAGCCGGGAATAGTGGCATGTGCTTGTGGTCTCAGCCTATTCAGAAGGCTGAGGTGGGAAGATTGATTGAGTCTGGAAAGTCAAGACTGCAGTAAGCTGTGACTGCTGCTGCACTCCAGCCTGGGCAACAGGAACAGTGAGAACTTGTCCCCCAAAAAAAGTATAACCTCGGGTATCAAGTGGGCTTGATGTCACCCAATCATCCCAGTCCATTTTCCTGGTACATGTGCTCTCCTTTCCTCCAGAGGAGGCCCTCCTCTGCCCTCCTCTGTCTCTAACCCTCCCTCCCTGAGAACCTGACTTTGCTGCTGCTGCTCCTTCTCCTCTTCCTCCTCTTCTTCCTCCTCTTCTCCTTCTCCTTCTCCTTTTCCTTCTTCTCCTTCGACAAAGGAGTCTTACCCTGTCACCAGGCTGGAGTTCAGTGGTGAGATCTCAGCTCACTGCAACCTCCACCTCCCGGTTTCAAGTGATTCTCCTGCCTCAGCTCCCGAGTAGCTGGGACTACAGGCATGTGCCACCACGCCCAGCGAATTTTTTTATTTTTAGTAGAGACAGGGTTTCACCATGTCGGCCAGGATGGTCTTGATCTCTTGACATCGTGATTTACCCACCTTGGCCTCTCAAAGTGCTGGGATTACAGGCGTAAGCCACCAGCACGGCCTGGAGAACCTCACCTCTTACATCACTGCAGAGCCAGGAACAATCAGAAGGAAACTGCAACACTCAACCTTTCCTCCCCAGATCTGCCCTGCATGTTCCTGCTCTAACCTCTCTTATTTCTGCTGAGTAAAGCTGGTCTACCTGCAGAAAGCCCCTTCCCTGTGCACAGGATTGCACAGTCCTCCCATGCCTTCCCCAGGCATAGGACTGACTCTCATTCCTTTGTACCCCCTCATCAGCAGCTTCCTTAGCACTGATGTGACTTGTCAAAGAGAAGAAATGATTCCTAAAATAACAGAAGATAAGCAAAATGATAGAAGTGTGGATACAGCTGATACAGAAGTACACACTAAACCCACAGGGTAAATGCGGAGTGCATTGATGGGGGTGAAGGGGAACCTAATCTGGCTTGGGAGCCCCGGGGATTTTTTTGCCCGGATGCAGAGGTAACTTAGCATATTAATAACAATAGAAAAGGCCTGTGTGGTGAAGAATTGTTAGCAGGAGAAGAGTGAGTGAGATGAGGCTGGAGGTGTCACAGAAGACAAGTTAGGAATATTTGAACATTTTTCCCCAAGAAGAAGGGAAAGCCAGTTTAGTGTTTAAAGCAGGAAAAATGCTATGATCCGATTTGTGGTTTTACAAGCACCTTCCACTTGGTGTGGAAAATGGATTGGAAGGAAGCAGAAGTGAAGTGCGGGGAGACCTTCTGCAGGCAGTTGAAGTGTTCCAGGAGGGAGAAGAAAGTGGCTCAGGCCGGGCTGGGGACAGCAGAGATGACAGCAGTGGAGGGGTGTGAGCAGGCACGATTCCTGTCACAACATCTCTCACTCTAGGAAGGGGTCATCATGAAGCCTGTGTCAAAGGTGAGGAGACTGAGGCCCTGAGCTGATCAGTACCTAGGCTATGTAGCTATTAAGTGATGAGACAGCATTGGAACCTACTGCCCGGATCTCAAAAATGCTTTCTTTGTCTGCCACATCACTCACTCCAAAAAGAATGTGTAGAAACATCGAATCTATGTTTCCTGACATTTTCCTATCGAATTACAGACACCCGCTTAGTGGTCATAATGTCTTCCAGGGCTCCGTGAGCTGTCATAATCACTGTGCGTTATTGTTTAGCGCGACTGGACTCCAGAGTGTGCCTCCAAGTGCCGGAAAAGAATGTCCCAGGGGCCGCTTGGCCAAGTGATGCTGCCTCCCCGGAAGGCAGTGCCAGCACCAGCCTCCTGCCACTGCAGAGTGCACAGGTCACATCTCCTGCCTGGAACTGACACTGGCAAGACAATGCCAGGCAGAAGTCCCCGTGGCATGAGCTGGCATCCTCCTGCTTACCAGCAGGTGCCTCCAGGAGAGGGCAAGCAAGAATAAAGGAGATCAAATGAGGAGCCCAGCAAGTGGCCACCCCCTCCTGGCAGCTTTGGACCTGGCTTCCCCCCAGCCCTTCCCAACAGAGCTCCCTTTCAGGCCCCAGATCAGCCCAGAGGCCACCATTCCAGAATAGGAATGAGCTGCTCATGTATATGCAAATGCCAAGATGGAAGGCAGGCTGGGGGAATTAGCATTTTTAATGAAACAAGACCAGAGGGAAAGAGCAGATGTAATGGGCAATAACTTGCTCTGTGTGTGTGTGTGTGTGTGTGTTTGGAGGAAAAGGAGGGAAAGGTCATAGGCCAGAGTAGAGGTCAGAGCCATCTGCAGGATTCAGAGGAGACTTCTAACCATTACAATTCAAAAAATCGATAAAGTGACAATACAAAAAATTTAGTATGATTTCAGTAACTATTAATAAGCATTCAATAAATACTAGCTACATGCCAAGCCACCTGTATCTCCATCTTCCCAGCCACTCTAGATGACGGGTAATATTCTTACCTCTCTTTTACAGAATTTGGGAACTAAAATTCAGTTCTGATTGAAATCCCCTTACCTGTATGTGGTAGAGCCAGAGTTTGAACTTACGTCTGTCTGACTGCAGAGCCCTTACTTCCAGCCTCTGGTCAAAGCTGCTGCTGACCACAGGCATTTTTTTTTAATGTGGTTTTATCTTCCACATGGGCACCACGCATCATGTAGACTCTCAGAAAGTACCTCTTAGAAATAGTAAACTATGGACAAGGCATGGTGGCTCATGCCTGTAATCCCAGCACTTTGGGAGGCCAACGTGGGTAGATCATGAGGTCAGGAGTTCGAGACCAACTTGGCCAACATGGTGAAACCTTATCTCTACTAAAAATACTAAAATTAGCTGGGCATGGTGGTGGGAGCCTGTAATCCTAGCTACTCGGGAGGCTGAAGCAGAAGAATTGCTCAAACCTGGGAGGCAGTGTTTGCAGTGAGCTGAGATTGCCCCTCTGCACTCCAGCCTGGGCAAGAGAGTGAGGCTCTATCTTGAAAAAATAAATAAATAAAAGAAATAGTAACCTATGATGCAAACTTGAGAGTCGGGGTCACGGATAACAGGTAGGAAATGGAGGCCCCATTTCACAGGGGTCTTCTCCCTGGCCGGAGATCACACAGAGCCGAGTTTCTCTTCCAAAACCTGAACAACCTCACTGTGAAGTAAAGCCCAATCTCTGAACTATGGATCTCCTGCTAGAGAGAATGCAGCAACAGCACATCCCATCTAGGTTCAGGAGGAAGCCAGAGGGAGAGGCCTGAGGTTCCATTGCTGGCTTGAGTTCTGTGGTTGGTTGTGCTGTCTGCTGAGGACTCACAAAAACTCTCCATGCCTGTTCCCAAGTTGCTGTCATTTTTCATATTATCCATGCTAATCATGTTAATATCACCTGGCTTTCACTTGCAGGAGATGGGGGGAGGTGCTGGCTGGGCCGGCATGCCCGGCAGCTACACAGCCATTTGGGATGCATGTCAGGCACTAACAGTTTTATTGAATGCATTATTGAACTGGAACAAGCTAAATGCTCTCAAATCAGCTGATGAAGATGCTGGGTCAGAATGACTTTCCCAGTGAAGAGGGCTTTGCTCTTCTTCACTCACTCAGCCTACGGCTCCCAGGGCTGCTGGCGGACCCTTCTGGGGAGCAATGAAGGGGATGAGGTATGTGTGTGGCCTCTGTGGCCTTTACCTTTGGCCGTGGTTGCGCCGGCACTGGCCTGCCCAGGGATTTGCCCCACTGCTTTGTCTGCAGCAAGACGCTGAGTGCGATCACAAAGGCTGGGCCTTTTTTCAGGTGAGCACAATCACCCAGAGAACAAGGTGGGGCTTGCAGAAATGCTGCCAAGGGACAGGTGCAAGGTGTAGTGTCACCAGACACGAGGCTGAACTCCAGCTGACTGTCAGGAAGACCATGAAAGCATCCTTCTTTGAGGTGAAGGGGGTGTAAAGGCCATTGTCTAGGTTATCTTTAGCCATGACTTCTAGATTCCAGAATAGGAAAGAATCCTAAAATGGCTCTTTCTCTCTAGCCACACTGTGGGAGCTGCACTCAGAAAATCCCAGTGGAAAGGGAGATGTGGAAAGGGAGAAATATGTTTCCTTCTGAACTCTTGGTCAAGGGACATTCAATTGCTTTCATGCTAATCAACTTTCTTTCCATCCTAATTAGTTCAGCATTGAATTCAGCCAAACATCTCAAGTTTGCCAGAGTTGGAAAAAAATTCAGATTTCTTGCAATCATTTTTAAAACTCTCAACATCCTTTTGATAAATCAACACCTCTCTCACCCTCCAGCAGTCTCTTTTGCTAGCAAATCCATCCCATCAATGAAGTCAAATGTATCATGGTGCAAATTCCCTGTGAAAGTAATCAGGTAGGATTGGCTGGGAGCAAGAGCCAGAAGCTGGCTTGAACCTGGGGCCTCTGCTGAACCCTGAGGAGGGCCCAATCCCCCTCCCCAGCTTGAAGCACTTTGGGGCTTGAATGTTTGCCCTGGGCCCTGGAGGCCCAGATCTCCCCACACCCTGCCCAGCCCTGTTTAAAGGCAGGGTTCTTCTGGCTGCACTCCCAGGCTGCAGCACATGATCTCAGCACCTGAACCAAGAGAAGGAGGGGAGCCTACTCCCAAGTACCCACCACACCGGCCCAGCACCGCCTGCGTGGCCAGGAAGACGCTCCAGGGAACATCATCATGGGAGAGTCAAGTTGGTGGGGCAGAGAGCCAGAAGTGAGCCCCTCTGCAGCAGGGGCAGTGCAGAGCCTTCCTGGCCACTGGGCCACAGCTCCCAATCAGCATGATTGCAATCAGCCAGGGGAGTGTGCATTCAACAGAGCAAGAGAAAACATGCAATCTGCAAAATGCATGTCAAAAATCACAAACAAGGACAACAGAAACAACAGGGGAGGGGGAGTGTGGGAGAGAGGACTATCGACAGCAAGATCCTTTGAATGGCAAGTGGCAGGCTGTGCTGGCTGCCCCCTGGGACCGGGCTGGGGACTAGCGGCTATGTGTAGGGCCAAAAACCCAAGAACACTGAACGTGGAGAGGGGGTAGAACCCAAAAGCTCAGAGTCAGCCCATCAATCAGTCTCTTCTACTACTAATTTTCCCTCATGTTTTTAAATTTAAATCTCAGCTTCCTACAAATACCAGTCAATGAACCGTCCAAATTTCCTCCAAATACCCTTGAAAATGTTGAATTATGCAATTAAGGATGGTATAATACAATAATATGAGAAGAAATGTTGTCATACATATTTTAATGAAGCACACAGACTTGGGAGGAAGAGGGAGAGAGAAAGTGATTTCCCAGAGCTGCCTCCGCCCACCTTCTGGTGACAGCTGCATCTTCATTGTTAAAATCATGCTTTGATACGAATCCCAGAAGGAATGTTCACAGTGGACAGGAACTTGCAGGGTGGAGCTACACAGACTAAGGTCAAGTTGGTTAGCAAATATTTGGAAGGAGGTCAGTTGGCAGGAGGTTATTTTTTTCATGGACAGATGCACCATTCATTCATTCATTTATGCATTCATTCAAGATATTTCGCCAGACTCTGGTTATCATCTTTGCATGTGCATTGGAGTGACCAGTCATCCAGGTTTGCCCCAGACTGTCCCAGTCATAGCTCTGAAAGTTCCATAACTCACAAAAACTCGCAGCCCCAGCAAATGGGTGCAATTGGTTACTGTGATAGGAAAGTAGTATTTGCCTGGCTAACTTCACCATATTCACTAAGCATCAGCTAGTATCTCCCCTGGAAAGACTTCTATGAGAACACGAAAACGGATTTCATATTCCACGACCTTTAGTTGTTCCTACCATACAATATTGTGTGTTGTCACCTGCTCATGCCACGTAGCCCTCTCCTCTCACAATCTGGTCATAGCTCTTGGGGGTCAATATCATGGCTTAGTGGTAATTTTATCTCTACCACCTCACAGACCATAGACCTTGTAGGAGCTCAAAGTTTCATTGGAAAAATGATGATGAAAATAGTAATAATAATTAATAATAATAATAGTAAGAGTTTGTTTACATCTTCTATGTGCCTGACATAAAGAGCATAACCTTAAAGGATATATAGGGTTTTGATGGGTAGAGACAGGGAAACGTGCGATCTAGAGGGGGAGAACCGTGTACATGTTGAGTACAGCACTTGATAAACTCTAGGTAAATAGAACCTGCTGAATGACAGACATTTAGGAGTGTAAGAATAAAAGGTATTTGAGGAGAAGTGATTATAAATTTGGCATGAAAGCAGAGTTGAAATAAGAGGCTACAGAGGAAAAAATAGGCTGGCTATGTAGGTGAGGCTCAGTTGTGGATGCCGTGAATGTGATGAGTCCTCAGCCTTGATGGAAGAGAAAATGAAATTCCAATACCGGTTTCAGGGTAAAAGAACGGGGAGGTAGAGTGTAATAAAAAGTTTCCGGGGCTTACATTCTTCTATACTTGCGTTTAACTGTGAATTATCACTTGGAAAAGTCACTTACTGTTTCTGGGGATTGCTGCCCCCTCATCTGTAAAACAGGGGTACCGATAACTAACTTTCAGAGTGGCTTCAGATCAGATGGAATCCGTGTGAGTTGCCCAGCACAGTGAGCTGTGAACCGATGGCAGCTCTCAGCACTGTTGTCGTGGTTGTTATACATTCGAGAGCTTAGGAAAAATTAATCCAAAAAGCTGTGGGTTAAAAGAGAATTTTCCCCCTTATGAATGGCCACCAGACAAGCTACAACCTGGATCAGTTGCTCTCTTGCCTTAAAACAAAACACATTTGGAAAGCAGGGCTCTTTTATTTCATGGGTCTCAGGGCATTTTAAGTATTATGGTTATGATTATTCCTTTTAATCTATGGTTCTGTGACCTGAAAACACAATGGACATTATAATAATTGTCTTTTAAGTCATTTGCCTGTTCTTTCATAAAGACTTCTGAGTTGCTTTATTTATTTATTTATTTGTTTATTTATTTGAGACAGTGTCTCACTTTGCCACCCAGGCTGGAGTGCAGTGGCATGATCACGACTCACTGCCGCCTCAACCTCCCTGGACTCAAGTGATCCTCTCACATGAGCAGCCCCACTCTAGCCCCAACCCCAAGTAGCTGGGACTACAGGCATGTGCCACCAAGGCCAGATAATTTTTGTAGTTTTTTTTTTTCTTTCCTTGGTAATGACGAGGTTTCACCATGTTGCCCAGGCTGGTCTTGAGCTTCTGGGCTCAAGTGATCTGCCTGCCTCAGCCTCTCAAAGTGCTGGGACTGTAGGCATCAGCCACCACACTTGGCCCTAAGTTGCTTTTTTTCTGCTTCTCTCATACAGGCTTGCTTCCCCTACACTAGAGGCCAAACAGTTTGCAGCTTAAGACCACACTTTTATTTCTTCAGTTTGTTCACAGTACCTAGTATGGATCTTGTATACTCAGTGCTCACTCCCTGCGAATTAATGTTCACATCATGGCACCCAAATCCCGCACCATGTGGTCCCATTTTTTTCAACTTGATATCCATGCTCCAGACACATGGATGTATTTGATGTCCCCTAAGATCACTGTGCACTGTGAAGTCCTGAGGTATTGAATCCATCTCCTGTTCCCCGAGCGTCGGAAGGATCAAGTCGTGTTCATGATTTAGCAGGTAGACTGTGGCAGTGGCTGTTTGTGCAGGAGAGAGTGTGGCTTGTGAATCTGGAGTCACACCACCAGGGCTCATCTCTCTAGACCACATATTTCTCTTTGGTAACACTGGGAGAATAACAATGCCTCTTTATTGTTATAGTTGCGGAAGGTACCGTGTTAGCATTATACATAAAGATGTCTTAGAAGCTGAAGATAACCAAAGCTGAAATTTATTAATACACAACGTGAGAAAATGAAACATACCCAAGACTTGGCTTTCAGCTCCAATACTACCACTGAGAGCTGGGAATCATGAATAAGTCACTTTGCTATTTTAGATTTCAATTAATCACCCATAAAATGAGAGTAACAGCAATTGTCCTGCCAACTTTTCAGGGCTGTTAGGATTATAAGGGAGATGCTGTATGTAAAATTGCTTGATAAACTACACAGTGCTATACAAATGTAAGGGTGTGAGTTGTTAAGCCAGCAGCCTCTGGAGCAGAGGGCTCATGGAACCCCAGGTCCAGCAGGTGCAGGCAGAGTAAACTAGGGCAAGTTCTTGGGCCTCTCTGTGCCTTCTTTCCTTTTCCAAAATGGATATGGCAATAAAAACTACCTTGCAGAGTTGTTAGGCAGATCATATATGTTAATGCATATCAAGTGCTCAAGCCAGTGCTGAATACAAAATAATTAGGTAAATGAGTTATGCTATTATTGTCGGTATTATAATAAGCAGTACTGCTCTCCCTGTGTCCCCAGATCGTCACCAGATCTGAGTGTCTTCTGTGTCCTAAAGTTACCATCCCCATGTCTGTCTCTGAAGCCACTGAATAAGGTGACATTTGTCTTAGCTGTTCTCATTCCTCATCTTGTCTTCTTTCGCTCCGGTATTCTCTGATTCCCTATTGTCCTGAGAAATGCAACCCAGATAAGTCATTTTACACTGAACATGACTCCTTTATGCTGGGAGATAGCACCAACTTCAGTACTTTATTAGTTAATATCTTTACATTGCATTTGAGAGCGAAGCCTCTGGTCTAGATACGAACATGGCCCAGATTCAGTGGGGTTTGAATATTATACAATTTTGAGGTGCTCTTTAAGAAAAGAATATGCAATTAGAAATACAAAATTAGGTATGGATGTGAATATTTAATTAAAATGAGAAATCACAAGCAATAATTTTTAAAAGCTAAAATATATCCACAGACATCAGAAACTCCAGGAAAATAATATTGTTATTAAATGTCTCCCCAATGCACTGCAGTAACATTTTCCTGTATTCTCAGCTATATACTTTTTATTGCATCTTCAAATGCAAAGAATTTTATGTTACTGTTTCCTGTAGAAAGAATAGAAAGTAATTCAGTATATACTTTAGCATAGTTGACTGATTTTTTTTTTATTGATAGCCCAAGATAGTTTCTTTCAGATTCCCAAATCATGATTGGTAATGTTATAGAAATTCTTAGAATTTTGGTTTGGAAAAACACTGAGTTCCTTTCAAGGCCTATGACACCTGGTAGACTTTCCACAGACTAGTTTCAAATTTCCTCCTCTCTTCACATATCCTCAGTACTGGACCACAGGAGACATGTTCACATTGGACCCTGTGACTTCTGGGGGACATTTGTGTCTGCATTGTAGAAAGCAGACACATTTTTCTGAAAGCCATCCCGAATCAGAACAGCTAGCAAGAATGTAATATGCATAGACATGATGTGTGGTCCATAAAGTACATTTGACTAATGCAAACTCAGTGCATCCCAACGCAAATTTCTCTTAGGTGAATCCCCAAAATCCTTTTTGCCGTTGTGATGCCACCTGCAATATGATGAGTGTTATATCAGGTTAAAAGTGGTGGAAGCCCTGATTGATGGCAGTTAAAATGTCTCACTTCAGTACAGGTTACAAAATACGATCAGCTGACTATCTTCTTAGAGCCTCTTCCACAATCTTGCAAGCAGCCAGTACAAGTGAGAGGCCCTGTTTCTCTTAGCTTTTTTGGCACCAGGCCATCCCAAAACATAAGCGGGTAAGGCCTTCCTAGATGTTTCAACTTCAGAGGAGCACCCAGCTGAACTCAGCCATGGAAATGACTCCAGCTGTCAATGTGTGGAGCAGCGTGAGGTCATCCCTGCTGAGCGTAGTACAGCTTACAAAATCTTAAAGTAAATACTTGTTGTTGTTTTAAGCCACTAAGTTTTGGGAAGATTTTTTGCCCAGAAATAGATAATGAAAACAACAGACGAATGAATTTTTACTTAGGTGTGTGATGCTGTCATGACAAAATATCACGTCATGTGGTATTTTCTTTGGGATCATATGGCAGGTTAGGGGGTGGATCATATGGCAGGTTAGGGGTGGATCATATGGCAGGTTAGGGGGGTGGATCATATGGCAGGTTAGGGGTGGATCATATGGCAGGTTAGGGGGTGGATCATATGGCGGGTTAGGGGTGGATCATATGGCAGGTTAGGGGGTGGATCATATGGCAGGTTAGGGGTGGATCATATGGCAGGTTAGGGGGTGGATCATATGGCAGGTTAGGGGGTGGATCATATGGCAGGTTAGGGGTGGATCATATGGCAGGTTAAGGGGTGGATCATATGGCAGGTTAGGGGGTGGATCATATGGCAGGTTAGGGGTGGATCATATGGCGGGTTAGGGGTGGATCATATGGCAGGTTAGGGGTGGATCATATGGCAGGTTAGGGGTGGATCATATGGCAGGTTAGGGGGTGGACCATATGATCCACCCCTAACCTGCCATATGATCCACCCC
>NW_022436956.1:3844692-3943679 GCF_009761245.1 Sapajus apella
GGGGTGGATCATATGGCAGGTTAGGGGGTGGATCATAAGGCAGGTTAGGGGGTGGATCATATGGCAGGTTAGGGGTGGATCATATGGCAGGTTAGGGTTGGATCATATGGCAGGTTAGGGGGTGGATCATAAGGCAGGTTAGGGGGTGGATCATAAGGCAGGTTAGGGGTGCTATGGTCTGGGTATGGTTTATTTGGCCCCACCATGCCTCATGTTGACATTTGATTTCCAGCGTTAGAGGTGGGGCCTGGTAGGAGGTGTTTGGTTCATAGGGGTGGGTGCTCCATGAATGACCTGCTGTCATTCTCCTGGTAGTGAGTGAGTTCTCATCATTAGTTTCCGAGAGAACTTGTTGTTAGAAAGAGCCTGGCACCTCCCCCAACCCTTGCTGCTTCTCTTGCCATGCAATCTCTGCACACACCAACTCCCTTTCACCTTCTACCATGAGTGGAAGCAGCCTGAGCCTCTCAGCAGAAGCAGATGCTGGGGCCATGCTTCTTGTATATCCTGCAGAACCATGAGCCAAATAAGCCTTTTTTCTTTGTAAATTACCCAGCCTCAGGTATTCCTTTATAGCAACAGAAAAAAGCTAAGACTGAGAGTAAAGAGGAGAGGCTTGGAGAACGGTGAGCTAAGCGAATACGTTGTGAACTTGGTTAAGGCTGGGTAAAATTGAAAATGCCAAGTGGCTTCTTTTAATAGTATATGTTGAGGCATTGCAAAGGAAAGAGGAGCCAAAGAATTGACCAGTTTCCAAGATAAATTTAGAGAAAATAAAAGGGCCCCCAGCGTAGTTTTCCAGGTGTCAAAGATTGGCAAAATATGGGCCTTCGAGTAAAGATCAAATCAAGGCTGTGGCTGAAGGACACCTTCTTAAGAATTCTAGAAGACTGAAGGCAATGCTTCCTAGACCTTCCAAGTCAGACAAAAGAACTACTGGAAATCATAAGGAGGTTGCTTTACACACACAAAGTTGTGGGCGGTTAGTTGCTGAAAGAATTATGCTAGGGCATGGAGCACAGAGTGAACCTCAGTGAGGTCAATGGATGGCACACGATATTTTAAAGAGAATTGTCCTGATGAGAGAACTACCATTGAATAAAGGAATAAGGAAGTTCAAAGTGAAAAGAAGCATTTGAGTCCCAAGCTTTCAATGGGGAAAAAAAAAAGCAAGCTGAAAAAGTTATTCAGCTGCAAACATGGGCCGTTTCTTATGAAAAAGGAAGAATGAATCTGAGGACATAGCAAAGAGCCAGGAAGGTGAAATCAACCAAAAGTGGAAAATAACAGTTAAAGCAAAAGTGGGAAGAGATAATGTTTGGAGCCAAGGGGAGAGCTGCAGCCGTGGAGGAAGGTCTGCCTGCCAGATCCCTGGCTTGAATCAAGAACCTCACAGAAGCAGAGCTTGACGCTCATCACAGAAAATTCTCTGCTCCCAGGAAAGCTTAATGCGCAGTGAATGAGTGCCTTGCTTGATTTTAGAATTGTTATGGGCCAGTAACTGTGATGAACTTCCTGGTCTTCGCCTTTTTATATCCCAATGTTTACTGCAACTATTCTGTGCTTATATCAGCATTATATCACAATTATATGTTGGATATAGTGGAGTTTACCTTGTATTTTCAGCTCACAGTTCTTTAGCCCAAGAGGTGCCACAGCCACATCTCAGCCCAATACAGATTATTGAACTTTGATTTGAAGTCATAATGGGATGAAAATTTTGGATGTCTTGAAAAGAGGCAAAATATATTTTCCACATAAGAAGGGCATGAATTGCTGGAGTGAGAAGGCAGGCTGTGGAGGATTTGCCGGATAGAGGCTTCCAAGAATTCCTCCCACCCTGTATGTGCATGCTGCACTTGCCATCATGAGGTGGAATCTCTATCCCTTTTTCTTGAATCTGAGCTGGGCTGCAAGTTTCTCTGGCCAACAGAGTGAGGCAGAGGCAATGCTGTGTCAGGTCCTGACGTAGGTCTTTTGAGGCCTGACAGCTTTTGCTTTTGTCTTTCTGGAAGCCAGCCATCATAAAAAGAAGTTCAGGCCAGTGAATGAAATGACACAAGATCTTGTGCAGAGATCAGGATTCTGTGCCAGAGAACTGAGAAGCCTAAACATGTGAGTGAGGTTGGCTTGTATGTTTCAGACCCAGCTGAGCTCCAAGCTGAATGCAGCTGTGTGAGTGACTCCAGCTGACACCACGAAAAGCAGAAGGACCACCCGGCCAACCTACAGAAATATAACAAATTGTAAGTCATTCTTGTTTGAACCCCCAAGTTTTGGGGTGGACTATCATGAAGCAAGACATAATGTGGAAAGCCCCTGAAGCTTGAGTTTTCTTGGCTTCATGGTGAATCCCCCTGTAGGTATAGAGTCTGGATAGGAAGGCAGTGGCTTTTTCGGTTGCAGCCCTGTGAAGAAGGACCAGAGCACAGGCTCTGCTCTGTGCCAGGGAATGTAGACCCCACCAACTCTATCACCTTCTCCCTTGCTGGCTGGTTCTAGTTGAACCTGGCAAATACCTGACAAAGAAAGTGGTCCTCTTCCCCATTCCGTCCCTGCTCCAGGGCTGTGCCTGGCAGTGTTTGAGCCTTCCAGAGATCAAGCAGGCAGACCTTCCTCCATGGCTCCAGCCCTCCCCTCGGCTCCAAAACATTATCTCTTCCCCCTTTTTCTTTACACCTAGATGTGGCAGGGGCTTTCTTGTTTGCAAGCCACTGAGTGCCTCCACATTCCTTTTAGGTGTTCTTTCTTTACCCTACCTGTAACCTCTGTAAATTGTATCCTCAATACCATATCTTCACTTGAATGAAATGGAATTCTGTTTTCTACTGTTACCGTGGCTAATATACTCACCTATCCTTGTCTCTAAATTCTGAATCCTAACCAGTAGAAACAAAGAATGATAATGGAACAGGAAGTCATGGCTACTGGATTTCAGTTGGGGGTTTCTAGTTTATCAGCTTGGTAACCTTGAACCAATCAATTAGCTTATCTGAATCATAATTTCCTTTACTGAAACTGGAAATAATAACAACCTACTTTACAGGGTTACGTTTGGGGCATCCAGCATTCATGAAGCCCTGGGTCCTGAATATAGAACTTATTAGGCACTATATTTATATAAGTAAGGGGGCTGAGTTAGAGGTCTTTACCATCTCCAGAGTTTGGCAAGAATCAAAACACGAAGGCTATAACAAGAATTTGAAATAAAGAAAGATATGCTTTGAACTGAAAAAAGACTGACCACCCTTCTGGCAGGTTTCCAGGGGCCCTGGGATGGCAGCATAGGCATCGGAAGAGGATGTCTGACAGGCTCTCCTGGTGGTGGAGCTGGGATCAGACAGCAGCAGGAACACCGTTTTTTTGCTGGGGTTTCAAATTGGTGAGCACGTAGGTGCACATCGTTGCTGAATGAAGAACGCGTGGCATTACAAAGAGTAAATAGGATAATATGTTATCAAAAGATCTTCTCTTTGTAATCAGAGGGCTGCTCTGGCTGTTCCTGGGTATTATGCATTATTTATGGCCCATCTAGGGCTGACATCCCGCTATTCGTCTGAGAGGGACATCAGGAAAAAGAATCTTTGACACAGCAATTTTGAGCAAGACTAAATGAGAGAGAAATGAGCAGATCCAGGAGAAAGAGAAGCTGAAGAAGAATGTGGTTAGAAAGGAAAAAAAGGAAAGGAAGAGGGTGACAGGCTGCTGGGGTGATGGGAGTCGTTCAACTTGACCACGAGACAGCCCAGTGCCTTAGAAAACTTGCTCTAAATTCCAATGGATCCAAAAGGTGGAATCGTGTGGATTTCAGTTATTTCTCATGCTTGCTTATTTCTGACCAGAAAAACTGAATCTGGGAATCAATTTCTGCCAGACTCCAAAAGTTTCGTAAGAGGAAAGGAGACAAATTGGCAGTGGGCCCTGGGAACCTGAGATGGAGAAGACTGAGCTGAGTGACCAAGCAGAACCGTGAATCTGTATCCTTGTACAACGTGGTGTCCTGCATGCCGTATGGAACTGGTATTCAGGGCCTTTCTGGTAGCATGAATCAGCAAAGCTACAGCCACCCCCATTTCCACTTCTAGCACTCAACTCCCTGCCAAGTTCTGGAGGCAATAGAGTCCCATGTTTGTCTTCGTTTCTGAACACCCACAGTAATGCTGCCATTATCATGACCATCATCATCAAACACTAAATCCCTGCCAAGTGTTCTTCATTCTGTATTCTGTGTCAGGGAACTAATATCAACTGAGTGTCCAGTAAATGGCGGTTCCTCTGCTCGGTATTTAAATTGTGTTATCTAAATTGAGCCTTAAAACAACCCTGTCAGATGTCACAGTCCTCATTTTACAGAGGCTATCGCATGTTCAAAGAAATAATTTGCCCAAGGTCACATTCATCATAGGTAAAGTGTGGGCTGCAATCCATGCCTAGGATCTCTGAGAAATGAAGACCAATATCTTCCTTCTGTTCCTCATAGTCACGCCCTTGAGGCTGCATTCAACACTGGAGTTAACCAGTCAAGAAAAGAACAATACCCATTTCAGCACGGACATGTGACACACAGAGACAAGTTTAAATTAACTCCCAGTTTAGTCTAATCTTTCCTAGTATCAATGCCCTGTCTGCAGGGGATGTTGGATCAAAAGTTGACTTATTGCTAATTTACCACTTATTCTCAACTGCAACATAAATCTTCATTTCTTTTTGGAATGAATGGTCCTGCCACACATCCTCAGAAATAGACATGCTTTGGTGCCCAAAGGCCAAGGCTTAGCTCTCTTCAGGGGCTCTGGGACATTGCAATTTTGTGTGTCTTTTGACCTCACCACAAACATTCACCTGGAGTTGTTGAGATTAGATTGGATGGGGAGTCCCACCCCCAACACACACTTGCAAAATAATCCGTACAAAATCCCTGATGTCGTAGCTGGCACAGAAGGGCCTCTCTCACATCCCCATTGCCTTCCCTTGGAACTGATCACAAATTCCTCCTGCCCCACCAGGCGCTCATGTCACAGCCTTCATCCTTCATCCTTCCTCCCAGCCTTGTGTCAAGAGGACCACAGATTTGCATTTTACTTGGGGAAGGTATGGTCTCTTGGCCTGATGCCCTGGTGGTTGTGGGTCAGATGCATCTCTGGGATTGGGGAAAGTTCCGGTACCCACTGAGAATTTCAGATAAGGCAGAATCAACACATGGTTATTGAGCATTGAATACTAGAGGCCCTATGCTAGTTGCTTTAGAGATATTATTTAATCCTTTCCACAACTGTCTGAGGCAGGAATCAGCAGGCGCCTCCTTCCACTCCATTTTTCAAGTATAAGATCTTCAGATATTTATCCAAGGCAAGGAGGAGTTTGGTGGAATTTCCCATTCAGATCTCTCTGATTTCAACGCTCATGTTCCATTTCTGTTTGACTATCATAATTCCTATATTTTTGAATTCTCAGGGTGTGGCCCACTCTCTGCAACATAGAAGATGCTTAGGAGGTATTCATTGCATGAATGGGGAATGAATAAAGGAATAGCATGCAAAAAAAAAAAAAAAGTGTCTTTAGGACTTCAGACCCAGACTGGAAGAGGAGGGGGAGTCAGTGACGTGACTGGGCTGACTCTCATTGCTCCTGGGAAAGGGGCAGTGTCCACATAAAAGGAAGAGGGTCTCAGGTGTCCACCTCAGTCTCCTGTGGATGGCCGTCTGATGACTCGTGAGGCTCAAATGCATCAGCCTCTCTTCACCTCTGCCCCCTGCCTTAGGCCCCTCAGCTGTCTTAGCAAAGAACTCAGTGTGCTGCCCGAGCAGAGCTGTGTCCTCTTCCAGCTAAAGCTGGGTGCCTCCAAAACCCTTAACTGGCACATTCAAAGGACAGGACCATTTGCCTTCTCTAATAATTGCATTGGAAAAGGAAAATCAACTCTTGGTGACGTGCCAGTCTTGTATCTTTTACTGGCATCCTGATAGTCTCACCTTTAAATTGAAAAACCTTTCTTTAGTCTGTCTCTCTTTTTTTAATACGAAATTTACCAATAAGAGGAATTCAGTAAAAGATTTCTGGCATAAAGCAATTGCCATTTGTGTAGAGATGGGATGCTTAACATAATGCAGGCAGAAAATTAGCCTGTAATCACTGCTTTCTTTTGGATCTGCTTTAGATGTATTTAAGCCCAGGAGACTCCTCCAGAGAGTGTGCCCCCTGGGACTCAGTCCCTCCTCCTGCCTATTACCTTTGGTTTTGTTGTCTCCAACAAAGAAAATTAGGGGGCCGTGGCTATTGAGATGTTTGTGTTCAGGCAGTGAGATGTTCACACACACAAAAATGATAGTCATTGCATCTGATTATGGATGATTTAATGGCAGAAATTATCTTGCAGGTTCGTGGAGGCAACGTCAAGGCCAGCAGCGTCAGGCAGACGTCTTCCTTCTCCTGCCTCTACCTGGACTTTAACTGCCAAACGCAGAAGATAGGCTCTGCTTTCCCTACTGCCCTTTCATTGGGTCCAAAGAAAGGGCCTAGGCAGGGGTGGAGGCCAGCAGCCAGCTGAGGCTTTCATGCAGGGTGAAATGCAGCAGAGGCACAGCGGCTCTGCTTCGCCGCCGGTTTCTCACTCTCACAACAAAGAACTCAAAGTCACTGAGTGTTAGAGAATCTTCCAGATGAGCCTGGCAAAAGAAGCTGGAGAAGAGCCCTGTAGCTTTCATTGAATCCCCGCCTCTCCTTAAGAACTTAATTTTCACTTTCAGTATCTCTCCTTCTCTCTTCCCCTTCCCTTTTATTATAAAATTCAGACTCCTACTGTGAGTGGAGCTGCTTCTTATTAACTTCATGACAAGTGAGTAAGTCGCTCTATGGCACTAGGCCTCAGTTTGCACATTTACAAATGGGTTTGTAATGCCCACTCTTGAGACTTGATGTGAGGACTGAAACAAATGTGTAACCCTGAGAGTCTTTGTAGAGGTACCTCACCACAGGGAGCATGGGACTTCTTGGTCTCTAGCGATTTGCAACACACTCTGCTTTTTAAAATTCATTGGGAAAGTTAGAACTGCAGAATGTGTTTCCACTACCAAGGTCAAGGAGGAGGCAAAGCCACCCTCCCTGTTTGAGCTTCTCTTGAAGCTGTGACTTCAGCTTTCCAGTTAAACATGGAAACTCAGGTCATCCCAGAACCCCATATGACCCAGTGTCGGTGGCAGGGGAGGTTTCCATGAAGAGGAAAACACTTTAACAGCCTGATGCAATTAAAACGAATGCCAGTGTTTACTTGTAGCCCTCTAAGAATATTAAAAGAGATCTGTTTGATAACTATCAGCTAGACTTTTTAAAATTTACTTTCCCCTGCTTATGCTTTTTCTCTCACTCACAACACAGCTGCCTGAAGCTTCCTTTTGCCAGGACCCATGCTAGACTCCCCCACTCAAATCACATCCATAGCAAATTTCGCTTTCTCTTTTTCCTTTGCTCTGTTTCTGCCTTTTCTTCTCTCCCATGAGTCTGTACCCTCATCTCCTTTGCTCGAGTTCTGTCTCTGTCTATCCACTGTCCCGAATTTGCATCATAAAAGCTTATCACAGGAGATTAGCTTATGGCAAAGGTAGAAATCTCGTTTGGAGGTTAAAGGGAGTACAAGCAAAGGAGAAACAGAGTGGACAAAAATAGCAGTTTCTTAGTCAATCAAGGCAGCGTGCAAGCCTGTGAAGATTCAGGTTAATGATTCTTGTGGCCCTCAGATACGATGGGGGACACATCCCAGAGTGGTTACAGATTCTATTCCAGCTCACCCAGGGAGTGTATAGAAAAACGAACACCAGGGTCAAACAGATAAAAGCAAGATGATGTCACACTTTTGTCAATCTGTTGAATAAAAACCTGAAACAATTTCTGCCCATGAATATGCATCATGTGTATGTCTCAGCTCTCATCAGCAGGGCTCAGCAGATGGCTGGTATGTGCTGAGATCTGCTATACACCATACCTGAAGATTGAGATGGGTGGGGGAATCAAGAGCTGGACAGAAGCTGGCAGAATGCAGAACACATCGTCTGGGGGGAGTGGCAAGTCTCCATTACCCTTGGTCCTGAAGCCAAAGGCCATGATCTTACAGAATATAAAAGGTAGCTCTAATGAGTAAGACATGAAAAGGGGCTTGACCATTAGTGGTCATTAATGCTCCCATTCCCAGGGCCATTAACCTTGGGTCCCCTGGCCCAGTTCCAACTAGGTTAATTATATACCGCCTTCTCAAATTCCCTCCTGCCCTGACAGCTGTATTCAGCATGGTTTAAGAAATGTTAGTGGCATCTGTCTTAATTATCAACCTGAGGATGAGGCCTTCATCATTGGTTCTCATATACGAGCATTTTCATTATGAGTAGGAGGACTAGTGGGAGCTTACATGGTACAGGAAGGCAATGCCGTCTTCACCAGGCCTGTTCCTAAATGGTCCCAGAGAAGCAAATAAGGCTTTTTATTCCCCCTAAGATGGGGCTGTGTGGCTATACTTCAAAAGCAGAGATTGTACTGTTAACAATGCAGAGCTCATAGTGATGGTAAGGGGATGCCAAGAGGACCAAAGGGAGCCTAGTTGCTAGAAAGCACTGGCTACGTGGCCGCCTATGCTGACCTAGGGTGCTTCCCTGCAAAGGCCCCTGCAACCACACAGCTCCCTCAGCTCTTTCTAGTGTTATGAGAAAGCTGCATAAAACTTGGAAGCTTAAGGCTTAGCAGCGCTGCTCATGTCTGCCATTGCTGGCCACATCAGACACTGCCCTGATATCAAACACGTCTGAAGTCCCCTGTTTTCTTCCACCACCCAGCACCCTCCACTCTTCACAGGCCTTGCATCTTCCCAAACTGGGGTCAGTCCTGTGACTCACCTTCTCCAAGCCTTTGCCCAGAAAGCCAAGCACAGCTAGAAACACAATTCACGTGGCTGTGGAGATGAGAGCCACACATATTCGTTGTCTCGTGTTCAGGGGATCTGCTAGGACTCTTCCAAGTCCGTTTGGAATCTTTGGCTAATTCAATCTCTACTTCTCTCAACCTTCAGTATTCTGCTAAATATTTACCTCAAGCCCATATTCTTACAAGACAACCCTCTCTCCCACTCCTCTAAGGAAATTGAAGTTATCAGGTGTGCTCTACTCAAATTTCCAGCCACAGTCCATAGGTATCAAATTCTCTATATCAATGTTCATTTTTACCTACTCTATTGTTGTCTCCATTAAAGCATTGCTTTACATGCTGTCATCGGACTAGAAGTACACTTCCTAGCACCCTCCCTACTTCTGCTCCACTGTACCCAATGTATTCATCTGTACATTGCCATGAATTTGGAAAATCACCCAATTCCCTCCTCAGTTTTCAAAGGCCACAATATATTTCAGTCCAAATTTTGCACTGACAGAATATATTACATCTGCATCAAGCCAGGACGTAAAGTAAAAAGAAGCTTCAAGGGATGGAAAGAAATGAGTTTCTCCCACTCCCAGACTGAAGAAATGGAGACAGAGCTGGCCACTCTTCCTGGAAGACCACAGTTGCTGCCCACACTGCCCTTACTCAGGAATGGCTAGATGCCCTTTCTGACTCTTTCTGCAGGTTTTCTGTTTTGGAGGCTCACTGCTATTTCCCACAATCTGCTCTATAGGAATCCCTTTTATCATACTGCTTTTATTTTAAACCACCCCTATTTTAGAAACTGCTGGAGCTTAGAAACCAATTTTCATGCTTATTCCAAAGCATTTGTGGCATTTAGGGAAGTTGTACACAAGCTGCATGTGAGTTTCATCATGGGAGACCCAAACTCACTTTGTTCAGAGGGAGGAAGTCAGGGTAGAGATGGGGGGTCTGTATGATGTCTTCATTGGTGAAAATGCGTAGTATCAAGTGACAGCTATTGGTGAGTAGAGGAAAGGTGGCATCCTGGTATCCAAACAAAGTCACTTTTAGGAGCAGACAGAGTTGTCCGTCAATGGCGTAAGGCATCGTGCCAGTATATTAACGCACCCTACTTGATGTTACCCTTGCAATCATTCCTGATAACCGCCCCCGCCCCCTTGCTCCTACCCAGTTCCAAGGCCAGGAGTAGGTTGAAGCACTTGAGTCAGTGCAAAAATTTAAGAGAGTGAAAAAAAAAAGTAATCAAGATAAACAATAATTGAATGCAGTATTTTTTTAACAATGAAATCAATGCAAAAACCCATGATGAATGACGTATCAAAAGTTTCAATAAAGCTAGGATCAGTATAGTACCAGGTCAAGCCATAATAGAGCCACAGGCAAAAGGAAAAATCAGTAATACTGATCCTGCCTGTTTTAAATTTTGATATTTTGTTAATACTTTTTTAACACTGGTTTTGATTTTTTAAAAAAATATTTTGTCAAAATGTTGCTAATATTTCTTCCCGAGCTTTCACGCCTGCTTCAATTTGGCATGCAGCTGAGCACCTGACTTGCTTTCTGTACTAACTGCTATTCCCACCCACAATGGCGTATCACCTGCACCTTTACCTCGCAATGACCTTGAGATCACTCCCTTTCTTCTATTCTCACTGCCACAGCCCCAGATCATTTCCCCATCATTCCTTTCTTACATTAATTAAACAGTTCTCTGTTTGGTCTGAAGATTTCCAGAACTACTCTTTTCCTGGAAAATTGTAGATCCCACTTTTCTGGCTGTTCCAGAGCCATATGGTGCTCCCTAGGGCCCAAGGTGAGGAGATCCAAACTTGAATCTGGCTGCAGCCTCCTTTCTGTTTGTTCCGCCGTAGGCAACCCTTAGTTTGCCTCTGCAATCTCCTTTCTCACCATTCCTTCCTCCAGGCTCCCCAAATAACCCATCTGCTCTCATGTTGTGAGGCATCCCAGCTTCTCTCTAACAGTTCTTCGAACCTCTCATGTTCTCTCTTACCCTTCTCACCTTTTATACATGTGGTTCTGTCTGTCTGGAATATTCTCTTCTCTTCCTTCTGTCCACAAAACCTGCCCTTTGTGGAGACTTCTATTAACACGTTTTCCATTGCCTTATAATTGCCTGTTGGGACATTTTTCTCACTCACCAAGCCCTAAAATGCTTCACAAGGGCAGAGAGAATGTCCCTAATTCATCTCTGTATAAAAGGCATATAGCAGGTGCTCAAAACAAGTTTGGTGGTTATTTAAATGAATTATGAATAATTGGATAATTGAGTCATCGTGATCAGAATGCTCATAAACCAGGCTTTATTAAGCCCCTGGTTTTGCAAGGTGGTGTGCAGGGCACTAGGAATCAGTGCTGCCCTGGGCGAGTGAGTGTTCACCGAGCTCCTCAAGCCCTGGAGCTGCGTGGAATCCACATGTTATTTCCAACACCCAGCAAAGGCATGGGGCAGGACCAAGTAAAGAGCCAGACTGGATTGAAATGTAGGTGCTGGGCTATGTGGAAAAGTACTTTGTGGCTTTCACTGAGCTGAGACGCCTAGCTTCAATTTTAAAACAACTTCATTGGACAAAACTAGACATCTTTGAAATTTAACCATTCCTGGGTGGGAATATCAGAGTGGTGAGTCTCTTTCTGTAGAGCTGTGTGTTGAAGAAATTCAATGGGAACATTATTTTCAACAATTATAACTGTGGTCAGAGTCTCTCATTATGATTATGCGCTTGGGATAGCCACAGAGACTACTAATCCATCTGAAGCTTGCCTTCATTCGTTTAGCAATTTAGTTGCTAAACACTCCTACCCTCAGGCAGGCTCGCTAGACACTAGCCATACAAGAGGCAGAAAACAAGAGGCTCCTAGTCATGCGGAGGAGGCAGATAAAAACCTAGCTGAATGTGGAATTATACAACAATGTAATAACCACTATGACAGAAATATTCACATGGTACCCTGGTATGCTACCTTCCTCTTAGGCAAGTTGTCCAGAAACGCTCCCCAGAAGAGTTAATTCCTGATGTGTGCCCTGTAGGGGTTAATTCCTAAATTTGAAGTAGCCGAGTAACAAAGAGAAGGCAAAATAATCCAGGCAATGAAAGCATGATATACAAATATTTTGAGTGAAAAAACAAGATGAAGGAAGTTTCCATGCTGGAGGCTATGAGGCTGAAAGTTTAGGTGTAGGAAGAAATGAAACGTGAATGGCAGATACTGGCTGGGTCATGAAAAGTCAAAATACTTGCCCTGAAAGATTATTTTACAAAGGGGAGTGATCTGACTGAATTTGTTTCTTTGGGAAGAATTATTATGAAAGCGGTGAGAGAAGAGATAAGTGGGGGCAGAAAAGTCAGCTTTGGGTCTCTACTGCAGCCTGGGCCAAGAAGTTGTTGTGTCTAACCCAAGGGAATGCAAGGAAGGCAGAGAGCAGGTTCCACTGGTCCTAAGGAGCTACAACTGTCAGAGCCTGGTGGCCAGCTAAACGTTGTAGGTAAGGATAAGGAAGGAATGTAGTGTGACCCACAGGCTATAAAGTTGAACTTCTGATGGACGAGGGGCAGGATGGTGAGCAGGGAGTAGAGATGATATGTACAGCTTTTATTGCATGCATTTTAGGGACTTTTGATACATCTGGGAAGAGAGATCTAGAAAACATACCTATCTGGGAAATAGTATTTTGAGAATCATCAGCAAATGAGTTTGTGAAGGTAAAGAGTTGTAAGAGATTATTCAGGGAGGTAGAAGAGAGTAAGGAGAACAGCACGGATATGATTTACTGGACACTGACATTCAAGCTGATAAAGGAAGCAGAGGGAACAGCCTCTGAACTCTGGAATCACAGTGACCCCTCATCTCTGTTCTCTCTCCTTCTCTCCCTCCCAACCAGTGGTAGACCACATTGACAAGAAGAAGACCTGGTTCAGATTAGATGCTCTGGCCACAGAGAATGGCAGCACCAACCCAAAGGCAGACGTGGGGTAGAAATAAATGAATAAGACTTGGACTTGGGAAACCTGGGTTGGGGTCCTTGCTCTGTTCCTTGATAGCTCTGGAATCTGGATGCGTTTCTTCACTGCTTCCATTCTATTCTGACTTCATAAATCTCTGAGATGGAGATTCATTATGACCAGGATTCTTTGAGACTGCTTGTTGTGATCACACCGATACAAATAGATATGATTCTTCCATCGTCTGGGGATCGACATTCTCCTTTCTCCTCAGAGCGCACGCTTTCTCCTCTAAGCTGTGTTACCCTCCCAGAGTCTAGATCAAACCCTCGCTGAGGCCTAAGACATGCTTGTCAAGCTGAACCTATTATCACTGTGTGGAAACAGAGGGTGTGGGGTATGCATAGCAAGTTCCCCCAAGTTCCTCGCTTTCATCCCCAAGAATAGCCCAAAGAAGAAAGACATTCCTAATGAAAGGAAAACCCATCTGGGGTATGGCGCTGAAGGCTGGATGTCATAAGACAAAAATTAACTTTAAATGCTTATAGTATTTAGCCCCTCAGATGAAGATTAGAGAGCTCTTCTGCCTATGTGGGCTGAGTAGGAGAAGCGGTGGGAGGAGTGGGCAGGGAAAGTGTGGCTGCTTTTCAAAGTGTTCCCTCTTATACTCTCATACCATAAAAAGGCTGTTTTCACTAGAGGGTCTTTAGGCTCTTTCCTTTTTCTTTTATTGTCTTGATAAATCCTTTATAGGGGCAGCTGTCTTACAAAACTTGCCCAGAACACACATAAACCCCTCTCATCACAGGTTATAAGCCTGCCCCTCCTCCCCTGACTCTGAAACCTGTAAATAATAGACTGATTAGGAAACCTAGACTGGACCTGCCACAGCCCTGAGCACCATGCTACCTCCCTTCCCTCTTCTGGACAAGTAACAGATGGCTGGCTTGGCAAGCGGTCCAGGCGAGCAGGGAGGCCTCCTCCAATCCCAAGCACACCCACGGAGCCCAGGTACATGATCAGCTGGGGTCCTACAGGTACCTGGTTTTAGACCCCAACCCTGCCACTCACTTGTCTGTGAAATAACTCATCACATTTAACACAGTGAGTTGATACACAGTCTATAGATAGCATGGTAGAGTTTTCCCTAAACTTAGTGGAGAATGGGTTTATTATTAATTTTTTAGAAGAACATACAATGGACAGGAACATACAATGGGTGAAAAGCTAAACAGTAAATATAGATTTAGTTAACTTCAGCCGTCTTGGACAGACTAAGGAGTATACACAGGTGTTCCTCTCTCCCTTTCCCACTTCCTCTCTCCCACCTCCCTCCTTCTTCCTTTTTTCCTTCCTTTACGCCTTCCTTCCACAAATATTTATCCTGAGTACCTGCCATGTGCCAGGTAGATAAGGCAGGGCTTATGCCTATATCTCAGTGTCTGCATAATAGATGCTCAACACATTTGTTGAATGTGTCTTTACCTTCCTGCCTTTTTTTCTCTTCCAAGTCTTTTCATAGTAACATCATATTTTCCTGACTCTGTCTCCCATGACCTGTAAGATATTGAGCTCATTATTTTTATCTTTCATTTCTAAAGCCCAGGTATACTTTGGCTCATCTCATAAAATCCCATTAAACAAATAATCTGTCTTTGGCAGTTTTTTTTTTCTTTAAGAAAATGAACGTAGGGCTATGTGGGTGATAATTCTGTATTATTCAGAAAAAATATTTATATTTTCTCATTCTAAGTGATCTAAGTATTAACTTGAATCCTAACTTACTAGATCACATACACGACCTTCCCAAGCGAGATGTGTAAAGTTGACTGCTGTATGTAGCACTTTGTCAGCTCCCTACATTTCAATAACCCTCCTCTTCCTCAGTTCAATTTTTTATTTCATGTCCCATTTTTCCAAGAGCCTTACCCTCTGCTACCTGTCATGGCCCCCTTCTCATGTGTGGAAACTCACAAAGGTTTAAGGGATTATATTCCTCTCAGAAAAATAGATAGAGACCTCTCCAAGAACAAAAATGCAAAGAAAATTGGAGGAATAACCCTATAATGAAATAATTTTAAGTAATAAAAGACAATTAGTTATCAGCTTCCTTAAGCCTCACCATTCAAACCATGTGGGCAGACACCTACTCTGTCTGCTTATAAGATGGGGCTTGGTTTGCAAAAGTTGCTTCTTTATATCTATGACCAACCGGGTCCAGCCAACCGAGAGAACAGACTACAGAGACAATGTAGTCAATGAGATAGTAGAGGAGAGAGGAATGGAGGTGTTTCAGGCAGAAGGAACACTCTGAGCAGAGGGCCAGGAAACATTTGGACTTGATAGTTTGGGGTAATTACAAGTGGCATCACATTGTTATTCCATAAAGAGCAAGGGCAGGCAATGAGGATAGGAAGAAAGCCCAGCATCATATATATTAAGCCTTTCTTTGTGACATAAAGAAGACTGCACTATGCCTGGTCAAATATGGGTACTAATAGGGCCAGCTCCACATTTTGGAAACATTGCTTTGGGAGCAGTATGGAGGATGGGTTTGGGGGGCGAAAGGAGAATAGAGATGAGGCTATTGCCATAGTCCAAGAAGGATATAATGATAATCTGTAACTAAGAGAGTGGTATCAGGAATGATAAGACGGGCCAATATTTGAAATAAAAATTTCAAGACTGGCTACTAGTTATAAACGGAGCACTGGAAGAGATGAATATTGAAAAGTCCAGGTTCCTGGCTAGGCAGCTGAGCAGATGGAGATACTACAAATCAAGAAAGAGAATTCGGAAGAGAGCAGAGCAGGAGCTATAGATGATGAATGTGATGCTGGATATAAAGAGCTTGAGGCATATGGTACCTGGGAGCCATCCAGGTGACTCCGTTTGGCAGACAGGTGGGCATGTAGGGCTGGAACTCATGGACTAGAGATCAGATTTGGGAATTACTAGTATGTAAATGGGACTTCAAGACATGAGCATAAATGAAATTGCCAAGGAGGAGACGTAGAGCAAGAGGTGAGCTATGGTTGGGCCCCAAATAAACCAACCCTGTAAGAGAAAAACTGGGAAAGAAGAATCTACTTTAGAAGCTGAGGAAGAAGAGTTTCCGCATGGAGGGGGTGGATTAATTGTGTCAACTGCTACAAAGATGAGAGATGTGGATATGTTCAGAGGAAGATCAGAGAATGCTGAAAGCACTTGGTAGTTTTTGTTGGGCAGGAGGTCACTGTTTATGACTTGAATAAGTAATTTCAACGAAAAAGTAAGACTAGAGGCCAGATTACAGTTGACCGAGGAGTGAAAATGAGAGAACAAGGTGAAGATAGTGGGGGTGTGAACTACTTTTTAAAGAAAGCTGGATGAGAATGGAAGGAGAAAGATAAGACCATTGGTAGAAGAAGACATGTTTAGGGTTTATTTTTATTCTAAATTTTAAATAAAATTGTCATTTAACAATGACAATAATAACCAATATTTGCAGGGTGATTACTATTTTCTAGGCTTTGTTCAGAATATTTTATAAATATTGTCTCATTTAATGAGATACTTGCATTTAGATAACTGGACTTCAAACACACCCCTGGTATAATTTTAAAGGAAAACTCAATAGTTTGAAAAAAAAAAAAAAAAGTAGATCAAGAAAAGGTAGTCAAAGGGAAGGAGAGGGTGAAGATGCCAGAGACAGAAGGAATGGATTGGCCAGAATTGGGGAGAAGCCAGAAGCAGTGTTAGAAGGGGCAGAATCAGCCCTCAGCAGGGAGTTCTATTTGAAAGAAGCAGAGGGAACCAGGGAGAGAGTGAGCCCACTCCTTCTCCACCACGCCGCTGTGATACCTGGGACGGCCACACCTCATTACCTTTCATTTTCCCTCTTCCAGCTCAGTTATGCTTCCAAGCTTCTCAAAAACCTTGCAGCTAGGAAATTCTAAGTAATGTCCACTCTCTAGTTCTTCTAATCAGATTGAAACCCTGCGTATCCCTGCCTCTTTGCCGAGAGGAGAAAGGCCATCTTTATGTGCGGTATCACCAGGCATGGAGGAACATTGAGGCCCTGTGAGTGAACGTAAAAAACGTATGAGTTTGTGTCTGGTGAATACTCCCTACTGACTGATTCACAAGCTCTCCCTCCCCATCCAGGATCCATACGTTCTGCTCATGGACTCCCTTAGGGAACTTTCTTCTAGCAGTTGTCAAAGCATGGGAGATTTGTTTTTGGGCTTGGAGCTGCCATGCCAGAGCCCAAGGCACCCCTGCCTACCTTGGCCTCCATAGTGGGTTACAGCCTCCTCTCTGCTCCTGCCTGCTACCCAGCCCCAAATAATGAGGGGTGAGAGGCTCAGTGTTCAGGGGCATTGTGGGGATATATTTGCAGTCCAGTTACCTAATGCAAGTATCTCATTAAATGAGTCAATATTTATAAAGTATTCTGAACAAATCCTAGGAAATTGTAACCACCCTGCAAATATTGGCAATTATTATCATTGTTATTAGTATTATTATTGTTCCTCATATTCTTACAAGGCGAAAATCTATTCTATGTACACAGTGGAAACTCAATCAATATTTCATGGAGCAATTATTTGGTGTTGCATAGAAGCAGCCTGAAGAAAGATCAAGGGATCACTAAATCTCTGGGCTGTAGTGGAATTAATGTGGGCTTTGGACTTGGCATGAGGCTGAATTGAATGTCTACCACTTATTAGCTGTGTCTTTTAGCCTCAGTTTCTTCATCTATCAAATGGGTATGCTAAATACTACCTCAGAGGGCTATGATAAGGTGTAAAATTACATATATTCATTGTTAAACACCCATCAGCTCTTTTAAAGTTACCCCCTTCTCCCCATTTCCTTTACATAGGAAGAAAGTTGTGCTGAAATTCTTTGGAAAAATGACTGTGTCTTTCTTGTGACACCGAACATTTGTTATCTTGTATTTTGTGATTATGTGCACTTTCTAATGCTCTTTCCCCTCCTTTAGCAGCCACCCCAACACACACACACACGTGCACACACACACACACACACACACACACACACTTAAATGTTTGGTTCAGAACAAGTTAAATCTGTAAACCAGACAACTATTTTGTTCATGGGATCAGTCTTCTTTTCTATCCAGATTCCCTGCCTTTTTCAAACATCTAGCCATTTCTCTCTGTCCCTGGTCTTCCCTAACACCTTTGTAATAATTTCCTGGGCAAGAGTAATGCCCAAGAGCCCTTCCAGAGAGTGGGTGCTGACACCACGCATGGGGGATACCGAATGTAATTAAACAAAGCAGGTCTGACTTCCCCATGTGTCACCCAATTAAATAGCCACACAGTAAATCACTCAAGGGAATCCCGCTGATGGCAGCAGAAAGAAGAGACTCAATTACCGCCTCTGACGGGGCCAGCTTATTGTTATTTATACAACAGCATTCTGACTGGAAAGCCAGGGAAGAGAGACGTTCAGGTTTGAAGTGCCTCCTGTTAATTGAAACATCTTGGTTTCAGGAGGCTGGTTGGAATTCACAGCCATGACACACCACATAGCATATCCATGCTCCCACTGGAATCTCTCCATAAGTGAATTTTTATTTTTCCCACTTTGAGTCATTGGCAAGAAGGGATTTCCAGACTGACTCCACAGAACACTCTAGGTAGACAGACAAGCAGCTGGTGATCAGAGTAAATCCCCACAACCCCAGTCCACAGATAGAACCTCCAGGAGCAGCTCTTCTGCCCTTTCACTCATGAACAAGGCAGGCTATGCCAAAGACCCTGGAGCAAGTGTTTGCCTTTGGGACAGAGTGAATTTACCGGTATGCTTCTACGCAGCTATTCACCACAGCTAGAAATGAGAACTCATCTTAACCTTGTCACCTCAAACTCCAATGTTCCTGGAATTCTCACACTCATTCCCTAAGTTTTAATGTAAATATGATGTCCTCAAAGACTATGTCCCCCACTACCACCCTGCCTCCCAGGCAGATCTAAGTGGGCTTTCTGTAACACACTCTTAAAATATTCGTCATCCCTCAGTAGCATATGTAACTATTACAATGAAATAGCTCATGTGATGATGGTGTCATATCTATCTTTCCCCGATATGTGATGGATCCTAAGAGGGCAGAGATGAAGGGCTGCTTCATTACCCTTGAATTTCCTAGGACAGAGCCTGCCAGATAGCATTCCATAAAAACTGGTTGAAGGAGTAATTGGATTAACCAAGGAAAAACTTCCTTGGAAAGGCAAATAGGTAAACAAAACTGTGCATTGTATTTAGAGAAATAATAGATAGAATTATCTTGGGGATTAGCTTCTCTTGTGGTGTTATCTGGGTTGAGACTGCCCTCCTGAGCCTGGGTGAGTAAGAGCTGACAACACTCATGTGTGAATAACGTGTCTGTGAGTTTCAGTTTGGTCAATCGCATTTGATTGTTCAGGAATTCACTGAGCATCTAATATGTTTCCAGCTTGATGTTAGGCTGCAGAGGATGTAAGAATGTATGGCAGGAAGGTTTCCTGTCAAGTCTGAGCTTATGATCTCCTGAGAAAGATGAAATTTCTACTCGGCAAGCATGGTAGAGCTAAGAAATGGATTACATGGTCTAGGTAATAAAGGCTTGGAGCTTGAGAATGCAAGTGTTCATAGCATCACTTCTCTGCCTCTTCCTTGACAAAAGCTCCAGGAAGCTGGCTGCTTTCCCTTTTAAGTTCAGGGATCTCTACCCTCTCCCTTCTTCTCAGGACCTTCGACAGCCCTGCTGCACAGTAAGGCAGACCTGGGCTGCTTGCACATGTGCCTGTGAGCCAAGGAGGGTGTGTTCAGGGGCAGAGCTGGCTCCCAGAGGATAGCCCCGAAGTAACTGGGGGAGCCTTTTGGGGCAACTTGTGCTGGTCCCCACTGGCCGGACTTTGAACTTTCAAGCCTTCCTGTTGCTCTGGTCTATCTCACGTTCCTCTCCCGGAGAACCATCTGCCTTCAAGATAGTTGCAGTGTGTGCCAGTGTGAGGGTCTAGAGGAGACAAGATTAATTACTCTCTCATCAGAAAAAGGAAAGCTGGTGAATGTTGGTGTTTAGAGAAAAATGAGCCAGGATGCTTTGCCCAGTCTTTTATTTTGGAGTGAAAAATTGCTAATACAGTGAGACAAAAGCTTCTTTTCTAGGGCACCTCCTTGCTAGGAGTTGAACTCAGAAGGCCCAAATCCCTTTGCCTTTCAGACAACTGAGAACTCTCTTGGAAGCGGCATATATGCATTAGAGTCCTACTTTCTCACTAACTTTCTATCCCCAGGCTAATAGCAAAACAGCTCTTTAAAATCGAAAAAGTAACGCTGCCTCGCCCATGGCAGACAATGTAAGGGTCATACCATCATATGAAATAAGGCGCAAAAGAGGACAGGCTGTGCCCATATAGAGGAGATACCCAGGTGTAAGCTATTCCACAGCTCAGTCACTTAATTTTGTTCTCATTGAAATAATACCACAAAGAGCTACAGAGCTCTAAGGAAATGTAAATGCAGACCAGATTCATAGAATTTCCAAACCAAATTAGACTTTAGAATATGATTGCATTGAATCCCTTCATGTTATAAAGATGGACACACAGACAAAATCTATATAATGATAATGAACATGGACAGTTAACTATATTCCACGCTTGGCTCTCACTATTCTACATGTAGTAAGTTATTTGATCATCAAAATCAATCCAGTGAGGGAGGTACTGTGATTCTATTTTACAGATGATAAAACTAAGCTCATGTAACCTACCCAAGGTAGCACATCGGCAGTTCCTGGGTTTAGCCCCAGGAATCTTGTCCTAAACCCACCTTATCATTGTGACACTGTCTACCAGCTGCCTAGCAACTGAGTCCCAGAGAGGAATAGGGAGCTTGCCCAAGGCAACTCAGCTGTCAGGCATGGCCTTCGGGTCACCCAAGGTGCAGCCAGTTGTCTGTCTCCTGAGATGGCAGTATAATGTAGCGGGCAAGACTTTGGGTTCAAATCCTGGGATTGACCTTGGGCAAGTCATCAGCCTTCCTGGGATTTGGTTTTCTCATTTATATCAAAGTGCCGTAAAAATAGCTTGTTTTCCTCATAGTTTATCATGAGAATTAAATGAGACAATATATGTAAAGCCCCTAGAAGATGCCCTACAAAGATAGCAGCCATTGTAGTTACATTGTGCTGCTTCTTACAGAAGCGTTCAAGGAGCCCACACAGGGCAGCAGAGGTGGCCTCACAGTGGCAGCGGGTAGAGAGCGGGGATGCAGAAGGGTTGGTTACGGGTGGGGAGACCCAGGAAAAAACGAAATGGAGCTTGTGTTTGTAACAGAGAACACCAGCCTGCCCTGCCAGAATAAGATGAAAAAGCAGAATAAAAAAGTTAGAGCCACAGGGCACTGGTAAGAACAACCAACGCTTTCCATCTGCTTACTCACCTTGGTATTTTATCCAATTGTTCTGCCTTAAGTGGACAAGAATCGGAATGGGGACAAGCACTTTCTTACCTGGCAGGTCCAGGCTCAGCTAGGATGCCTGAACTACCTGCCCTTTTCACCCTATGAAGGTGGAACAGCCAATTTTGCCTGCCCATCAGCTGCCAAAACAGAAAGTTCCTAGCTGGGGAAAAAGCTGCTTGCACCTCCCTAGGGAGTTCTGAAGATATGCAAACTTTTGCAATTGCTCCTGCCTCCTCAAATCTCTCTTCCTCTGTTAACAACTCGACAGACATCTTGTCTGTGTTTGATAAATAAGCTTCTCTATTTATTCAGGGGAGTGAATTTGTAGCTATTATGATTCAAATGACATTGACATGATATTTTCTCTCTTTTTTCACTGTAGCATCAGAAAAAGAAAACCTATAGAAAAAAAAATTCACAAAAACCCAAAGCAATTACTCTGCATATTGGCCCATGAAATAAATAAATGCATAAGCTGACTTTCTTTTGGGGTGGAGGTAAGGGAACTGATAAATAATTTAGAAATTGTTGCTGCTTCCTGGTTCTCAGAGATGCAGCTGGCATGTGCTAACATGAGGCTCATGCTGCATTCATTAAGCATCGAGCAATGTTTTAATTCCTCAGCCATCCACATTATCTGTAAGTGGGGCTGCACACGGAATCACATCCTTCGGATGTCAATCAACCAATTACCCAGCATGGGCTTTGTCATATGGGGTGTTACCTCTCATTAGGTGGCCTGAGCCAGCCAATCAATCAGATGGGGCTGGAGCAGACGGGCAGGAAGGGGGGCGGGCAAAGTGCGAGTGGGCAGGCTGAGCACCTGCCAGCCAAGGGAGCTCTGCATTGTGGAAGCCACTCTACTAAATGCCCTTCCTTTAGGTCAGTTCAGACTGAACCTACCTCATCCCATTCCCCCACTGCACTACTCGGGAACTGTCCAAAGAGGTGATTCAAGAAGTTTGGGAACATTTTGGAGGCCCATGATGTGTTAGCATCTTCTTAAATATAGAATCCCATAGACAGAGGAAGCATGGGAGAGCTTATGATCAGAAGACTTCCTTTCCGGCCCATATTTTCAAGATTTAAGTGGCTGGGGGAACAGCTCACTCAGGGGTCACAGACTCTCTGGGAACCTCCCAGGTCATTCAGTCCTGTGGCTTTTAGCCTGTCTGGACTGTGACCCACACAGCACACACTCCACTAAATAAAATGTTCATGAAATATCCTTTCTATATGTTGACCATTTTGGGAATTCTATTTTATTTTATTTAAATAAATTATAAGTGGAGGCCACTACATTATTGAATAACCTCTCATGGGTTGCAGCTTGCAGTTTGAGTAACACTGGTTTAGTTCAACACTCAGGTATCTCAGGGCTGTGAACATAAGCAGACGCGTAGCCAAGGCAGGTTTCTACCTTGAAGAATCACTACCAGAACATCTGGGGGAGCTTTCATAATGGCCAGCTCTCCACTCAGCCGCATAATAGAGTTCCGAAGTGCAGCTGAATTTTTTACTTTGTGTGAAACCGATGTCTGCAGGCTGCGGGGTGAGTGGGCTGATGAAGTCCTGAGCCCTCCTGGTGGGAGGTGGGCTTCCTCCTGACCACTACTGATGAGTCATGGGAATGAGAGAAATTAACACATCTCCCGCGGAAATGGAGACAGTCGAGGGCATGATTGTCAGGAGCAAGGACTTCTCTGAGTCACCGTTCACTTCCTCCTGGGATCCCTCTCCTTCTTTGCCCTCTTGGCCCCTTCGTCCCCACCTTTCTGTCCTTAGTTCCTCTCACATTCTCTTCTTTCCTCCTGTACTGTCTTCCTTCCTTAGCTTTCCTTTACTGATAGTAAATAGACATTTTAAAAACATTATTTTTCATCATCCTCAAACTGTAACCGGGTTTTTTCTTGGATGCTGGTGATTGTTTGGGTTCTTGACCTCCAATCTCTTAAGGAATAAGCAGTGGGGCCATTGCAGGTGGACCGTATGCTCGTAAAGCGAACATCAGACTCAAAAAATGTTGCAGAAATGTGATTTTACTTAGGTAGAGAAAAGAGCTAATGAAAGGAGAAGAAGAGAAAGGCTTCCACCAAGAGTGTGGAAGGGGATTCCAGAGGGGAAATCCCAGAGGGAGCTCCCACCATGTGGGAGGGGATTCCATAGAGCTGGAAATCCGCTGCAGGCGGGGGAGCACGGACTTTTACCCTGGGAGAAACCCCCATCTTCTCCAAGACCCTGGGCCAATGAAAGGAGTTCCTTAGAACTTCCGAGTGATTGACTTTCAGTTTCTTCCCATGCCTGCGAAATTCAAACATAAACCATTGAATCTCCAGGATGGAGAGAGATGGGAGAGGGGCATGGCACCGGTAAATTCTTGCCCTTAAAGCTATGCCACTCATGGATCCGGAAAGAGAACACATTCCCTCAAAACCTCTGAAGCAATTCTTCAAAGTCCCTGTAGGCCAGAAAACTAAAGATTGAGTGGATAGCCTGTATGGTGTACTTGCATGTGTGTGTGTGTACGTGCAAGCACGTGTGCTCACAAGTTTGTGTGTGTCAGTAGGTATGCAGTGAGCTGGAAAGCAGGCCAATTATTTCATTCCCTTTACCCATGCAATTGTGAAAGTGTGACACTGAGTGAGGAATAAGCCTGCAAATTTCCAACACAACGAAAATAAAAGAAGAGAAAAAACATGATTTTGATTTCAAAAAAGCTGTCTCCTTTCTAAGGATACTAGTTATACACTTGATTCTATTTGCTCTATCAGCAACTGCAGCTATTTGGAACCATGATATACCCAACGACCTAATTTCAATGGAAAGGAGGGAATTCATGGAGATAATTACTGAGAGGCTAGTAATGCTGCAAATTTAACACACAGAACTTGTGCGGCATAACATCCTAGGGAGAGAGAATAGCAGAATGATTCTCATTTCAAAGAGAAACTGAGGAAGGGCTAGCACACAGCCTGCACAACTCCAGGGAGGGGTTAGTTTCAAGAGCTGACCTCAGTTGTCACTTTTCCCAAACCTCCACAATTGCTTAAGCCTTAGGCAAGTTTATGCATCCAAGACCAGGTTACTTAAATGCTTAGAGTCCATGTTTTCTTAGCTCTAAGGCTGCAATGATAATCGCACCTGTTGTAATAAGATTGTGGTAAGGTTTAAATAGAACGCACTTTACAGGAGGCCTGGCCCTTAAGAAGAAGTCAATGAATCTGGGCTGCATTTGTAGCCCAGACTTCCTCCCCACATCTCTCGATTAACATTTCCTTCTCTGTCTTCCCGCTCCTCTTTGCTGCTTCTCTCTGACCCTTGCTTTCTCTTGTGGGCTCCTTTGATGGGCATAACCCTTGGCTGTCAGGGACTGGCAGGCTCTGAGCAGATCTGGAATCGACCATGCACCTGCTCACATGTTGCTCTTCTCTCTGCTGAAGGCTGATGGCTTTGGGCAAAAATTTATAGGTTCCTGATAGACACACATCCTGCTTTGCCTGAAACTCCTGCAGGGTGATAGCTTCTACCCTGAAGGGTAGCTCAAAGGGCCATACCCCCTGCTGGCCATGAGCCATCTGTTGGTTATTAGCAAGTATTAGGTTACCCTGCTGTGGCTTTGGAGGACAGAGAGGGGCTTCATTGCTCCTGGGAACAGCCAAGAGTCAACCATAGACCTTTTCTATGAAGCTAGGTGCAATTCACGCCACATGGCCCTGCAATACCATACTTTGGGAATGGCTCTGGTGCATTCAGGGGAGTATCTAGTCCCGTCTGTCTGTGCTAACAATGACCCAATTTGGAATTCTGACAAAGGAAAAGGCTATTCACTGTGGAATTCAATACTTTATTGACTTTCCATCCAAGTTTGTGCTCTGCTCTGTAAAATCACAGGTCCCAGGATACCACAGATGAGTACACAGATCCCAAGGACTTAGGCCTCAGGGCCTGGTATGAAAGACCCCACGCGTGACAAGAACTTTAATAGTGAGAGGACAAGACATAGTAAGCTGGCAACCTGGGCAAAGTCATAGGAATGACCTTATCCTGGTGGGCCATGGAGCCTCCCGCCTTCACCAGTCCAGTACTCCTAGTGTAAGAAAAGTAAGCTGGATTTTTCCCAGGTTGTGGTGTGATTCCAAGTTTACAGTTCCCTTTTCCAGTATGGGCTGCAGAGAAGGAATGTGCTATGGTATGTGTGTGGAGCCAGCCACCCTGGAGCACTGAGGCACCCGCAGGTGGGTAGGCTCATCTGCCCACAGCATATCCCTGAGCAGCTCCACCTCGCCACCCAGCTGGTTAGTATTCAAGAAATGCAAACTCATTTGTCACCAGCAAAACCCAAGTGGGAGGGTCATGCCACTGTGCATTAATTGCCTAACATACAGCAAAGCCAAATATAAATCATTCTGGGGTTATCCATTCTAGGAATTTATCCACCATTAGGAAGAACTGGGAAAGAGCTAAACTCGGTGCAGCATATGTGTGTATATGTGTATAATGTGTGTGTCTGCATGTGAGATTTTTCCAAAGGCTTCCACCCCTAAATCACAGCTCTAGAAACATGGAGCAAAAATAAAAACAGGTGGCCTTGTCCAGGAGAGCTATCAACCCAGCCGGGCACATTCAGAGGCTTCGGGATTTTAGGAAAAGCACTTGCAGGATTCGACCAAATTTCTAAGCATTGCTTGTGGCTCCGGCAGATACCTCGCAGCCCGGCGTAGACACTGACAGATGAAAATCAGCTGAAGTTCCACAGACTGTGGTTCTCAGCCAGCAGAAGGGCGTCCTGGCCCCTTGGGGCACTGCTGGTTCCCAGGACTCTGGCGGAAGACATCTCTGATTTGTGAGCTTGTTGGAGGTGTCAGACTGCCTGAGTCTGTAGGATATTTGCCAAATTGGGAGTTGGGGAGGGTGCAATAAGGAAAGGGAGAATGAAAAGGAGGAGGAGGGAGCCAGGAAGAGGGAAGGAAACTGAGAAAGGGTGGGAATCCTGTTAGGGAGGCAAGTCTGTTGTGGAGCCTCCATTAATTTATAACCTGTGAAACGTACCACCCAGGTTAGAGACGGCTGCCAGAGAGTGCTTCAGTCAAGAATTTGTGATGGGGCCCCCTTTCCCTTGTTGCTGCCCGCCCCCCAGCTTTCCCTGGGTTGCTGCGGGTGTAGGGAGGGGGAGGCCAGGAGTCCTGACAGATCATTCTCTTGTCTTCTAAGGTTCCAGGGCTCTACAGTATGTTTGCAACTCCCTGCCGCGTTCCCAGAAAGTTTCCATATGGTGCTAGGTCTCCAAGGACTTGCTTTGTCTGACACTTTAAGGAAGGACCAAGGGGCCAGCTTCCTGGAGTCTTGTCCACTGCTCCTCCTGCTGGCTTCCCTGCACCCTCCTCCCCCCGCAGCCCCTCATCCACAATCTCCAGAGGGAGGAAACACTCGGTCCTCAAGTAGGAGACAGGGAAACTGCCTAGAAAGCCAGGCACCGCATAAACAGGGTTTAAAAAACAAGAGCTGTTACTTTAATTATGGCTCGTGCTGCTTTATCACCAGTCCTGTTCCTCACACATTCGTCAGAAACCCGGTGATAAATCAATCTCTGGGAGCCAGAAGCTGCCAGGGCAGGCTGCCGCCTCCAGGCCCCATCCTTTCTCTTCCTGGGCCCGTTCTCCTGGAGCCACTGCCTGATTAGCATGCCTGGCACTGCGGCTTCGGGTTGAGGCTGAGAGGCGGCGGTGCCCCAGCATGGATTCCACATGGACGATTTCAGCAACAAAGAAGAGTCAGGAAGGAGAGTATTTGCAGGGGTCAGGTTTATGAAGGTAGGACAATGTAAAGCTAGTTCAAGATAACAGTAATCATAATGCATAATAAATTCAATAGATTTGTTTTTGATAAATGTATTAATAAGTATATAATGAGCTATTTGACGTGTATACATTAAATAATAATATTAGAAGCTGTCATTGAGTAAATACTCGCCATGTGCCTGGCTGATATGCTAATCCCCAAGCCTGGGGCCCCAGCGGCCACCCAGCAAGCTGCACCTCTCAGCTGTGAAAATGGCAGTCAAGTGTTTGGCTCAGCTGTGCCCAGGTCACACACTGAGGGGCAGAGCCGGGTGCTACCCTCACCCCTGGCTCTCTGCTGTGGTCTAGGACCTCCTGGTGATGCACGTGCCCTGGCTTCATGGATTCTGCACCTGCTGCTATCATTTAGGGTGCCGCCAGGAGCTGTGGCTGGAGAGCAAGGCTTGTGCTCACATCTAACAACCTCTGGCTGCTTTCCACTGAGGGACAGGAGGGCAGCAGGATGGAACATTGAGCCTATAATCTTTTTATAATCTTTTTCCAGAAGAGAAGGCTGAAGGTCCAGGAGGTGAAGTCACTGATCTGAGGGCACACCTGGGCCAGAGGTCAGCTCTCTAAAGGGCCGGCAATTGCTGCAGTGTGTGCAAAGAAGATGCGGAGAAGTTGTATTTGAATCTTCCAAATAACCTCTTCTTATCTATGCTTTTTTTTTTTTCCTTGAGTAGATAAGTGGCTCTTCCTAGTTTCAGGTTAGCCTTATGTTTGTCACTGTTCAGCTGGGAGCCACAAGCCATGCTGGGCCACCCTAGGTGGGCCTGCTCCAGGGAGAAGGCTGTTTTGCTGCCAGGCCCTTTCTGGAAGTTGCTGTCCAATGCTGAGAAGAGGGCAGGACACGCTTGGCATTTGCCAGGATCCATGTAGGAGGAAAGGAATCCATTGAAACAGAATCAAATTCCCTGAAGTGAAACAGTGGCAACTCTCAACCAAGGAAGAGGGAACTCAGGACACAGAAAAGCAGCATTTAGCTGACAATCTTCAACCCTTCTTCTCTACTGAAGCAAATTCACTAGCTTCAATATGCAATTTGCACCCTCCCTTCTTGTAAGGCTGACTCAGCCCTCACTAGCCTCTCTGTTTTGTCATTATTGTTTGTATATTTAACTATTGTATCATTGTTTGTTTTTCAAGACTGACATATGACTGACATCCTGGAAAATTCTCCATTTTCAGTGTATTTTATGTGCTTTAACACACGTGGAGTTACGTAACCACCTCCATAATCAAGATATAGGGCATTTCTGTCATCTAAAAAGTTCTGTTACGCCCATTTGTCGTCAGTTTATCCCACAACCCCAGACCTGATCTGTTTTCTGCCGCTATAGTTTTGCCTTTTCCAGAATGTTCTGTGAATGGAATCATACAGTATTCAGCCTCTTGGATCTGCATTTGAGTTTGTCACAAAACATGTAACAGCATCAGCAGTTCTTTCTTTTTTATTGCTGAGTAGTATTTCACTGTGTGATGCTCTTCTGTTTTTTATCCACTCACTAGTTGAGAGACATTTGGGTGGTTTCCAGTTACTGAAAAGTATGAATAAAGCAGTTGCAAATATTTACATGCAGTTTTTTTGTGTGTAAACCTGTGTTTTTGCTCCTCTTGGGCTTGTTGAAATGTAAGATAAAGGCATGTTTAATTTGAATGTCTCAGCTTTTTATCTCTCACATCTCTCTAAGGTGTAATTGACAAAGAAAAAAATTATATATATATATTCAGAGTGTATAATGTGACATTTTGGTATACATACACATTGTGACATTATTATAATCATCAAGGTAGTTAATATACTCATTGCCTCACTTAGTTATCTCTTTTTTTGTGGTGAAAATACTTAAAATCTGCTCTCCTAAAATAATGTCAACTATACAATGCATTATTATTAACTGTAATTCCTGTTCTCTGCATTCGTCTTCATAACATTCCTCTTATAACTACACGTTTGTAACCTTTGCTCATTATCCTCTACCACCACACTCCGCCCTGGTACTCGCCCTTCTAATCTCTTTTCTATATGTTCAACTCTTTTCGCTTCTGCATGTTCATAGGTCTGTCTCATCTCTTAATGTCAGTTCCACAGACACTTTTCTTCAGTTGTTTTCTAATTTTCTCTTCACCGACACAAAATTGTTAAATACGGGTGTCAGTCATTATACAAACGTGGAAGATACAAGAATTCATGGGAAGCTTTTCTAAGATTTCTATATCTCTATGGCATCCAAACCACTGATTGAGTAATCGACATTCTACTTTGTAACAATAAGGAGGTTGGAACTATAACACAGTGGCCAACCCAAGTCTTATTGGCTATGAAGAAATAGTGATTGCCCACAGGCACATCCATAGATTCTGATTCACAGGCAATCCGTCTCTCAGATGTAGGTCAAGGGCAGCTTTGGCAACCAATACCATCATCTTCACAATTTCCCTTATACTTGAAAACATCCAGAGAAAATGATCTAAACTATTTGAAGAATAAAAATACTTTGTACTGATAGTTCTCACTGTGCACAAGCTTACGAAAGCTCAGAATCACAATATTTTCATAAAATAAAGTCATCTTATTCAGACTTCTATCAGTACTTGAATCTCCTCTACAACATTGTTGCTCAGCCAAGGGCTAAATTTCCCCAGTGACATCAAAAGCACTATATCCCTGGCAGGGCACAGTGGCTGAAGCCTGTAATCCCAGCACTTTGGGAGGCCAAGGCTGGCGGATCATTTGAGGTCAGGAGTTCAAGACCAGCCTGGTCAACATGGCAAAACCCCGTGGTGGCAGGTGCCTGTAATCCCAGCTACTCGGGAGGCTGAGGCAGGGGAATTGCTTGAACCTGGGAGGTAGAGATTGCAGTGAGCCAAGATTGTGCCACTGCACTCCAGCCTGGGTGACAGAGTGAGACTCTGTCTCAGAAGGAAAAAACTGGATGTTTTCAAGTAGAAGGCACTTTCCTAGGGTGATGGTGTGATGAATTGAGCATAGTATTTGGAGCAAGAAGTGCTTTATGAAGCTGTGTGAGTTGCTACAGGTTTTGCTAGCTTCGTCATCATCATCATTGCTGTCATTATGTCAACCACAAACAATTCTGAATACTAAAAATTTTACTTTATACTAAGCCAAAATCTGTAATCCTATTACTTCATTCTCTGATGTTACTTTTGGCCTTTGGGGCCATTCAAAATAAGTGGGAACCATGTGAGAGTTTCCAAAATATTTGTAAGTTTCATTCTTCTCTCCAGACTGAAGGCTAGGCTTTCTCAGTTCCTTCTATTTCTCATCAGAAGACATTACCCACTCTATTCATCATCTGAGCCACGCAGGATATTACTGTTTGTCTATGAATCCCTGACTGCTTATCATGCTGGAAATGCAGTTTGTTCCAGACACGGTTGGTCCATTAACACAGACCCATAACTCAACTTTTGGGGAAACTACACACTCATGACACATCATGCTTCCTAGCAACTAAAATTCCTAAGCATTTTTTTTTAAAGTTCTGCCACTGACTCTTGTTTTCTTTTACTGCTTTGAGACATTTGTTTTATTTTTTAAAAAATACAAAACCTGGCCCACTTCCTAAGCTTGTCAAGATCCTTTGAAATCCAATTCTGTCATGCTGACTATTAACTAACCCATCCCAGCTTTGAATCAGGTGAAAGTGTGATCTGCACGCCTTCAGTAGCTCCATCTTGCGCTGACAAAAAGGTTAAACAAGACAGAGCTGAAGACTAAGACCTGCCTCCGGGTTGACACAGACCCACTACTCAACAGTATCAGGACTGTCATTCAACTAGGTACCAATTCACCCACCACCCAGGGCCATGCTTAGATTTAAAACGTGAAATTTACTAAATTTCTTCACAAGTAACTAGGCAGAAAAAGGAACTGAGTTGGGTTAGTAGGACTTACTCATAGGGAATCAATGCTTGTTTCCAGTGAGCGTAGTTTTCCTTTCTAAGTGCTCATAATCATTTTATTAATTCTTTTATTCCCATAGCCTTTCTTTCTAGAAGCTCGCATTGTGTAATAGTTGAAATTCTGAATGTTCATAATAAACACTGATAACACTATTTATCATAGTACGTGCTTCTTATTTTCAACAATCCTATAGATGAACATAGAACTTAGACTTTCAGTTGTTGGAAATGGGTTTATAGCGTTGGGAAGAATCCACACGGAGACAACAGATTGCTCAGCAAGGCTAGTTTACTTCCTGCAGGAAAAGTGCAACTTGCTGGCGGTCTTGCCAGGACAGCACACCTGAGCAAGGGAGACAGGGACATTTATAACTTTCATAACCTGATGCAATGGCCCGATTGGCTAAAATCTTTGAAATTTCCTGAATAGATAAGGGGAAAGAAGAAGAGGAAGAAGACAAGGAATAAGAGGAAGCTGGTCAGGAGAAGGTCAGGAGGGTTTCCAAATAAGGAATGGCATGCACCAGGGCTTGGAGCTTGCCCGGTTCTGTTGGGAACATGCCGGAGGGAGTCAAGGTAGCTGATTTAAGATGCAGCTGATTCAGAGAATATATATACATGGGTGTATGTTTGTGCTAATAGTGGGTAATGGCCACAGAGCAAGAGATGTAACTCCTTATAATGTAGTCTAAGATACAAACTTTGAAGAAGAACTTTCCCATTTCTCACATAGTGATGTGTAATGAACACATCTATAGGACAGTTCAAAAATATTTTTGGAAGCCACCAAGTCCTTTCAGGACCTGGGTGATAAAACTGTTGAGAAGCAGGTGAGGACAGTCTGCACCTGTTTATCCAGCACCTTGCTGGTGAGTGCAAGAGGCCTGCGGCCCCTGGATTCAGTAGGTGCTGAATGGCAGCTGTCTCGTCTACTTTCTGAGACTGGTGTAGATGTCTCCACCTCCATGTGGAGGGCTCACGCACAGATCTATGAAAGCATTTTAACTGCGTGGGGAGGTGGTATTCACATTCTCCTGTGCAACCCAGCTGGGTGCCTTTATGCACAAACAAACAAGAGCCAGTTTCTCCTGGGAAGCCAAGTAATGGACATGCTTAAGAGAAATCATGTTTTTGCCCCAGGGCAGTAGATCTCTAAGCACAGCTCCTGAACTAGAAGTCTCAGTATCAATTGGGAGCTTGTTAGAAATGCAAATACTTGGACTACTCTAAACCTACTGAAACAGAAGCTCTTGGGTGGAGCCCAGAAAACTGTGTTTGAATAAGCCCTCAAAGTGACTTGATGCGAACTAACTTTGCAAAGCATTGCTCCAGCGTTTGACAACCCAGTTTAGATAGCTGTGGGAATGGGTGGCCTGAGATTGGTAACTGCTCTCAAAACGTCGTTCAGCAAATGTTTTCTGTAGTATTTATTCTGCTAAAGACCTTGTGCTAGGTGCCAGAGGTAAGATACAAATGTGAGTAATGCATCACTCAGAGCCCCTATCCTAAGTGACAGACAGTAACATGTGTCACGAAAATCCTACTGGGTATTAAAAGGAGAAAGGAAAACAGTCCAGTTGGATAGGGAGAGAGGCTGAGGGAAGGTAGATGAGAACAGATGAATTTTATGACAGAGGGGTTTTTGCAGGCAGAGGCTGGGGGATGAGCTCCGCAGGTGGTGCTGACCACTCTCTTCTGTGCCCTATAAATGCTTCTATTACCAAGTTTCCCCTCCAAATGTGAACATCTGTGTGTCTCCATCGCTTCTTCAGGAAGGGTTTTGTTAGGTCACAGGTGATCTTGGCACAGTCAAACCCAGCAGTCTTTTCCTAGTTCTGAGCTCACTCCACCTGCCAGCAGCACTTGTACTATTGATTGCTCTCCTGCATAAGGCACCTGTAAACCAAGAACCCACTCTCTCCTCTTTATCCTCCTGCCTCCAGGCTCTTCCTTCTCTGCTGAGTATTGGAGTAACTCCAGGCTCAGTACTCACACTTCTCTCTTTACTCACACTCATCCCCTAGGTGATCCAGTCTCAAATACATGTGTTGCATACCCTCAGCCCATTTAGGCTTCTATAACAGAATACTGTGGACTGAGTGGTGTATGAACAACAGAAATGCATTTCTCACAGTTCTGGAGGCTGGACAGAGGGCTCGTGGTGTCAGCATGGCTGGGTTCTGTGAGGGCTCTTCTCTGGGTTGCAGATGGCTGCCTTCTCGTTGGCACGAACGAGAGCTCTCTGGGGCTGCCTTTATTAGGACAGGAGTCTCATCCACGAGGCCTCCATCTTCATAATCTAATCACCCCTCAAAGGCACTACCTCCTAATACCATCACATTACAGGTTTCATGCATCTGGATGGTGGCAGAGGGACAAAAAAAGTGCATTGCACAGATGATTCCAAAATTGGCGGTCCAATTCTCTTCTTGAACTCCTGATTCACACACAAACACCTACTTAACTTACCCAGTTTGCTATCTCACAGGCACTGTAAACTCACCATGCCCCGATATCATTTCTGGAATAGTTATTCTCCCTTGATCATCTTCCTTTTAGCAAAAGGAACCTACATTCTTCACAGAACTCTGGCCAAAAGCGTGGAATAATCTTTGACTCCACTCTTTCAAACCTGAGATTTATGTCAGCAAACTCTGTTTGCCCTCCTTGGAGACAGGAATCTCTCCACTTCTTAGCTCCTCTACCTGTTCACTACCCACTTCCTCTGTCCGTAGCCTCCAGTGGCTTCCCACTTCCCTTAGAGGAAGACGCAAATGCTTCTTTGTGACTGGCTTAATGGCTCCGCCTGGTCTGGTCCCATCTCTCTCTGAACTGAGCTGCTGCTCTCCTCCCTTCCCTCACGCCTCTTTTGGATTCCTGTGGCCTCCCAGCTTGTGCTCACCTCCCTACCGCATGCAGTGGGTCTCCTTATGGCCATCTGTGTGCTCTCACTTTCTCATGTCTCTGCTTAAATGGCACCATATCTGAGAAGCTACTCCTGGCCACCCTATCTAAAGATAGGGGCCATACTCTCTTGGACTTAGCCTTCTTTGTTTTTCTACATGTTTGTTAGTTTGTTTTGCCTGCTGTTGTCACTTGGATCCTGGAGGAGAGCACGTCTGCATTATTCACCACTATATCCCTAGTACCGAGTATAGCTCCTGGCATAGAAAGAATGCTCAATAGCTATCTATTGAACTACTGATTTATAATATGCTACAAGTCCATTTCCCTGAAATAAACATTGCATCCCTTGAGCACCACTGAAGCATCTTATATGATGCTGGACCTTCGCCATCCATCATAGGACCTGACACATGGTGTTGCATGAACTGAGAAGACATTTCAAGAGTCAGAAGAGCATGAAAATCACAGAGATAGGAAAGCACAGCTTCCTTAGATCCAGCAAATAATCCAATTTAGTTGAAACAAAGATCCATCCATATAAGAGAAAAAATAGAATTATAAAGCACATAGGAATATTCAAGTGTCATCAACTCTAGCCCCAACTCAAAGTGTAGGCATGCACTAGCCTTATGGGTAGACAGGGTTTTCTCTATAGACAGGGTGGTTCTTGGGCTCCAAGTCAGCATTATTCATGATATCACAGTTTCCTTTTGGGCTCCCTTTTCCCTTCCCAGTCCCATTTCCCTTGGAGCTAAGCTGAACCTCCAACTTTTCAAGCTGTCTACCTTGCAGCACCCCTCCCTGAGGCAAAGAGCCACACTGGCTTTCTGGTCCTGTCTGTTTTGGGAGCCATGCTGGGGCACTCGGCTTTAGCAGGCTTGATGAGAACCAAGGACGGAGGGAAGTCCCAGTTCAGTTCCTGAAGCAGAGATGGTGTGAACGTTGATTATACAAAGTGGGTCATTCCTGTCATACTCAACTGGAACAGAGTCAAGAGGCCAAGGGAAAAAGCACTCAGGACACATAACATTGCTTCAAGAATGTAATTCTCTGCTAGCCTGGTTTCTGAAACTGCCTGCTGTAACTAAAAACAAGTTCTATCTAACAGCGACTGAAACAATCTACTGCTACTGAAACAAACCCTAAGACTAGTTTTACCCACCATCGTCACTCACTAGTCAGAGCTTGCCAGCTCCTTAACCAATTTATGCCTAGTGTTCCATTATTGGAACGCTAAGCTTGTAAGAGTTACTTACATCCTGCTGTTAAAGGTCATCCCCAAGGTCTAATTTTTCATAAAAGAAATTTGTGACTTTGGCATAAATGGGTTAAAACTTTACTAGTGCCAATGATCTTTCTTTCAGAACAATGAATAACATTTCTCCTTTTAATAAAGCCTCCGGCTTTCTTTTTGTTCTTCAGACACACCAAAGACCATCCAGACTATGTCAGTCTCCAAATGCAATTCTTGCTTACCAGATAAAATGCTTTAAATTTAGACATTCATCTCTCTACTTCTTTTGACTTCAGCAGAGGTGATGTGCCAAGCTGCCTTGCTGACGATCCTCCTTGTCAAGGCCTCCACTACCCCAAGCACATCCCCTGGCCTTGAGCTGCTTGGCTTCAGAACTTAGGCCTGTTGGGTCATGTCGAGACCTTTTGTAAAACACAACTCTTCTGCCCAGCCCTGGGCTCAGGCCTCTATTTGAGCCTGGACTTTAGCAAAGCTCTGTTTGACTTTGAACAGCATTGCTAAACCTTTCTCCCTAAGCTTTTTGAGATCCTCCTTCCATTCTTCTTAGCCTCTCCCCCTACCTCAGGGGATCCATTGTCTTCCATGGAGCAGTTCCTTTGAGAAAATGGTAGACCGTTCTCATACATGGTTCTATTCCTTTGTGGCCAGGCCCTTCGGAAGGTTTTAGCACTTGAAAGCAGAACTTTAGCTCAGTGGTCTGACAGTGGGAAGGCCAGTAGCAGCCTGATCATGTGGAGGTGGGGCTGTAGTCTTCAGAGGGCTGCACAAACTCTTTGGTGAGCCTCCACTTGGGCTGCCTACTCTTAGTACCTCTTGCCTCTAAATGTGTGGCCAAGCCCTATGTACCCAAGGGGCTGGCTAAGGCTGTTGCATTACAGTGGCAGATTTCAGGTCGATTACTGAGCCACCCAATGACAGCACCTGATGTTTTTCTTGGCCTGGCAGCTGCCAAGCACAAGTTTTAAGTCTTGCTGAGCCTCTGAAATGGAACTCTCTTGCTTTGGTTGAACAGCACACACACAAGATCAGAAAATTTATAGTCTACAAGGGTATCCGCAACAATGTGTCCGGTTTGGAGAGCACAGACTGATTAAAAATATTAAAGATTGTGATGTCTTCCCCCACGCCTATAGTACCCCCTTCTCCTCTCTGTATTTATCTTTTGCTGGAGGCACATTTCAGGGCTTAAGGCTGACAGTTTCATTTAAAATTATTTAAACTATGCCAAATACAGGCTCCATATACAGGTGATTTTTCTTCTCTCTGTGGCCCCAGCGTGATTTCAAATCACAGTGTGGAGGATGTCCACAAATCAGGATGTAATGCAGCTGTCATTAATTTCTAAGTCGAGCTCTTTCTCTGCTGCTCCCCGCTCATCTCCCCACCACTCCATGCAAGCACACTGCCCATGAAGACAACTTCCTTAAATTTATAGCACCTGCAAACCGTGTGCTTCGTGGGATGGATATAAGCTCTCTGCCTCCCTCGCCTTGACTAACAAAATCCCTGGGTATGGTCCTAGCTCTGAAAAGTGCAGGAAGCAGCAGAGTGTAGGGACTGTGCTCTCCACTCAAAGTGGGTAAAAGTGTGTTAGGGGACACGTGCCATTGCCACAGAGATAGGCTCAGTCCAGCTTGCACTTCCCAGCCCACTACTCCAGGCTCGTCCCTGTGGCAACCCCACACCTAAAGGCTCTTAAGCCCTCCTTCCCTGAGCCTGCCAGCGTGGGAAGGACATGTGGACATTAGAGTAATCACACCATCCTTCCCAGCCAGATACTTGCAGCCAATGCTGAGCAAACATTAGAGTTGACAAATGGCTTCTACTTTCCATACAGACATGGAAGCTGAGGTGTGGGAACTTTAGACACCCCCCTTTCACTTAGCATGCATATTTTATACCAAAATACAATATACCAATACACCAGGAAGGTGTATATTCCAGAAGGCTTCTTCTGGGCTTGCTAATTCCTAGATAAACTCTTCTCCTTTTATTTGCCTTTTATTAAAAAAAAATAAAATTCTTTCCCTTGTACTTGTCTCTTTGTAGTTTCTTCCTTTTCCCACCTCTAGAGAAAAGTAATCTCCATTCTTCATGCAGGAAATAATAATTATGGGCTAATTCATAGGAGAGTTGTTAGTACCAAGAAGCTACTGTTCCTCAAGCCTCCTAAAAATGGAAAAATTCAGACTACTCACTGTTACTCATTATCATCACAAGAGTTCTCCTCTCTTTGAAGGCACATATTGGGAAGTTGCAGAGGTTGACTTTTCTACAGAAGACATTTCTTTCTTCCTCTTCTATGTCCCAACCTCCCATCTCTGAGAGGAGCTCCTGCTGTCATAAATTTGGGGGATTCTCCTCTGCCTGTGGTAGTTGAGGGCTGATGATCTTGATCCCTGTCTTCAACCAGTGGTCCTGAGATGATATCATGGGCAAAGAGGGAGGACTCAGAGATTCAGGAAGCATCAATGGCCCCAAAATATTTCGGCTTTTTTGACAGACATCTCTGCTGAGCTAGAGCCATTGGAAATACTGTCTTGGGAGAATTGGTCCCAGAGAAAAAGAAACCAGACTCTTGAACAGTTTTATCACCCAGAACATTGACAATTGTACAGTCCCAAAGGGTTGCCAAGCCATGAAGATGGTTATTCCCTTTCCCCCACCTTGCATGCCTGCTGAACATTTATTGAATAAAGTAGCAGCCTCAGTCAGCTGAGTGATAAAAATCCCAGCCAAAGGCAGTATCATGACCTGTCTGGCCCATTTCTGAGTATTGTCTGCTCTGCAAGAGAAAAGTACGGGAGGTCTCAGGAATCTCAGAGAAGCTGGGCTCATAACAAGAACCATAGCTAATTGTGGGGTCTTGGGAAAGCCAAGAAGCCCTTCAGCCTCAGTGTCTTCATAGGGACTAAAATACACGTCTATGTCGATAGTGGCTCTCCATACAAAGCTCCTGCCATGCAGAGGACATTTTCCCATATCATCACTTTGCTTTACAAGATGGCAAAAAAAGTTATCGTTAACTTCTTCCTACAAATGAGCACACACATGTCACCCATTCAGAAGACTTCCTTCTGGCCTGTTTTAATTCAGACCACACTAGAAAGAAGTAGCCCTCTGCAGAGGCTCTCAGCTTGGGAAACGGGAAATGTCTTTTCCCAGGCTTTAAAAGGAGGGTGCCTTCAAAGGAGGACTCCCTGCCTGAGACCACCAAGGGACTGTGGGTGAGCAAAGAGCATGTCTGTGCCACAGCAAAGCTCAGAAAGAAAGTGGGGCCTGCAGCGGAGAGGCCACTGGGGCGCTCAGCGGCACAGCAGGTTGGGAGTCCAGCCACTGCCAACGAATGCCTTTCCATTTCTCAGTCCATTAAACTCAGAAATCTCCACACATTCAGAAGACTTTCATGGTGATAAAATAGCATCAATCCCTCCCCACACTTCTTCTAGAGAAAACTCTGCCTTAGGTGCAAATTCAGGGCCCAAATGGCCTCTGACCAGGTGAGGAGTGGATGCTCAGTGTGCAGGGAAGGGGGCAGCAGCCCAGAGGAGCCAAGGTCATCGGAAGTGGGGAGGGTGGCTCAGGCTTTGCCGGCTGCTCTGCTGAAGGTGGCCAGGCTCTCACAGCCTCATGCCCCTCCCTCCACTGCCATCATGAGACAGAGCCTGATTCCTTCATGTCCTGGCAGCCCAAATGGCCCCCTTGCAGGCCACTGTGTATACTCCTCCTCACGCCCCTTCTTCATGCATGCACTTGTCAGAGCCAGCTCTCCAAGCCCTGGGGGACCCCAGGGTTCCCAGACTGTGCACCAGCACTAGTTCTCATGCTCCAGCGCTGATCTCATCTCTGTCGCCGGAGCTCCCTGTCATTTGGTCTGTCATTCACAAACACCTGGACTTCATGTTCCTTTCTCTAAATACCTTCTGTTCCAGCCACACCCATCTCTTACAAAATGTCCAGATGACCATGCCCATTTCTGAATCTGCACATGAGAGTCCTCTGGCCTGGAAAGGCTTCCCTCTGTCCCCAGCAGTTCCTGCATGGGACCCCCTTCCAGCTGTGCCCAGTCTTGCTCCTCCACAAAGCCTTCTCTAAGACATCACCGCAGAGTGATTCTCCCTCCTCTCACTCTTTTTGCATTATTTTCTGCACTGCATAATTAGCACCTGATGGCATGCTGTCTTCTTTTCTAATTATCTGTACTAAGTAATGTATCTTTAAAATATCCAGAGAAAATACTCATTTATACATTTCTCTCTTGTGCATATGCTTGGTTTCCCCACAAAGATAGAAAATGTAAGCCTTTATACATCATATGTTGCTCATAGTCCCACTTGGATATAGGCATAGAATTGGTGCTCCGTAAGTGCTTATAATAAAATATTTGTTAGTTATTTTTCTTTCTTGGCATGTATACTTTTTTCCTAATTCTGAAAATAGAAGGAAAAAATTTTGTTCTGTTTAATTTAAAGTACCCAGAACAAATTTGAAAGATTGTTTTTAAAATGACTAATTTCAATTTTTATGCCTAGAGACGATGTGAAATGGGCATGACTTATCCAAGAAAGTTTGAGGACCCTAGCAAGAACCCCCTTGCCCTGTCATGTCTTCTTTGCACTCCTAAATTCTGGGGGGAAAAAGTGTTTATTTACTCAACAAACATTTCTGAGGCATCCACTATAATGGTTCATAACCCTGAATGAATATTTGAGCTATAAAAAAATCTAGACCTTATATTCAGAGATTTCAATTTAATTATTTGGAGGTGGAGCCCAGCACAGATATTTTAGAAGGCCTACTAGTGATTCTAAGTTATAATCTCTATTAAGAACCACTGATCTATTATATGAAGTGCTGTGTTAAAAACGAAAACTAAAAAAAAAAAAAAAAAAATGTAACTGAGACCTTGACCTTGGGAAGCTGGTGGTCTAATCAGAAAAATGGATGAGGAGGGTGCACAGGAGTGTGAAAGCGCCAAGAGCCATCCAGGGTTTACCGGGCATGTGGTTGGCCAAGCAGGCCAGAACAAGGACTCTGGCGAGGATTCACAGGTGTCAAACCAAGGCCTGACTTGGAGGCTGTCAGAGTATTTTATTTTATTCATCAAATAAAAAAGGGAGGAGGGTCCCAGGAAGAATGGGCCCAGAAAGGTGACAGCAGCAAGGGACTATCACGGGTAATAGTAGCTCTTCTTTGACTGAGTTCTGGCCAGTAGATGCTGAATGGAAGCCATTAGCCACTTCAGGTTATGACTCCACCACTTCCTCATCCCATGCATAAACATATCCTTTCTTCCTCATCTCTGCATCAATAGCAGTGAACTCAAGGACCAAGACAGGAGTTGGCAAAGACAAGGAGGCAGTGGGGGAGATGGGACCTTGGAAGATTGGCCTGCATGGGAGTGTAGTCTGTGGGGAGTTATTTTGAGGGACAAAGTAAGTGGCGGTGACTTAAGAGAAAAAAGAAAGCAGCCTACCCTGGGACCTGCAAGAAAGGAGAGAAATTGTTATAATTCCAGCTGTGGCCCTTACAGCAGCCGTTTCACGGAGGTGACCATGGCCTTAGCTAAAGCTTGCTGGGCATCTTAGATTCCAGGCCTTCTAATCCAATGTGTAAGTGAGTAAACGTGGGGATGTTGCCTGGAACAAACAAGTGCAGTGAGTGGGCAGAAGCTGCCCTTTCTTGACACACCCAGTTTTCATCTGGCAAGCAGAGTGGGCTGACAGTGGAACCAGTTTGTCGGGACAGGCTTCCCCACGGGAAGTGCACAGGTGGGACACCAGCCGAACTTCCACGGCCTCGCCAGTCCTGCACGGGAGGACAGGATCAACTCGCACACCTGCGGCCTCCATGCTTCTGGACACACACACGCGTCTCTGAAGGACCAGCTGGCGGAAATTACCATGAGGACAGAGAGAACATGAGGGAAGTAGAAGAAGAGAGGGTTTGATGAGAGAGATGAAGGAGGCAGGGATCCGGCCAGTGCTGGAATCACCATCTGGCTGTGCAGCCATGGCAGGCACTCTCCTCCCTACACTGTAGCCCCTCTGCAGGCAAGACCACAGGGTTCAGGCCTGGCCCACAGCTGCCACCAGCCCACTGCGCACCTCTGAGCAAGTCCCTTCCTCAATCTGGACCTCTGCTCCTTATCTGCACAGTGAGGAAGCTGGACTGTAATGATCTCGAGGGTCCCTTCCTTGTTCAGAAATTCGGAATGTAAGCCCCTGTCTCCACGCTTCTGCAGGAGTCCACCAGAGTGAGCAGCCACACGTGGCCACCCTCCAGTTCCTCTCACCGGTGCCTGCCTATAACCAGCAGTCCCCGGCTGTCCTTCCGTGTTGCTAATCTCATGCATGAGTTACTGCATGGCAGCTCCATTACCAGCCCTGGTGTCTGTGCTGATGAGGAAAAAATAAATGTAAGCCCCGAATCAGACTGTGCTGATTTATAGCTCAGAAGCCCCAGAGACCCTCCCTTCTTCCCCTTCCCTGGGAGCACACCGGCCTTTGTTTTCCAAATTCTTCTTCTTCACCACAGCATTTGGCCCCTGCTCTTTGAATGTGCCTATTGTAGGCCAGGACTGCTGTCCCCTAGTGGGTTCTCAGTGGATGGACAAAAGCTTCCTCCTAAGCAGAAGCTTTTGTGCATCCACTGAGAACCCGCTAGGGGACAGCAGCAATGGTTTTTAGTGATGTCCCATGCAAAACTCTCCAAAATGACTTAGGCTGCCATTCCTGCCACTCCATTATAGCCTTGTCCAGCCGAAGTTGAAGGCCACTGGCATGCAGCAGGCTTGCCGTGACTTCTGGGCCACCAACATCACTGGGGCCTGTTGGTTGGGGCTGCTGCAGAGAGCGTCAGCTCTGGACAGAGAAGCTGGACTGCGAGGCCGTCTCCAGCCTGCTGCCTTCTCTCCTGCAACCTGGAGGAGTGCCTCAAGGACAGGGTCAGTGTCTCTGGCCCGAGGCAGCCTCTTCCTTCCACGCGCTCCTCACTGCTGGACTGAGAAATGTTCAGAGAAGAAGAAATTGGAAGTGCAGCAGCCTCTGCTGGTTTTCTCATGAATGAGGGCTCCATTAGCATGCACAGGGTCTTCCTGGTTCACAGGTCTACCAGCTTCTTCTAGGAAATGCCCCACCTGGCCTCCCTGGAAGGGCCAGGCCATGTGCCCAGGTGTGTATTCAAGAGCCAGGCTGCTCCTGCCAGCCTGCATCATGTCTGACAGGTGTGTGTGAGGCAGAGACAGCGGACCCCCTGGGGAGGAGTCCCTGAGGGCAGAAAAATTATTGGTGGGGATGACAGATTAAAACAGAGAGACTGGATACCATGCAGAGGAGAAGATGGTGCAGCTGTGGCGTCTGCTCCAACCCCTCACTCAAGGCAAGGTGGGGACAAAGGCAGGCTCAGCTAGGGTGTGGCTTCAGCGCAGGACAGTCCGTCAAGCACCTTCCTTGTGTAGTCCAGCCTCCTCAGCTCTAAAGTGGGCACTCACCCAGGGCCACGATGTCCACACGTGGAAGCACACGTGCTGAGAGGTGGCACAGGACAGACGTGGTGTGGTAGTGGGGTAGGGTGGGGGCGCAACCCTCCAAGTCACTAGGTCCAGCTTTCTAGGTTCCATCTTACTGACTTTCCAGCATTTACCAGAAATGGATGTGAAACCTGACTGCCCAAGACGCAGAAGTACAAGGCAAGGAAGTGGAGCAGAGATGCAGAACTAGGCCAGACCTGCCCTGAACAGGAGCCTCATTCGCAGTGCACAGCGGCGGCTGCGGTTCAGGCCTCTGCGCTGGAGGCCCAAATGGAGATGCAAAATCTCATAATGAAACATCTGTCTCCCCTCTCCTCTCCCTTCCCCCAACTCATCCAATTACCACATCTAACATTATCCATCATCTCGTCTTTGTGGCAGCAAGAATCGAAGAGCAGACGGGGGAAATTAATAATAATTGTGGTGTCAAGGCATGGGACGCAATCAGAATTCAGCGTGGAAACAAATACAAATACAAACAAACCATATTTATTCTTCTGAAAGATTGCTCAATTCTCACCCCCTCCCTCTCCCGAGAGCTGCCGGTGCTAGAGCTCAGGAAAGAGATGAATCAGCGCTAATGTGGGGATTAGGAATTGATTCTGCAGCCCCAGCCTGCACCGCCACAGAGCACGCTGTAATTGAAATTAGAGCAGGGATTTCGGTGCCTCTGAAGAGGCAACCAAAATTCATCAGTGACCAAGTGGGAAGCAAAGGGAAGGGAGGTCTCTTTATTTCATGATTAGCATGTAAACTCTGAAAAGATAAAATGATAAAAGGAGCAGCGGCTAGGAAAAAGCCAGAGAAGAGGTAACTCCCCTAACTTCGGGGGTCCAGAAAGCACATTTGGGGCTCTCCAACCAGCCCTCTTGGCTATCACAAAACCACATGGTAATATCCCCATATACAATTCCCAAAAGCCTGGAAGTTGCTCTAAAGTAGACTATTCATCTCCCTGCAAATACAGACAGCTCAATGACCCATGCTAATAAGCAGCAACCTTAGCCTGGGTCATATAAATTAGGAGACTATCAAAGAAAAATAATTATTTCCAGCTTTGGTGTGCCTTACACAGTCATATACACATTCCATTTCTATCTTTCTTTTCTGATTTTCTTTCAGTTAGGCTAATAGTTAAAAGCATTTGCTTTCTTTCAGCCTCTCTGTTGGTCACTGTGAAGGACCACAGCCAACTTTTAGCTGGGACATGTGACCTGGAAATACTCTGGATAACAGTAAGGATGGAGACCTCCAAGTATGCTGAGCATTGCAAGTAAGTCATCTGGGTCTTACAAACTGCATTAACGCTCGTGAATCACATGTAGTCAGCAATGGCTATAAATCTGTGTACTTAGAGTTGACTCGATCCCAAACCTTGAGTCAGAGAAGTGCTTATTGACTTCTACATGGATCCAAGTGCTGTGGGCGAGGCCATGAGCTCTTGCTTCACTTGGCTCCAGGAGGCTCTGGGTTCCAAAGGTGAGGCAGAGGAAGGTGAATGCAGGCCTAGATGGGATGGATGGAGTAAACTCTTTTATATGAAGAATGTGTGGTTTTCTAATCTTCCAACTAATACTGTTTATCATCTCTACTGAGCTTCACAGAAGAGAGACAGTGAGAGTAGAGTTTGTCTAAAACTGAATGTGCTTGTTTGGAAATTCTAAAAGGAAAGAAAAGGGAAATTTGAAAGGAGAACAGCTGGGAAGCATGAATGGAGACAATGCATAGGCAGTTTCTAACTGCAAGCTGGTGAATTTGGGAAACTACCCTGAGGCTGAGCTGGGCCTGGGAATTCTCTCCTAGGGATGATAATAGGAACAGTTGTCCAGAATCGCAAACTGAATTCCAGCACAGAACATTTCAATAGGCTCACAATACCAAACTTAAGTGGGGCTCAGATGAAGGCTGGCAAATCTCTTATGCATCTAGCTATCTAGCCCTTCCTCCAATAGGCTTGGGGAATTGGGCTGGACTTAAGAAGTGTGATGCCTTAAGTTGAATATTTGAAAACTCAAAATTATAGAAACTTAGTATAGATGATCTGCAGAAATTATCTGGAAGTTTTAGTTTCTGAGATAGGTCAAACTAGAACGGGGTGGGCAATTGCTTTCTATAAATAACCAGATAGTAACCATGTTAGGTTTTTCAGGCCATCAAGTCCTTGTCACAATTACTCGGCTCTATCCTTGTAGGGAAGAAGCAGTCATAGACAGTACGTCAATTAATGAGCATGGTTAGCTTCCAGTAGAACTTTATTTACTAATAAGTGGCAGGCTGCATTTGACCAGTGGGTTTTGCTGAATTTGTTAATGCTCAACTTCAAAAAAAAATAATTGGGTTCATAATAATTTATAGAGTGTACCCAAAAAGCAAAAGTGGTTGGATGGCATTTGGATAAATCTCATCTTGCAGGAATTGTGACTGTCTGCCAGGCTCATCATTTGGAAAAACAAGCAAGTCACGTGTGTCCTTGTCACTTACACTAGCACACCTCTAAACACTTCCACATCTCTTTCTCCTGTTTTCACATCCTGGGACTGATTACCGCAAGCCCTCTCTGACCTCAAAGTTGTCTAGCCCCTCCTTCACACCCCACAAGGTCACAGCCCTAGCTCTGATATGCCAAACAGGTCTACCCAGTTTAATTAGTGATCCCAGGTCTTGCCATCTTTGCCTATCTGCTTTCTTACCTCATCTCTTCAACTAAAAGTGAATTTTCTTTTTCTCATTCATGCATTCAGATAATCTACTGTACTTCCCAAGGTGACCAATGAGAACTAAGTGAATCTCAAACCTGAATGTGCAGCTGTGTCAGTGGATGCTAATGGTATAAAGCTGGGTCTCTGCAAGGCTGTATACATATCCTTAGGGGTACAGGGCAATATGCAGAGATATACATTCTGCCGGGTAAACATGATGCAGCTCTCAGAAGCATTCACTATGCTCTAATCATTTGGGAGGAAAGTTAAATATTATACCGAATTCACAACATTGTATATTAAAACATGGTTATAATAAGGATCATCATACAAACAGGATAGATTAACAATTGATGTGAATTTCCAATATTGCTGCTGACATGTTGGTATTATACCATGACTTCTGATTGCTATGAATACCCACTTACTTTTCTCTCTCATTAAGATGTCTATTTACAGCAAAGTTAGAGAAGCACTGAATTGACATGTGCCCCTTTCCTGATTTTATGAGAAAGTCAGGGTAAGGTATAATATCACTGTTTCTCACCATCCTTCCAGGAAACATGTTTGCACCCACGTATGGCCTTCTCTTACATCTTCCCTCCAGTCTTAGCCAGGAGAAAGCCCTGTTTAGATCAACTGCTTTCACCTGCATGCTGGACCCCAACTTCTCCATGCTCTCTGTGGTGTGGCTGGTCATCTTTACCTATCCTAAATGTTCTGCGCCACACTCCTATTTCTTAAGGCTCTAGGAGCGTCCTAAACACATTCAAGAACCTTCCATGCAAAGCCCTCATTTTATGCCGTGTCCTTCTTTACCATCCAGTCTTTCTCCTTCCTTCCTTCCTCAATCCATTCTTCTCAAAACACGGTCTATTATCTCTTTCTCTATCTGTTTCTCAAGCCCCAGCCCTCTGGTTTCTATCCACTCTAGTCTATTGAAACTGCTTTCAGTCAGATCACCCCAGACCTCCTAACTGCAAAACCTGTGGTCATTTCCAATTTTTTATTACTCGAGCTATCTGCAGCAATTGATATGAGAAATCTGATCTATTTTTTTCTCTCTTTCCATAAGACACACTCCTTGGACTTTCATCATGTCAAGCTGCCCCTGCTTTTTCTCATTTCATTCTTATTGTTTCTTCCATTTCTTCTTTCTGTCCCCCATATTGGATCCTATTGATTTTTTTGTTCTAGCCTTTAGCCACTGTTAAGCATCAGGGTTTGATTTCCCTTTCTCTGCAACCTCTTCTTAAATGAGCTCAACTTTCAACTATTCTCATACTTTTAACTACCTATGTTAGTTATCTATTGCTTATTAATGGCTCACCCTGAAACCTACAATTTAATTACATGAACATTTTCTACCTCACAGATTCTGTAGGTCAGGAAGCAGAAACAGGCTTAGCTGAGTGTCTGTGGTCAAGATGTCTCATGAGCTTGCAGCAAAGGTCTCATCTGGAACTATAGTTTTATCTGAAGACTCAAATGTGGGTATGGACGTATCTTTTTTCAAGCTCATTCACATGCTTCTTACAGGACTTGGTTCCTTGGCAGGTGGGTGGGTCTCTGTACAGGGACACCTCATGCCATGGAAGTTGACTTTCACCAAGGCCAGTAATTCAAGAAGGACAGATAAAGACATCTTAAGATGGAAGTCACTGTCCTTTTGTAGCATAACCTTGGAAGTGACTTCCCATAGCTGCTTCTGTAGTCTACTCAATAAAATGAAATAAACAACTCCAGCCCACAGTTAGGGGAGGAAATAACACAGGGCATGGAGATCAGTCAATGGGATTACTGGGAACTATCTTAGAGGTGACCCACCACACCACCTATGCACCAATGGCTCCAATGTGTATATTTCCATCCTTGGGCAGCTCTATTGAGTCTGACTCATGTATTCACTACTTGCAGGACAGGCTCCTCTGGATGATTCACAGACACCATGCCTCAATCTCAATATATTCCAAGGAAACGTATTTTCTTCTGCCATAGGACTGACTTTTCTCTTAATCTCCAAATATGATACAATCATACACCCAGGCATTCTAGCTTGAAATGGAAAAGACAAACTTCATCTTTCACTCTTTTTTATTCTGTCACAATATGGCCAGTCTTCATTGTTGAATTTTGCTTCTCTCTATTTTCAAGCCTCTTCCCTTCTTTCCAGTGTTCTGCCACTTACAAAGTTGAGTCACTCATTGTATCTCACTTGAACCACTGCAGCAAACCTAGCTCACCCTGCTCAGTTCACCACATGTACTGTGTATTAGATGCCCTCAAGTTCTGAGGACAGACATAGAAACAGATAAAAATATCCCCTTCTATGGAAAACAGTATGGAGATTTCTCAGAGAACTGAAAATAGAATGATCATTCAACCTAGCAGTCCCACTACTGGGCATCTACCAACATTGTATATAAAAAGGGTACCTGCAGTTGTGTGTTTATCATAGCACTACTCATAATAGCAAAGGCATAGAATCAACCTAAGTGTCTAACAATGACTGACTGCATAAAGAAAATGTGATACACACACACACACACACACACACACACACACACACACACAATGGAATACTATAAAGCCATAAAAGGAATGAAATCGTGTCCTTTGTAGTGACATAAATGGACCTGGAGGCCATTATCCTAAATGAAATAACTCAGAAACAGAAAGTCAAATGCTGCATGTTCTCACTTATAAGTGGGAGCTAAGATGGGTACACATGGACATAAAGAAACAACTAATAGAGACTTAGGACCCCCAAAGAGGGGAAAATGGAAAGGGATGAGGGTTAAAAACTTATCTATTGGGTACAATGTTCATTATTTGGGTGATGGGTACACCAGAAGCCCAATCCCTATCATGTAATATACCCATGGTACAAACCTGCACAGCTACACCCCAATCTAAAATAAAATAAAATAAAATTTGACCAAGCACTGAAAGCTGTATGTCCCCTCTGTTGTAGCGCTGCTGCTGCTATTGCTGTCATTGATGAGCATGATGATGAAGATGGAGACAGTGATGTTAACATAGATGAATCACACAATCGCTATAATAAAATGTGAGTCTCAGTCTCAACCATGGATGCAAACAAGTTTTATCTGTCTGCTGCGACTTTCAGCCCTTGTCAGAAATGCCACAATCACGGGTTCCCATGCCACATGTCATCATCTCTGCTTCTGCACCTGGATGCTCAGTTAAGGCTCAGTCCTCAAAATAAACTCTGTTTGTGAATGAGGAAATCATCACCGCATAATTGGGGCTGCTGAAGAGCGTGAGATGTCATTCCAATATAACACTCTCCTGAATTTTTCCCCTGTGATCTGAGGAGTGGTTCATCTAGCCAATCGCCTAAATAATGATTCAATCCATTGTAGATGTACCCATCTGTGGGCCCTCTATAGACATTATCTCCAGGCCTCCAGTGTTTTCCCAATCTCCTGGAAGAACATCAGTGCTTCCTAGGGAGTGAATCAAGTAAGTCATCAGCACCAGCTCTAGCACAGCAGAGAGATCCATGCTGGAAAAGCTACGAAACAGTTACCATCCTCTGGCAGCAGCAGACAACCCTATTCCCTTCTGTGAATTCAATGGACTTCCAAATGCAAAAAGACAGTTGGTGCCTTAGGACAAATTTAGCTGTGGCTGGGCTAGATCATGGATGGTTACTAGCATGAAAATTCATTCATATGAGTTTGGAATATAATACCTGACACGAAATATATCGGAGCTGCCATGCTCCGGTCCTAGATAAGGACACAGCAGTAACAGATGGAGGAACAACGCACTTATCTTGTTAGTTGATGGATTTATCTTTTTTCCCTTTCCCTACATATTCCATAGTGTTGTGAGTGGTGGTTTTTGCCGTGCAGCATATGGAGAGTGAATTGATTTCTTTTCTCCTTCCTTAATTCAATAAGAATCAGAGTAAAGGATAAACAGCTTGTTGTGCTAGAAAAATTTCCAAACAGTCAAGAAATTCTCAAACTGCCTTTTCTTCTTTCTGTAGTTAGGAATTTAGTTCTGGGAAGCATTTCTTCTTCAGCAAGAATAGAAATGAGAGTGCTTTGCATGATTAGGATAATGGCACATTCATGGTCTCTGGGCTTTGGTTGGAGATGCATCAGCTCATTCTAACTGCATGACCAAAAAGAGCTGTGCTTAATATAGAAAAGAAAGACAATGTCTTGCAATCAAAATAATTCCTGACATGACTAATTACAGTGGCCTGAAGAACTGGGTTAACTTCTACTTCCTCCCAATACCCCTTTAAAACGACAGTTTTAAAAAAAATCTATATAGACAAATAAAATGAGAGGAAACATCAGCTGATGAAACATGTTGGCAAATTGTATAGGATGGAAAGCAGATGAATGAATGGTAACTGATTCAGCAGAGTGGGGAAAGCAAAAGCTGAAATGCGTCAGGAGGAGAAGCAAGCTGATTCCGGCTGCAAACCCCCAGACATGGGCATTTTGTGACACCATGTTTTTATGGAGGGTGTGCTGAAGGGTGACACAAAAAAAGCAAGATGACTGTTGAAAGTCTCTATGAGAAAGAGTTAGATTCCCTCACTCCTCTGCGGAACCTGAGAGCTAGGCTGCCCTGCTGGGAAGAGAGAGAGTTTATTCTCCAGAGCAAGGGTTTTCAAAAACATGGTTCCCAAAGCAGCAGCAGCAGCAGCAGCAACCAGGAACTTGTTAGAGATGCACTTTCAGGGGTCCATCCCACACCTACAGAATCAGAAACTCTGAAGGGGCCAGGATCCCAAGCTTCCCAGAGATTCAGATTCGTGCCCAAGATTGAGAACCACTTCGTAACAAAGCATGGTAGCGTCAGAGAAGGAGAAACTTAAGCAGATTGAAAGAGTTTTCTCCGAAAAAGGCAACCACAAGAATACAGAAAAAATTTATTGACACTTGAGGGCTCTTCACCAAAATGTGTAGCTCCTCACCTGATTAATGTAAAGAGAAGCCCTCTAGTCAACAAACTCACGTATAGAGCTTCCTAAGGGCTTTTTAACACTCACCTCTCAACAGAAAAATAAACAAACAACAATAAGCAGAGAATAATGAATAAATCTGAGAAATTAAAAGAAGTTATAGGTTAAAAAATTTTAAGCAACATTAATTTTAAACATAGAAGGGTAAAGTTGGAGAACTCTCCTAGAAAACAGAACAAAAACATATACACCATGGAATACTATGCAGCCATAAAAAGTGATGGGTTCGTGTCCTTCATAGGGACATGGAGGAATCTGGAAACCATCATTCTCAACAAACTGACACAAGATCAGAAAACCAAACACCATATGTTATCACTCATAGGTGGGTGCTGAACAATTAGAACACGTGGACACAGGGAGGGGAGCATCACACACTGCAGTCAGTGGAGCGGGGTGGGGTAGGGGAGGAACAGCTGGGGTGGGGAGGGTGGGGAGGGATAATGAGGGGAGAAATACCAGATATAGGTGATGGGGGGATGAAGGTAGCAGACCACCTTGCCATGTATGTCCCTATACAACAATCCTGCATGATCTGCACATGTACCTCAGAACACAAAGTACAATAAAAAAAAGAAAATATATAGAAAATTAGAAAATATCCATTTAAAAAACTGTCAGAAAGAAAAAGAGAAAAAAACGAGGAGAAGATTAACCAATAAATAACACGAAATACATTTTCAAAACTGATAGAAAAGAAATGTGTTAAGTACACAGGAGAGTAGTTTTTTTTTTTTTTTTTTTTTTTTGTCTATATCAAGACCTTGTATATCTAAGGAAATAGCAGGGATAAAAAGAGTGGTCTAAAATCTTCTTAAGGGAAAAAAATATATAGAACTCATACAAAGATGTAGGAATCAGAGTAACAAATTTCTAAAGAGCCACCATGGAAGTTAGAGAATACTGAGGACATTCTAAAGGAAAACTACTCTGAGAGAAATGTATACCCAACCAAACTAACAATCATATGTGAAACAAGTTGCTTATACGTTGGAGTAATCCCTGGAGGCAGGGATTCCAACATAAGAGAGAGGTCTGGATAATGGTGATGGGAGCTCCAGATGGCAGAAGAAAAATGGGAAAATTGAGGAGAGAAAATAGACATCCTCACACAGAAAATACGTAACTCTAGGGAAAACAGGAAGTTGTATAGGAAAGTAAATGTAATAATAATTCACTTGTTTTTAGTTGCATTAATATTTATAATTTGAATACTGACAATTGATTCAAACAACAATATCATATAAAACTATGTATTAGGAAAATGGAAGAAGTAAATGTGATGGGAGAGGTTTAAGAATGCTAAATCTTCACCTTTCGTAGTAGATCAATGTCTAGAATTTATGAAGTAAGGCTATAAGGATATTACTTAGAAATCTGGAAGTAAATATCCAAATAAACAAGTAAGAGCTGAATGTGGTTGCCTTTGGAGAATGGAATTCTTGGATGAGGAGAGTAAAGCCAATTTTCTTTTTAAAATTACACTTGTGGTTCTATTGATGTTTAATTATTTTCACAAAATGTACATGATTTTTAAAGTTGCAGACTTGAGGTCCTCTGACCCCTAGTCCCCCACCCCCAGCCCCACTGTACTGTATCTCAGTTGTCCTACTATGTGGTCTTGAACAATTCATTAACTGCATTTAACCAGGCAGGGTTGATCTTTGCCATCTCAGGTTAACTGTTACTTCCTCAAAGGTGTCTTCCCTGACACCCTCCAATGTAAAGAAGATTCTCTGTCAGTTTCTCACACAGAAACTTGCTCTCCTGAGCACTCGTCACAATTTGTAATGAGATAATTATTTACTTAATATCTGTCTCCCTCACTAAACTACAGAGTCCATGAAGGGATAAGACTTGTTGTCAGCCCTTATTTCCTCAGGGACTGGCAGAGAATAAAGAACGAATGAGCTTGCCTATCTCCAAGCCCTTCTTGAGAACCATCATCCCAAGTCAACAATGGCATTCTCTTTTTAGGGTGGAATGTAGCGTTCCCTGTCTCTACGATTTTTCTGTGAATGGTAAGAATTCACACAGGACAAAGATGAAGTCTTGGAAGTGCAGAGGGCTAAATCTTCCCTCCATTTTAGGCAGGCTCAAAACCTTCTGCACTCATTAAATATAGTTTAATTCATCAAATAGGAATCATCAAACATAAGTATGTTTTATTCTTGAAACTTTACTTTGTGTATGCCTTTTATCATCCCTCCTTCTATCACTCTGAAGAGGGAAGTTTGGGTGGTTGCTGGGGGTGGGGGACTGCCTGATGGGGAGGGGTGGGGAGTGGGATTTTTTGCTGGACTGTGTGGAAACTCCCTGGGAGCTGGGATGGGGTAACAAGGAGACCCTCACCCAGTGGCTGTGATATCAGGAGATGAACGCTTGGCTCCAGGCTCTGTGTATCCTTGAGAGGTACACTTCTCCATCTGTGAAAGGGGCATATAAACCAAAATGACTTTATCCAGATCCAGGGTGGTTGTGAGCATCTGATGAGACAGTAAATATTTACTGCAGTTGTTCGTGATGTTGGGCCAGTCACATAGGGCGCTGAGGATGGCTCATGAGCATGAGAGTCTCTGCTGCCCAGACCTTCTTGCTTGTGGAGGGAGGCAGGTAAGCACGTCACTGGCCTGGCTCCTCTCTTATGAGTTGTAGAGGTGGGGGCTGGGCGAGAGGACAACTTGGCGTTCTGCCTAGTGATGCTGGCATCTTGGGAATGCGCTTAGTGGTATCTTTTATCTCATCTGCCTGTCATCTTGTCTACCCACCAACTCAACTAAGTGTGAGTATGTGAAGGGTCTAGGGAGGGTGGCGTTTTGGCCGGGAAGAGAATACCAAGGGCCTGTTCCCTCACCAGAAAAGCAGCCCTCACAATGCTGAATACATTTCCCTCGGCATTCTTTTTGCATTCCTCTCCTCTCCACTGCCCACAAGACACCCAAATGAGAGATGCACACTACCAGGGAATGATTCCCGTTGTGAAAGCTGCAATCCTGAATTTGGCTGAAGGGTGGCTATAAAAATAGACAGGTACCACTGATAAACAGCAAAAGGCAAACCTAATCAAGACTACGGGGATTTTGCAGGTCTCTGCGACACTGTGTGGAATGGCTGCAAATCAAGCTAATATGAATCACCATAGCATATCTCCCTACAGTGTACAGGAGGCTGCAGTCCCTCGGGGGACAGCCTGGTTGAGGGGGAAGATGCTAACTACAATCCAGCAACAAGTTTGGGGCCGTGGGGAGGCAGGCTATTAGGGCAGCAGCCCACAGAATGCTGCCAGGAGAGAGCATTCAGGAAAAGCGGGGCATTCAAGCTGTGTGGCCCAGAAGGTTCTGGTCCCTGTAGCCTGCAGGGAGACCTTCCAAAAGAGGAAAACAGACGTGGCCCATGTTCGGGGGCAGGGGGCCAGTCAGCTCTGCTGAGGCACTGTGATGAGGTGCAGGACAGGTGCCAGAGCTCGAGAAGCAGGGAGTGCCCCAAACCTGACATGACTTTCAGGGTGAACTTGCCACTTCCCTTTGCGTAATCAGCCTGGATCTCTGCCCGCTGTCACTCTCACATCGCTGTCTCATTTTCCTGGCCACAGCTGTATGTTGTATAGTATGGCTGGGGAGAAAAAGCTGTGGATTCCAGTCCTTATTCTGCTATTAACTGACTTGGGACCTGGAGAAAGCAAGCACCTGCCTGGGTCTCAGGTGTGTTGCAGTCACAATGGCCCCCACACCTTTCCATCCTAGACTTTCTGCTCTTCTCTCATTCTGGATTTTTCCTCTCACCCACTGGGCACCACGCCCATCCCTGGAACCCTTTGTATGAATAACTCCTTTGTAGTTTAAAGATATAATTTTCTCAAAGAAGCCTATCCTATGCCCTTACACATGGCTGGGATCCTTGTACATTCCTTAAGCATGTTGTATTTTTGTTTTATTTCAATTATTGCAGTGTTAATTAAATAACTGTGTATGGCCAATCCCTGCCCAGCTACAGCCTCTGTGAGTGAATGTGGCCAACGCTGCCACATCCCAGGGCCCAGCACAGTGTCAGGCACTCCACAAATAGGTATTTAATGAGTGAGTAAAGGCCAGCAAATAGCTTTGGAGCACAACTTAAGTGCTTCATTCTACACTAGGTGACAGGAGTATACTGAACAAGATGCAGTCCCTGCCCTAAAGCTCAAATAATATTTGGGACAGACGGAGAAGTAAACCAACAATTACAATGTCGGTGCCATAATAAGGGTAAGATCAGAGTGCCCTGGGACACATCCGAAGGAAATGCAAGCTATTTCAGGAGACCAAGAAAGGTATATGGCATGAATTCATAATTGCATTGTAAATCCTACTGAATATGCACATTAGCGCAATACTGTGTGAGCAGAAAACCCTAGCGATATGGAGACGAGATAAAAATGCATTCGTTATCATGTATTTACACTAGAGACCCCCAGCTGGATGTGTTCAAATAGCATCTATGGAAACACCAGAGTTGTCAAGTTAAAGTGGCTCTGGTGTTCTCCGATATTTTCATTTGTTTCCAGAATCCTAGGTGACTTATGTAGCTATTTATTTGTGTGTCACTTTTTGTCCTTATTATTCATATTTTTTTCATAAGATCATTATCATTAGCATCACAGATGATTACTCTAAAAAGTAATGGCACTCAAATCTAGGCTCTTAAATGACTGTGAAAACACTTAGGGCATTAACTGAGTTATTGCAACAACCTTGTGGAGGGGGTATCTTGTCCCGATTTATAAATAGAACCATGAGTCTGGGCGGGGGTCCTTGCTCACATTGTGAAGAAAGGGAAAGCCCGGCTGTTCTCTCCATTTCTTCTAGGCTCTTTGAGCTCTTTTTCAAGGCAACTACCCCTCTCCCTTGTCATTTCTCTCCCGAGAGGCTTAGGGAATCACAGTGTTCATTTTTAGTTGTCCTTGTCACCATCCCTTCATTCCTTAAAAATCAGACACAAAGCATCACCACCTTCCAGGCTCTCAGGTGAGGGCTCTGTAGCAGAACCATGTATATCTTTATGGTCTGAAGCAGAATTTATTTATTTATTTCGAGTCAGAGTCTCACTCTGTCACCCAGGCTGGAGTGCAGTGGTGCGATCTCAGCCTCCACCTCCTGGGTTCAAATAATTTTCCTGCTTTAGCCTCCCAAGTAGCTGGGATTACAGGCACCTGCCATCACAGCTGGCTTTTTTTTTTTTTTTTTGTATTTTTAGTAGAGATGGGGTTTTACTATGTTGGCCAGGCTGGTTTTGAACTCCTGATCTCAAGTGATCCACCTGCCTTGGCCTCTCAAAATGCTGGGATTACAGGTGTGAGCCATCATGCCCAGAATTTATTTCTAATCCAAACATTTATTCATTTATCAGGCCAGAATTTTTCAGGCTCTACTATGTGTCAGAAACTTTGCTAAGAGGTTGAAATGATACAAAGATTAAAGCATTAATCTCTTTCTGTTCTCTCCTGAAGTCTAGGGGGTGAGGACAGACGTGTCACACACAGTGAGACACACAGAGGAGGAAGCATATCGTGAGGCAGTGCCCATGAGGAGGTGGCCAGGTCCATCGAGTAGAAAAGACAGGACATGCAAGAGGGCTGCCATCCAAAGCAGATCTCACAGGATAAGGCACTGAGGGCATAGAAGGGGAAAGAAGCACGCATAGTAGGTATGTGTAGAGAAATCAAGAAGTAGGCAGGAAATATGCAAGTGTAGAAAACTGGCCCAGGTTGGATGCAGGTGCAGCCTGGAAAGGCAGGTTTGGCCAACTTCCAGTGATATGCACATGCTCAGCAAAAGAGTGTGAGCTTACCAGGAGGTAGGCAGGGAGAAGAGTGACAGGCGTACCAACAGTTCCAGCTTGGGCCGCCCGGTGGGTGAGATGCTATTGATTACGAGAAAAACATCAGGGGAAGGAGACGATTTGAGAAGATGGTTTTCTACATACTGAGTTTGAGAGGCCTCTTGCATAGTCAATTTCACATGTTTAACGGCTAGGTGGAAATATGAACCTAGATCCTCGGGGAGAGATCTGGCGAAAGATATAAGTTTCAGAGTCATCTTTGTGAAGCTGAGAGTAGAAGGCATGGAATGAAGGGATCACCCAGATGGTAGGTGGACATGTAAAACAGAGATAAGGATGAAACTTCAACAAATGTCGATATTAACTCAGAGAAAGGAAGAAAAGCACACATGGGTAGTCACAGAGGCAGAAGGAGGAGTGGAAGAATGCAGTGACCTGAGGGTCAAGATGGCAAAGCACTTCAAGGACGGAGGTCCGTCATGCCAACCCTTCAAAGGAACTTCGTTGAAGAAATGAAAAGATGAGTCTATGGTAAGGTCATGGTTGGCCTTGACAGGTGTCATGATGGAAACTGATTTGCAATGAACTGTGTAATACATGGTAACTGAATACTTAGAGGCCTGCTTTCAAGAAGTTTAGCTGAGACATCAGGCAAAATGGGAAGTGCAGGTAGAACACCAAGAGACAGGAGGCATTAAGGAAGGTCCAATCTCATTTACTGAGAAATGGGAATTTTAAACTCTCATTTAGAAGGTTTTCAGGTTTGTCCACCCTGTGAGGTAAATCCCTTCAGGATTTTCCAGAGAGAATAGAGTTCAAGAAGTCTTATTAAGAAGAGATATTGGTCATTTTCTTCTTCTTTGTCCCTGGATCAGAGAAGGTAAACTGAGAAGCTATACGTATTTTTTTTTCTTAGCATAAATATACTGGTAAGAGAAGTTGTCATTTTTAAGACATTCTGACTTATCTACTAGATGTTTTCACAGTTAACACCTAAAGATTCACATTTCTTAACCCAACTTCATTGGGTTTGCTTCAGGGAATATGCTATGGTCCTTCCAACAATTCTACATATCCACAAAAAAAAGCATCCCCAAATTGCTTACCTTGACATCTCAGGTGCTGGTCTTCTGCTTCTGGGCTGAATAGCCTTCGCGAGACTGCTGCTACCTCTCTTTGCATTCCAGATGCAACCTGACTCAGGAAAGCTACATATGTAGTTTATTCAAGGTCAGCCTCTTTCTCCTTCCTGGCAAGCCCCAGACCACAGGCCCATTGCCCTCCTGCCCTCTCCACCTCTGAAGGTCAAAGGGGTAAAGACCAACTTGGGGGAGGATAATAGAGTGACAGCATCTCATAAAAGGGAGATCCAAGGCTGGAGAGAAAGCACTGCTGGTTGGGTGAGGTGCTTCTGTGGATAGGGGAGGAGGCATGTTGACCCAGTGAACTCAATTTACTCCACTGCTTTACACTTAAAAAAATATGCCAGCTCTTCCTCCGCCTTTTATGCCCCAAGAAAGCCCAAAGCCCAATGGCAGCAGCTCTCTGCAACCTGCCACTTGCCTACTAATTTAGCCATTGAGCAGGAGTTCAGGCTCTGACAGGTGGGCCTCCCGACAAGAGCAGAATGGATATCAGGGTCTTTGGCCTTTGGGTCCTAGCCGGGGCTGATTTCATTTCAGATTAAGAGCCGCTGAAATGCAGCAATCGATAACTCAGCTCTTTTGTTTGCTTGTTTTTTCCAAGTCCCCAAAGAGATTAGATCTGATTTTGCAGACCTTTAGCAAATTTAATTGTTTTTTATTCACAGTTGCTCAGTACAACTTCTTAGGGGCTGGTAGCGGAGGAATTCTTCACTGAGTATGGGGCTTCTTTGAGCTAAAAGCAGGGTTCCTGGGGTGTGTGGAGGAGCACGGGGTCACGCCCTTGTGAGGATGCACTGGTTTCCCATGGCTCTTAACCCCTGTGCAACCGCCCTTCCCACCACCATCGTGGAGCAGGGTTTCTGTCCTCCTCACTCAAGGGGTCCACCAAGAAACGCGTGTATGGAATCAGGGATGTGCACTCTCAGTCCCAGACTTCATCCTGACACCCAGATTATGCCACTAAGTCTCCAGGAAGGTGGAGAAGAATCTGAAGGGAAAGATGACCTCTTGGCTTAATAAGAATAAGGAGCTTGAGGCATATGCCCCAAAGACCCCCCAAGCCCTCAGTGATGCCTCCCAAGATGGGACACTGGCAACCTCCCAGCAGGTGAGGCCATTGGTCACCACCTCCAGAAAGTGTCCCTGCCATTATCAGCCTCATGTCTCACCTGGTGAGAGTCCAGGCTTTCTGCACACATTACTGGCTACATTAACAAGTCTGGACTATTCTACTGTCTTCCTCAATACAACTCTACTATTCTCCAGGAAGACAACAGTTGCAAATAACTTTATTGTTCCTTCAAATAACTTCCTGAAAGACCCATTAAGCTTCCAAAAAAGAAAAAATTGAAGAGCAGTTTCTACCCCCAGATTCTTTATACTCAGTGATCCCACATGATTACACCATGATTCCTGTGGATACTGATGAGCTCCCTCCCTAGCTCTTGCACTGAGAGGCTTGCCTTGAGCCAGGCTTCAAAGTCTCATAAGTGGTCCTGCTTTGCCCTGTTCCTTCAAAGGCACAACTAATACTATGCAGGTGTGGGGCTTTCCTTAGCGCAGGAAACCATGAACTTGGCTGTGTCTTATCAACAGGTTGTTTTAGTGATTGAGGAGGATAGGCAATATTCGACTCTAGTTTCAGGGAAGGCTTTGGATTCTTTCCCCTCTCGGAGTTCCAAATTCTCCTTATCATGTTGTTGGGCTTTTAATGTGTATATTATTTACTTTAGTGTTTTTGAGGCTTAACATCAAAGAGCTGCCATTGATTGAGGCTCCTGAAGCTGAACTGTTTAGGTGTGAAAGTATATAACTCTCAGCAGGAGCTACAGGACCTTTTTGGGAAACTATGGCCTTAGATTGTATAGAATCTTGCACAAGTTATTTCATTTAAATTATTTCTCAGCCCTCCTAAACCAAAAATAAACAAATAAAAACCCCAAGAACCATCAAATGCCGCATTAAAAACGAGACAACTAGCCGGGCATGGTGGCTCACACCTGTAATCCCAGCACTTTCGGAGGCTGAGTCAGGTGGATTAGTTGAGGTCAGGAGTTCAAAACCAGCCTGGCCAACATGTTGAAACCCTGTCTCTACTAAAAATACAAAAAAATAGCCAGGTGTGGTGGCAGGCACCTGTAATCCCAACTACTTGGGAGGCTGAGGCAGGAGAATCACTTGAACCCGGGAGGTGATTCAGTGAGCCGAGATCATGCACTACACTCCAGCCTGGGTGATAGAGCAAGACTCCGTCTCAAAAAAAAAAAAAAAAAAAAAAAAAGAAAAAAAAAGAGAGAGACAGTGAGAGAGACAACTGAGTCCCAGATAAGTTAAGTGACTTACCCAAGGTTTGAAGACAGGGAGAAAATTAGAACTTCACAGGCTTTTCCCCCTCTCAGTCTAATGATCTTAACAACTAAGTGCATTTAATTTGATATGATAAACATATAAAGAATAAGAAGTTTTAAAAAAATAACTAAGCGATTGCAAATTATACAGTAACTTATCAGCATGTTACTGCTGAGATAAACATGCTGGTTCACAGGTCAATCAGATACTCCAGGCATTTATCTGTAATAACTTGAGGAACGTCCAAAACTCAGTTTTGCCTGCCTGTCAAATGGGTCTAAGTGGTTCGTACATCCCTGAGAAACTGAAATTCAGGCTGGCATAGCCTTTGCAGTACAAAGGAGGCAAGGGAGAGACATAGACCCTGTCTCTGGGGCAGTGTGAGTGGTACTGAGATCCTGGCAGCTTCTACGCAGGCCTGTATGCAAATACCTTAGCAGGACATAGGGATCCAATTGATTTCCCATCTGCTATTTTCTCTCTTTTTTCCTTTCTTTCCTTAAAGAAAAAAAGTGAGAAAGCAGAAATCCTTCCTATTCTGCATTAGTGCTTGATGTAATGGTGCAAAGCATTTTTCATTTATCATCATAATGCCAGTCAAAGAAATGCCTAATAATGTAACTGCAAGAAGAAAGCCATTAGAGTGTATTTGCATGGCAGCTTTAAGCTCATTCTCCACTCAGGAGGGAGTGGGAAGTGGAAGTTAAATGCACAGGGATACCTCCCCGACCAGCTGGTCAGGTGGGCACCACTTATAGCCTCCTCCTGGAGAAGCCTTGGGAAAATGGAAACACCCTACTTATAAAATGTGTGCTGGAATGCAGAGTCTGGCTGCTGACTTCAGTGGAATTTCTGTCTGCAATTCCCTTCCTAGATAAGAGGTAGAAGGTGCTGCACCCTGACCGGCAATGCAGACAGAACCAGATACTTTATTACCTGCAAGTCACTTTGGATTTGTTGACCTCCAGGCAACCTGCCACTTTTGCGGATTCTGAGCTGACATCAGAGAGCACTCGTGGTTTCTGGGCTACTGGCCTTTTCACAACTGCCAGCAACAGATATCCTTCCAGGCAAGCGCCAAGGCCTGTAGTCGACTTTGTGCCCCTGGAAGCACCTATCATGCCGCCAGTTACCAACATAAGCTCAGCAACAATAACATGTTTTGCGTGAGTGAATAAATGAACTGCACACACTGACAGAGGTCCTACTGGTCCATATCTTTAAACATTTCACCGACATCAGCCCTGTTCTAGAAAACTTCAAAACTTAGAGAACCCAGGTATCTGGAGGGGTGCTGAACTTTTACTATGAATGGATTGTCCTCTAAGTCATTGTAGCAGAACCGGAAAGGCATGGAATATGGATAAAGAGAAAATTTAATTTAAATCCCCTATGTGACACTTAGTTGGTGAGATCTTAAGCAAGTTTTAAAATTTTCCTGAGCCTCAGTTTTCTCATCTATAAAGTGGTACAATAGGTCCTACCTCCTAAAGTTACTCTAACTAATAAATGAAAGGATGCAAAGCAGCACCTTTGAAGCGACATGTGCATATGTATAATCTAAGGATCATGTTCAAATGTTGAATCTTGTTCAACTCTGAGGCAGGGCCTGAGAGTCTGCCTTTCTAAAAAGTTCCTATGTGATGAAAATGCTGATAGTCCCAGCACCACGCTTTGTGTAGCAGAGACGTAGTGCTGCCTAACACAATTTCTGGCACATAATAAATGCTCAGCAAAAGTAGATCTTGTTATTGATTATTTTCTGTTTGCAGACTACCTCATTCATGGTTATAAAGTAGAAACAAGAACAGGGAGATATATAGTCCCCAATCTTAAGCTGATGATTCCTTCAATATTCAACAACTATTTAAAATTTAGAAGGAAAAATAAATCTCACATGTAAAATGCATCAAATAAGCAAGTGAATTTGAAACGTAGGAGGAAGGAGTAAAATTAGCCATCTGCAATGACTTCCTGCATGCTGACGTCTTGATTTATACTGGTATACATTCCTTGGAAGGGCGGGAGAGGGAAGAATGCTCTCATACAATTTCCTGCCCAGAGAGTTGTCCAGCAGTGCTCAGGCTCTGTGTGATCTGGAGGAGGGAGGAGAGCCCGATTTACTTTGGAAGATGCTTGTTAATTTAGGGGATTCTGAGATTTGCCCAAGAAATTTGTCACAGAGCAGATTCCAGAAGGATTTTGATGCTTCTGATTTTCTACTTAATTTGCACCTGGTCAAGAACTAATGGCTCCCTTAAAGACTCAGGTATGTGACAGCCACTTCTCAACCTAACACTGACTTCCAAGCACCTGGTTCCAGTGGTAATATTCTGTAACAGGACTGAGGGTGGGAAACCTTATGGGAAGGAGATATACATTCAGATCCCGGTGAGAGTGTGATGGAGAACCTGGCAGAGGAGGAAGAAGGCAGGCAGCAGATTGGAGCTGGCCAGGCATCAAGTTCTGAAATATTCTGAAACATTAAAATGTGACTGTTTTCAGATGTCCCAGCTATCCCTGCAACAGCCTATCAGAATCCTGAGCTCTCCTGTGCTCAGACAAAATAGACCACACCCCTCAAGTTAACTACATTGTGGACAAAATGCGGGGCTCAGATTTGAACTTGCAAACTCTCAGTGTTATTCCATCCACAGATTCTTCACAGGCTTGTGCTCCTGACTACTGCCTACTCACAGGACATCGGAACAGTTAATATCTCCAGAGAGCATGTAAATCCCCCAGTAATTATGGAAGTAAAATGCATTTATGGGCACAACCCTTATTAGCAAGGCAGCCACTATAACAAAGTGACGAGAAAAAGGAAAATCCTCATGTGTATTCATGAGGAGAAGAAAATAGCTAACCCCAAATAATCACAATGCTAAATATGCATCTCCCTAGGCTAAGGTGGGTAGTTCTTAATAATGATATGTAGGTTAGTCAGCAGTTGCTTTGTTTAAAATTTGAGGTGCAGCATGGGAAGCATGAACCAGGTAGGATAGAGGAGACACTTATGAGAAAGGGAGAGTCTAAATCTTGACCCACGTCACCTCCCTGTCATCTCCTCTGTGGGCCCTTAGGGAAACCGGCTGGAACTGCATATGCAGTAGCGTCCTATAAATGAGTCCTAATTAAGTCCCTGTTCTGGGAGGTTTTCTAAAGGGTTACCAGATCATTAGTCTTGGTATCAAAAAAAGAGTCTATGTGGGAAAAGGTCAAAGGATCCAAAAAAACCTTCAGCACCCCTCCAATGCCTTCTCTACCCCCAGGCAGGGCTGCACAGTGGCTGCCAGGCAGGAGAAGGGCCATGCACGGGCAGGATTGGAAATCTTTCTTTGATGCCTCTGTCCTCTCTTGCACGGGTGAACTCTGTCACTTCACAGAAAAAATATTTGCCAAGGGCCTTTGCTCATCCAGGGCAGGAAGCACAAGAGTCAGCCATTTTCTCTGCTCCAGGTGAGGAGTTGCTGCCAGATACAGGACATGCTGATCTCAGGGCAAATGCATAATTTCTTGAAGTTAAGGTGCAGTTAATAAGTTGGCATGCTCCTCCCTATGGGTAGGATTCTCTTCAAGCTCCAGCCCATCTCATACTCACAGGGGCCTGAGTGCTGGGCTCCAGGTCTAAGGGTGGACGCTCCATCTGCTCAGGATAGAGAGAGAATGGAGAAAGACATGAGACGGCAAGGGAGAAAGACCAAGACTAGAGAATGGGTGGGAAGCTCCGGGGTGTGGTCTGTGTGGAGCAGAGGAAGCGTTACACCATAGAGAACCAGACCAGACATTTGCCAGTAAATGCTGGTTCTAAAGATACAAGATTATCACCATTGTTCCCCAGACTTACTAAAATGACCTTTTATAAAAAAGAAAGAAAACAAATGCCTTTTTGATTGCTTTTCTGAGTTATGTCTCCAGAGCCCACCCAATGCCAGAAGCCCATGGCTTGAATTCCCTCAATGGCTGCTCTGCAGAGGAGAGTGAGCCAGGGATGCATCAGAATGGGAGTCAGTCCCCAGCTCCCAGTGGGTCTAGAACATGAAGGTTTGGAGGTGAAGAGAAAGGTCCTGCCAGTGAAGAGGGCCCTGAACCTCTGCAATTTACTCAGCATTGCTATCTATGTTAGTTTTCTGTTGCTGCTGTAACAGATCACCACAGACTTGGTGGCCTAAAACAACATAAATCTGTGACCTTATGGTCCTAGAATGCTGAGGCCCAAAGCAGTCTCCCTAGGCTAAAGTCAAGGTGTCATGGGGCTGGTTCTTCCTGCAGGTTCTACAACAGTCTGTTTCCTCCCTTTCCTCAGCCTCTAGAGGCTGCCTGCATGCTTTGTCTCATGGCCCCTCATCGCATCTGTCCAACTTCTTTCTCCCATCATCATGTCTCCTGCTCCTGCCTTTGACTTTGCCTCCTTCTTATAAGGACCTTTGCCACTGCATCAGGCTCATCTGGATAATCCAGGATAACTCCCCATCTGAGGATTCTTAACTGAATCAGCAAAGTCTCTTTTTCCATCGGAGCTGTCTTGTTTGCAGGTCCCAGAGACTAGGCCTAGGCACCCTTAGGGACTCATGGTCCCTCATTATCCAGCCTACTATACCATCGCTTATGAAATGCCATTGAGCAATTGCTACATGAGAGCAGGACACAGTACCTGGTGCTGATCACCTGACCCCAACAACCAAAGGAAGGGGCAGGTGGATGATGGCTGCCTAGCAGAATCCTCCAACGGCATTCCTGGGCACATTTGGCTCAGGCTGAGTGCTTCAAAAACGGTGGGCAGCCAGCTGTGCCCCACACTCACTCCAGTCCAAACCACCAGCATTTCTACCTTAGTCGGCTGTAATGGCCTCCTCATGTCTGCTACTGCCCTCTTCCAATTTCCTCGGGACACAGTAGCTCAAAGAGTCCTTTATACCTCCATCCCTCCCTCCAATGTCTTGCCATTGCACTTTAAATGAAATCTAACTTTTTATAATGGCCTTTAATCCCCTGCATGATGTGGTTCTGTCCCCTTCCCTTTCATTCCTTTCCACTCTCTCCCTCACCTACCCAGCCCAGCCATGATGGCTTCTTCCAGTCCCTTGAAACATGCTGAGCTATTCCCACCTCACCACCTCCCCTCATTGTGCTCCCTTTGCCTGAAAGGCTCTTCTGCCTGCTCTTTTCATCCCTGGTCCCTTCTCATCCTTCAGGTCTCAGCCTAGATGTCCTCCCTTCAGAAGGCCTTCTCTGGATCATTCTATCTACGGAAATCTCCCTCTAGCTCTGTCTTATTCTCCCTTATTTCATCATATGCACTGTCATAGTACTCACCAATTTACTTGCACCTAATAATAGATTTTCATACACCTATAAAGTAAGAAAATCAGACAAATGACTTACCAGCAATTTAGCTGTTCTCTCTAGGACTGAGGACTGGACTCCCCTACTAGACTATAAAATAATGTCAAGGAGCAAGCCCAGGTGTGTTTTTTGTTGTGTTATTGTGTTTTTGTTGTTGTTGTTGTTGTTGTTAACCAATGTATTTTTAGCCTCAGCTTAGTGCCCAGTTCATGGTAGGTTGAACCACCTGTTTGAGGGGTGGATAAATGAATGAACTGTTAGATGCCTGGGTGGGTAAATGGGGAGATGGGTGGATCTATGAAAGCTTACCTAAGGGAGATGCTCGACTCACCTTGACTTGCGAGGCCTCTGTGAACTGGTCTTGTAAGTGCACACCTCGGTGATTATCTCTCCCCATTTGGCAATGAAAGAACAAAGGGTGAGGTGTTCATGAGGCGCCGCCCTGATTTTAATGCACAGGAGACTTGGTGTGGAGTATAGGTTCTCCTGGCTCTGAGAATTTGTTTGCACACATATGATACACAAATATCAACAGACAGACAAAACCTTGGTGATCTGTTTTGCTTTCTTACAATTTAAGGGAGAATCAATAGACTGACCAGGGAAATCTCTGCTTTGGTTTTATCTCCCCTAACCTCTGCAGTGACTCCTGCCAGGGTACAAGTAGTCGGCTTTGCACAGAGACAAACAGGAACATAATCACGTCTGGTCTGTGAGTGGACCCGTGGACTTTTGAGGCCAACTTAATCACGGTGCTCCTAATCCCTGCACCAGCCTCCACCACTTGCTCTACATTCACACGTTGTGGGGCAGCCCAGACAAGGTGTTTGTTCCCTCTCTACCCGCTGTCACTTGCTTAAAGTCTAGTATTTGAAAGAACTATTACCAATGCCTGTGGGTGGAAGATGGGAAACCAAGGAGGCTTGGATATCTTTGGGTGGTGTCTGACCTTCACAGATGTGGTGACAGAGCTCTGTACCGTAGCTTCTAGTCTGCATCACTGCGAATGCAGATGTGCTGATAATGCTGTGGCAGCCTGCAGCCCATGCAAAATGCTGCCGTTGGGATGCAGAAAGGCGTTTGGTTTCTGAGTCCTCTAGCATCACAGCTTTGATACCAGCTTCCTAGTGAGCTCTGAATCCCATTCAAAATTGCTTTGTTGACATTTAAAGGTCTCCATCAGTCTAGTCATGTGGCAAAAAGGATTGGATACAAGCACCCCGGCCTTACTACCTCCTAGCTGAACCTCAGACAAGATGATTGCTGTCTGGATGGCAAGCCCAGAAGTTCCTTCCAGCTCTACAATTCTATGATCCTACGATGCCTCCTGTTCAGCCAGTTGTCTGAACCTCTCTGACTGCCAATAACTCAGAGAAAAATCCCATTAAAAGAGCAAATGAAACCTGTAACAAAACTCATCAGGAGACCGCCAAAAGCCCAGGACACTTTCCACCATGGACTGTTTTTCCAAAGACTTACACTGCCAGAAACTTCTAGGTGAGACATAAAATACAACTTTCTAACAGTGCGTGCTATGGATCAAGGGAAAGAAAATCATTGACTGACTTCCTTCTTGGGGATTAGGCCCCATCTTCATAGGTGAAGAGAGTTGGTCCACATGGATTTTGGAGAGTTATGCTAGTTTAGTTTCTTTGATCCTTTTTTCTTGATAATTTTCACAACCCTTACTTAAATTGCCAAACTGAACACCTCAATTAAAATAATGAACATGTCATTTTCCAACTAAATCAATAATTTTAGCCAGGAACAATAGCTCTAATTTTCCTTAATATAAATTCTCTGGAGACTTTACAGTATTCACAATAACCCAACACCAGGTCAGAACCAAGGGCTCGACTTTTCCGTATACATACAGGGCTTCACACTGCCTTCAGGTTTGCTCTAGACCAATTAACTTATCTCTCCAGTTCTCACTAATACTAAATAACAAGTCACTTAATGTCTAACAAAATACAACTCTTTCTGGAGCCAGGAAAGCATTCCACATCAAAGACAGGCTATACTAATTGGATCGGAAGGGTCTGTGTCCAACATGGTATTTTATTAGGGTTAGCCCTGAGCCCACAGTTTGTGTAGGCTTTCACTGTAGAAGGTAAGGGGGAAATTTATCAGATGCCATTTCTTATTTTTTAAGTTTAATGAACAGTTCTGTGGATGAAACAAATGGTATTTGATCAGCTGGCATTTTTCTTGTCATGAGGTTGTCGGGATAGCTGTGAGTTTAAGCTAACATTCAGATAAATGGAAAGATCTGAGAGTTTAGCAGATCCTGAGAAAAATGATACAATTCATTAGCCATTAAACTAGAGGTTGTCTAATTTTACAAACATCCTCATTCTACAAATGAAAAGATTGAAAATAAGAAAGGCTTTGTGACTCAACCAAGGTTACATGATAATATTGAAATAGAACTGAGATTGGAACACAGGTCTACTGATCATTTCACCACCAAAGGCGATCAGGAAGGGGTATAATGAGAACAACAGTTATTTTTATCTGTTTTTCCACTTACACATCTCTGCTCACATTCCTCCCAATCTTCCAGCCCACTCTTTAATTTAAATTCTATTTAAAAGGACATTATATCAAAAACAAGACTTTAAATCTGTTCCTTTGAGTTTCAAATCAACTTATTTTAAAAGTTCAAGTTTGTTTGGAAGACCTTATGGTAAGACCAATGGTCCTTTCTTTGCTTCACCCAAGATGTTCACCATCCCTGCCCCCACATACAATAGAAGTTTAGACTGAGTCTGTTTATTGAATCTAACAGTGTCTTATACACATGGACTTGATTTTGCTGGTAAAATCTAGTCGGCTCCCCAAGCACAGTGAGTAGAAAATAAGAAGTCGCCAGCCAATGTTGAAGGTGGTAAACAGGCTGTGGTGTTTGGTGGGTAGAAGGGAGGTCAGGGAGAGGTAACCACGTGATTGACAAAGATTTTCTTGGCTTCTTACTCAGCAGTTCGTGTAATGCAGCAAATGCGCAAGTGAAATAATAATGGTAAAAAATGATGAGCTTGAAGGTTAAGTTCATCCACCACTTCATACATTCTAATTCCTTTCTCCCTTTGGTTCTCTTACCAACATAGAAAGGGGCTTGGAAATAAGAACACAATATTGAGACATGTCCCTGGCTTTGGGTGTAGAAAAGGGAAGAAAGAAACATGAAAACAGAAAACTTTCTAATTCATGATCTGTACCAAATATAGTTGCCAGATAAAATACAAGATGCCTAGTTAAATTTGAATGTCAGATAAAAAAGCAAATTATTTTTTAGTGTAAATATGTCCCAAATATTGTCTGGAACATACGCATACTAAAATAGTTTTCATTGTTTATCCAAACAATAAATATAACTGGACATTCTGTATTTTCATTTGCCAAGTCTGACAACCTTATTCCTGAAGTGAATGATTCAGGAAATTGTGTATAGGTTTAAATCTTCCCTGCTACCTCCTGTATCTACTATTAAAATAAACACATAAAAACAATCTTGCAGATTTTCACCCATATAGCACTAAGAAAATTCTAAATTAATGGGGAAATTAGGCCCTGACAGTTGTTCTTTAGCATACATCAGAATCCCCTGGAGACCTTCCTAAAATACAGATTTTTGGGCCCCACTTCCACTATTTCAGATCCTGTAGGCCTAGAGTTGAGCCTGGGATTCTGCTTTCTGACAGGTGCCTGTTGATAGAAGCTTACTCTCTGGGCTGTTGGTTTAGGAGAAGACGTCCTGACCTAAAAGTCAGGTGCCAACAGTTCTGGTTTCTGTTCTACTCTTTACTAGTTGTGCAATTCTGAATAACTGATTTAGGGTTATTTTGTTTATGCTTAATAATGCAGTATATGATTATATTCTCAAGCAATAGGAATAAATTAGCTAAGCACTTCCCATAATATCCTTGCCTGGTGAAGAGTTTGTCAGCTTAGACAGATAGCATCCAGTACGTGCTCACCACAGCCAGGGCTCAGAGGCAGTTCCAAAAGCTTCTGTGAAGAACCTGGGCACACCAGGCATCAGGCCGACCCAGTTTCTTCTGGAGCAAACTCGCTTCATCTGCTTTATATATTGGGCACTGTGAGGAGATTCTCTTTGTAGAAAGGTGTCACTGATTTTTTAAGTTCAAAACCCACTGACTTAGAAAATCACCACCTAGGATCCTTTTTAAGAGTCTACAATTACAGCTCAACCCCATTCCAATTGCATCCATTATTATGTCTCCAGAAGGCCTGCTGTTGGATTTGCTAATAATAAATGGTCCTATCAGTCTCAAGGGAAGAATCTGCCCTAGCTTATGTCTGATGCACACCAGAGTCATTACGATTGTTCACACTAAGAGTCAGAAGCAGGTGAGGAGACTGGAATCTGATGGGCTTGGAGCTTAGGAATGCACAATTTGCTTTCCAAAGACCTGGGCAGCTGCAATGTGTAGACAATCCTGTTTGGCAATGGAAGGGCTAACATGAGAGTCTCTGAAGGGTTAGAAAGAACCTGCAAAAACTTAGAAAAATTCAAGTATATTGATAGGAAGGTAGGGCTTCCCATCAATAAATGGGGAAATAGGCAGGCTGATTTGGACAAAGTTAAAGAAGGACTGGGGAACCAATTAAGGACCTCAGTCCATCAGTGGCAGCAGGCACGTGCAGAAACTTGCAAAATCCAGGGATGCTGGGCAAAGAGTCAAAGCAGAGCATGGCAGACCATGGTGTATGCATCCAAAGAACCTCACAGACTGTTGTTCTACATCCTTCCTCCCCTAAAGGAGTCCAGTCACTCCCAAATGCTCCTCATCATCAGAAAGAACATGTCTGAGGGAAGTGGCAGTCCCGGACCTGCTGCCCTGATCTGCACACAGCAATCTGCACACAGCAGCACTCATCATAGGACAGGCTTGGGTTTGCCCTCTATCACTGGCCCCAAAGATCAGAGACTGATGTCCCAGCAGAGGGCAAGCTCAGCAATGGGCAGGCCAGAGGTAAAGGCAGCAAGACAGACTATCCACTCAGTCCTGGAAAGGGAAGGATGAGACCTCAGCTCTCCAGCCTCTGCTCAAAGAAAATCCATGCCTTTAGAGCACTCTGGTTTGCTTCATTTCCCAGTCAGTAGAGAGAGCCAGGCTGTAACATGTGTCCCTAGAGTTTACCTGTTTCATGTCTCCCCACCTTTCGCCAGAACACCCTGCTCCTCCCTTTCTCTGCGTATGATCCTTTCCCAAGAGTTCAGGAACGACACTGGTGGAAGGAACCTTAAAGATCTCTCCGTTCACAGGTAAGGCAGATGAATTGAGGTTCAGTGTGGGCTTGCCCAAAATTACATAGCTAGTTAGGGTCAAACTGGGTCTAAGAATCAGGTCCCCACCGCTCTACCAGAGTTTGCCCCTGCACCTTCCCTCTGCCTTCCTGCCACAGGAGGCCTTGTCCTCACAGTGTCCCCTGTCCTCCTCACAGCCAGGTCAACACAGTAACCATGTGGACTCATTTTTCCTGCTCTTTCATCCCTATAACTTGTCCTGCCTGTCCCCGCGGGTTTGGACTGCCAGGAACCTGCTGCCCACACGGCAGGGACATGTGTCTCACTTGCACCTTCAAAGACAATGCAGCCGTAAATACTATTATTTTTAATAACATCCCTAGGTTTGGCAACCCAACTGTTTGTGTGTCTGCCTTAATGTAATCAGACGACTGGTTCTTTCAGGATGTGATATAAAGGAAAGAGCACTGAGCTGACAAAGATTCCCACTTGGGGAGAAAACTCCAACTGTAACTGCAGAATGGCAGCTCTTCCCAAAGCTCCTGAAAAAACGGCTGTGGCCTGAAGACAAGGGCAGCCGACGGGTCTTTCAGGGCTGGAAGGTTGGGCTGAGCCATTGATCATTTCTCTTCTCAACTTGTTCTCAACTCACACCACTCTGGAGTCTTCACCACAGTGGGTGGGCTGGCACTCCAGAAAGCAAAAGGAAGCACGCTCCTGTTTATTACTGAAACAGAATAAAATTCTATTTAAAGGCAATCAGTTGGAATTGCTTTCAATACGTAAATATTGTGGAAAATGAGTAGTTCATTTTAATTACTTCGCTAACACGGATAACAATATTTTTGCAAGCCGTGACTTCTCTGAGGAGGTTACAAAGTGCCAACGACTCTATTCTGGTGTGACTCTATCCTTTGAGAGAACAGCCATTATCTATTCTATAGGCACAAGGGAGGAGTTGAGGGAAGAATGGGACCAGAGAGTTGTGTGAACCTCACAAAACCAAGTACAGAAGGTCTGCCTCATTTTTACCCCAAAGCAGAATAAGGTCTTGTTAGGTCATAAAGGTTTAATGTTATCCTTTGACCTAAGACCTAAGTAACTGGGCTAGGCTCCACCCAGAATCTAAAACCATTGATAACAAAAGGTTCTCGTACTGTAGGGCTCTCCACTTAAATAACTGAACGGAAAGCAGACATTTTCCCTTTCTTTTAATTAGTGAGGATTAAGAAACATACACACACACAGAGTTGATTTTGCTGAGAATTGCATTAGAGTACATATTATTTTTTAAAACCACTTTGTAGATTTTATTAACTCAACAAGCTAAGCACCAATACTGTACTTATAAGCACAGACAGCAGATGAGATACGAGTGCCATCAATAAACCACATCACTCAGCAACAAATTCATTACTGTCAATTACTTGGGGGAATCAACAAAGTCTTTTACTTTTGCTATGTTATCTAAATGTCTAATTTGATATGGTGGGGGATGAAAAAGGAGGACAGTTTTGTCTTAATATTCTGGATTATCTGAAAATTGAAGTGATAGAGATTATACAGGTGAATATTAGAGTCACAAATCTGTGCTTTGGGTTGAAAAGACACAGATAAACAACTGTTTGCTTTTGTTTCCCGTCTCATTCCTTAGCTTGTTCCTTCCTTTCTTCTGCACAGTATCATTTCCTTGGAACTGAAATGCCCCGAAACATGATACATGCTGAGCCTCGGGCTTGGTCCTGATACATTTCATAGGTCCCAGCCTGCTGAGTTCATCATTGTTTCATGGTGAGAACTTATAGGCCCATGAACCCCAAACAAATAGTCTTGCCTTCTCAGCCCTCACATCCCTTCTGGCAGGAGTTTCCTGGCTAACACAGAACAGGAAAGGGTGAAGAAAATGTATAGCTCTTAGGGTTCAATACACTGAAAGGAAATTGGCTCTTAGAATTGCATTGACATTGAAGAACACTTTGTCCGGCTGGCACCCAGGCCTCAGCCCCCAGGAGAAGGGTCAGGGTACACAGTAAGTCTGGGTCCAGGAATCCCAGGCTTCAGAACAGAGAGACCCAGCTACGTTTTCTGAACTAACCATGCAAGGGATTTTGCAACAGCTCTTTAGACACGAGCAAGACAAATGCTTACAGTTTTCTTCCCTTTGCTGCATGAAACTATCCTCAGGGCTCTGTTCCAAACACATAATTGGGAAAGAAGTATACAAAAGTGACAGCCATGTGCTCTGATATGCCCGAAATGCTCTTTGTGCTCTGCCAATCTGGCATGGTGGGCAGAAAGGCATCCCCACCTACAACTGAGACTTGGGGCCGCTGGGGGTTTCCTCCTCCAAGTTTGGGAGAAGAATATCACCTTGCCCTGATTTCAGGAGCCCTGAGTTGTTGACTGCAGTAATCTCACTATTAATCGGCTTCATCAGCTCTCAGCTACACACACACACACACACACACACACACACACGGCCCCACCTACAAACTTCAGGATGCCTTTTCTCTCCATCCCCTTAGCCCGTCTGGTGAAATAAAATCACTGCAATCTAGAAGGCTTTTTCTCCTCTTTCTCATCCTACCTTTGAGTGTTGAGGGTAGATTATTGTCTTACATTGGTATATCCATAGCAATCTTTAGCTTAGACATGTGCTCAGTGCCAACTAGGAAGCAGGCATTGTGCTAGAAAGAAGAGTAAGCCATTCTCCATGCTTTTGAAAATCTGGAGGTTAAAATTATCCATATAAACAAATCATTGCATTACAATTTCATAAGCACGTTAGAAGTGATGCACATGGACTTCCACACAAGCAGCTGGGAGAAAATGATTAAAACCCCCAGGAGGAGTCCATGCAGCCCTCACAAGAAAAGTGATATTTTAGCAGACTTTTAATGATTGAGAAGGGGTTTGCCAGGTGGGAACACCCAGGGACAAAACTGTATCAGAATATGCCCAAGTCTTGGATATGAAGATAGAAGTGTGTGATATAAGGGTCTGGCAGCAAATGAGGGTGAAAAGGTTTATAGAACTCAGGACTCAAGAACCTTAAACAATGCTGTAGTGTTTGGAGTTTTCGCCTAGAAAAAAAATGGGGACTCCTTCAAGATTTTTAACCCATTTATGCCTGAGGTTGCAATTTTTTGAGTGTGAAAAAGTAGACCTTGGCGATGACCTTGAACAGTAGGATATAAATAACTCCCACATGCTTAGCGTTCCAATAATGGAACATGAAGTATAAATGGGTTTTAAGCAGGGTAGTAGCATATTTTGCTTTAGAAATATAATCTGAAAACAAAGACCCTAATCAGAAATAAAGAAAATATCAATTTGTTTACATCAGAGTTGAAGGAGATATTCCTTTATTAAAGGCCACATAGTTATATATAAAAAAAGGATTTATGCGAGAAATCATAGAAGTGTCTCAGGAAGAAGAGATCCAAAGGACATGACTCATTGAAATTCCTTCCCTCATCCTTCTCCGTATTTTTTTGTTTTTTGTTTGTTTGTTCCTGAGACAGGCCTCACTCTGTCACCTACGCTGGAGTGCAGTGGTACAATCATAGCTCATAGCTCACTACAACTTCAAACTGCTGTGTTCAAGTTATCCTTCTATCTCAGTCTCCCATATGTGTGGGACCACAGGAATGGACCACCAGCCCCGACTAATTTATTCAATTATTTATTTTAGTTTTGGTAGAGATTGTATCTTCCTGTGTTTTGTCCAGGCTGGTCTCGAACTCCTTGCCTCAAGCAATCCACTTACCTCAGCCTCACAACGTGCTGACATTACCGGTATGAGCCACCACACCTTCTTCTGCACCCTCCTGACAGAACTAGTTTGTAGACACATTTGTACACTTGCAACCAAACCCTGAACCCAATAAGACCTTTTCTCCGAGGCCTGTCCCTGGCCTGCCTTGCAGCTGTGATCCCTTGCTCCCCTCTCTAGGGAAAAGTGGCCCGCTCCCCCTCTCCCATCCTTCACCCTTCCTTCCTGACTCCCAGGCCCTCTTCCTGTTCAGCTAGAGGCCCCCTCCCCTACCTGCCTCTTCCTTGTTCTCTTGTATTAATTGCTGAGATGCTGTGCCATGGGAGACTGCCGCTAACAAAAGATTAGCCCTTTTTACAGGAGGAGGCGATTAAAAAAGGGAAGATTTTTGTTTTTAAGACAGATGAAAGAAAGCCTAAGGAGATGTGTGTTTGACCCTCCAACATGTTTCTTCAAGCTTCCTGCAGCAGTTCTTAAAGGAGCTTCCAAAGGCAGGCTTTATGAATGCAAAATGAAGTCAGTGCCTTGTGCCTGCTCCAGAAGAAAGGGAAAACGGGGCTTTTATAGACAATATTTCCTTTATGGCTCACGCCGCTCCCCTGCCCCCGTACCACTGCACTGCTTCAGAGGCCTGCTCGACCTTCTCAAGGTCACTCCGCTCAGCAGGCCCCCTGTGCCTCTCCCAGGGACCAGCAGAGAAGCTGAAAGGGCCAGGTTTTGTTTTCTGCTTCTCCTCATTCACAGTAGAGTCTTTGCCCGGGGGCAGAGACACCTGAAGTTCCCAGCAGGGTGGTCCCAGTTAACTACCGTGGGACTCCTGCACCTCCATGTGGAAGGCAGCCAGAAGGCTGTGCCTAAGCTTCTCCAGGTTTCCAACATCTCTTTGTAGCCCAGATGGGAGCTCTCAGGGGCAGCTTGAATGAGGACTCGAAGTGCAAAGGGGTAAGTGTCCATTCTCAACTTCCATTATGCACCCTCCTGCCTCCTTCTGCTTCTCAAACAGGTGTTTGATGCTAATACTTTGCAGTCTTAACTGGATTTCATCTCACAGTTAGTATTTGGCTGTATACCTGCCTGTTAGTTGTTTGCTGACATCAACGATTCCTGTCATGGCTTGCATATCTTCAGTTAGTGGGGACGGCGTTCCTCCTCTGTAGGCCCTGGCAGCTTTGGAGGGTGCAGATAATGTCTTAGTAACCCCGTGCCTGCTGCAGTCCCTGCCGGGCACTGTGCTTGGCACATTGCTACTTGCCACATGCTACCTTATCTCCGTTTTTCCAAACGTAGTTTCTGATGCATGGTGAGTGAATCTGCTTTGGGATGGCGTGATCCCTCTGGAAGAGATGAGAGGAATTGCCTCACCCTCCACTGAACCACAAAGTCAGGTTTGTGGTATGGCAGCATGGAATCCCTGACAAAAGTTTTGCAGATGATCTGGGTGCTGGCGTGATGTCTGTGGGGCAGGAGTGACTCAACCGAGAATACGGGAAAAGTGTCACTGACGAGCTTGGGCTTGAGTTACAAGCTGTGTGTGCCAAAAGTCGTGGAGATTTGGACAAGATATTTACCATCTCAGAGCCTCATTTTCTCATCTGCAGGGTGAAAACAAGCTGGTTGATACCTCATAAGGTTCTGCAAAGAACTCATACCAGCCTCAAAGTAAGTGCTCAAAAGTGGCAATTCTTTTTGCCCAAAGGCTGATCATTATCTGGTAGAGAGGCCCAAGATTAAAATTCGACCTAGAATGGTCTTCACATTTTCAATCACATAAATGTTATACAGTTTTCAGATGTTGGCACCTCCTAGATGCTTCACCCCTCCTCTGCCTCTCCTCTCCACAGGATTCATTTTCCTTCCTCTTCAAAAGTCCAGGAATTTCATGGCTGCCTCTGTCTTACCACTTTCTAACTTACGTAACCTTCTTACAGGCAGGATAGGGGTTCGCACGTCTCAGCAAATCGTTTGCGTACATGAACAAGAGAAGACAGGAGTTTTGTCTCCCTCTTTCGGCCGGGGAGGGCATTGGCCATTCCTGGGCCAGAGCCATCACTTCTCGCAGTCTACAAAACAACTGAGTGACCCAGTGATTAATAACCGGCTTTTAGTTTCGGGGAGGCCTGTAAATGCCCATTAAGGGGGGCATTGAGGCATTGCACATTAATCCTAAACATTTCCCCTTAAACCTAAATGAAATAACTAACTGTTGCATAATTCAATAAGAAGTCCTGGCTGGGGGCCGCACTACTTTCGGAGTTACCAGTGAATAAGTACCATCCACGAAACTATTAAGTTAATTTAAAATCCTGACAATTTAGCACCACTCTGGTGAGATAAGAACCATTTATTAAAAGGCACAGTTCATTAACCCAAATGCTACTGGCATATTTGCTCAGAGAAAGGGGTGGGTCCGAACTTCATCAGGAAGCATCTTCTCTCTCTGCCCAGGAGCCAGCCCTGGTTCCAGCTGCAAAGCCAGGACACCTCGAGGGCAAGAATGTCCTGGGAACCGTTTCTAACCCTTGACTCCTTCCCTTTTTTACTGAGTTCATCGGGGATGACCCCATAGTATTTGAGTTCAGGCAGAAAGTATGACAAACCCGAGTGGAGTGCAGGGGAGGTGCTGTAAGCCTTGTGTCCCCACTTTCAACCTTCTTACGGCTCTTCTCTTTCTTCAGCCTCCTCCTCCCTAGCTGTCCTGTCCCTGCCCCTGAGTCTGAGGAATCATTCCCACGTATGTTCTGCATGTCTCATCTTTGTTCTTGGTCACTGGGATTTTGAGTCTACAGACAGGGTGCTGCTGTAAAATATTACACAATTCCATGAAGCGCTGCTTTCCAAGGCATTGTACGTAGCTCTTATATACAAACGGACAAGCAAAGGACAGTTGCCAGAGCAGAGGGCTGTCTTTTGTGACATTGTTTTTTCTGGCCATGTAACAGATCTGCTTAGGATGAAAACTCACTGAACCTCACGGCAGACCCATTGAGTCACTAAGGTCCTCTCCTGAGAGCCTTGCATTTTTTTATTCCTTTAAAAATTCAGTCTTGTAACTATATTCTCTAGAATATCAGGACACTAATAGAAATGGAAAGTGGAGTTAGTTGGCCTGGCTCTGGGACCGAGAAGATAGTGAACAGGTGCCTGTGGCTAGAGACGGACGTGGGTCTTCAATATTTAAAACAAATGTTACTCTGTGTTCTAAACTGCAAAAAGTGAACATCTTAACCTTCTGAGTTGTCTTAATCAACTTGGAAAAAGACTTAATGTGAACCAATGTAACAGTTAATGTTTGATGGGGAAAGTGTCTTTACCTGTGGTCTTTGGAGCTGCTCAATGAAATGTTAGTTATGCATGTACATTTATGCATTTCCCGAGAGCATGTTTGTGCACTTTGGAAGGAGGGAAACAGCCTTTATCCCCTTCTCAGAGTGATATGCAGTCCTCCTCCCTTATCCACATTTCAGTTACTTGCAGTGAACTGCAGTCCAAAAATAGTATAGTACAGTGTGATATTTTGAGACAGAGATCAAGATCACATGTATATACCTTTTATTGTGTTGCTAAGATTGTTTCATTTTATTATTAATTTTTGTTATTAATCTCTTAGTGTCTCTAATTTATAAATTAAACATATATAGGAGAAAACATAGCATATTTAGGGTTTGGCATTATCCAACAATTTCTCGACATCCACTGGGGATCTTGGAATTTGTCCCTTGAGGATCAGGCAGGTCTGCTGTGATAAGGTTGACTTGAGTGCATGGCAAGATATTTGTCTGTGTAAATTATTTCAATATATTCTTAAAATTCCTCAGGGAGATAAGGATTTTTATGTGGCCACTAAACAAATATGTGGCCAGAAAGTAAATGAAGTTAAACAACTTGTCCCAATTTCTAGGTAGAAAGGAGGTATATTTCATATTTTAGAGTGATGATACTCTTACATTCATGTGCCACTTCCTAGTAATAAGAAAGGAATTTTCTTTCCCTTTTTACCTATGACATTATTGAGGAATTATCTATTTGCCAAATGCTACCTTAAGTCTTAAGGTTCAGTGATTAACAAGACAATCCCATGCCATTTTGAATTAATACCTTAGTGGGAGGAAATAAACAATACTCAAGTAGACATATTAACAAGATAATTTCAGAAAGTTGCAGGAAGTTACCCAGAACACCTGATGGAGAAGGATGGAGTGCACGTAAATCGGGTGGAAGAGAAAGCGTTCTCTGGGAGTTGAATTGTGGAACGCAGCCAGCAGCCGCAGATCTGGAGGGAAAACCTTCCAAGAAGAAGGCATGGCAAGTGTGCAGTCCCTGAAGTACAACCAAAATTGGCAAGTTTAAGAACCAGAAGGAGGGGCAGGGTTAGTGGAGCAAACTCACCGAGGAAGATGGGAGTGTATGAGGGTCCCTAAGAGGCAGGCAGAGGCCAACAGACCTCAATGGAGAAGTGTGGATTTCATTCCAAGTATAAAGCTGAGTGACAAAATTGGATGTATGCTTGGAAAGTATGTAGGTTACTGTTTGAAGAATGGATTATAGGAGGCATGAGATAAAGGATGGGTTGAAAATGTGCAGGCAGCAAAACCCTCCTGGAGGCAATAGCAGTAGTCCAGACGAGGTGTCATGCGTGAAGGTATTGGAGCAAAGGTGAATAAATATGAATTGGAGATATGCTTTGTAGGTAGAACTAACAAGAAATGCTAATGGATTTCATGTTAAGGGTGAAGGTAAGGGAGGGAAAGGAAAAATCTTAGATTTTGGTTTGGACAATAAGTTAGGGAAGACTCAGGGAAAAACAGCCTCCCAGTGGGGCAGAAGACAGTTGGATAGTAAGTTCCATTTGAAACACATATTGCATCTAATAACAGATGTAATCTATTCTAAGATGCATAATTAATTTAAGTGCTACCACGAAAGAGTGGGGGGACACTTTCAATTGGTCATACCAGCCTCCCTTGATCAGAACTCTTCTGCTATTTCAAGGGATTTGTTCGTCTTCCCCTGACTTAGGTTGAAGTTTAGTAGGCAACCTTTCATGTATCTCAATAACAAAATTGTCAGCTGTGAGTATTCCTTCTATCCTTGGTCCTATAAAGCGCTTAATTGTTGTTTTTCAGGGGAACATGGAATTGTGGTCATTCTTCCAAAGACAGATATGCACTTCCCTATTATTAGGTTTACATCCTGCTGTTCTGTTTCTATGCATTTCTGTATATGTGATAATTTTTATTTCAATGGCAAATCACTGTGTGATTCAAAGCATCATTTTTGAAGAAATTTCAAATGGCAATTAACCCTAACACATGTAGTACCAACAATGCCTAACACTCAGCGAAGGGAAGGGAATGTGACTAAGTCTGTGCTTGTGCAGGCGATGGCAACTAAACTTCTCCACTGGGCCGGTGCAGATTACGAGATGCTATCCACTGAAGGATGTGTCCCAATTTCAGAGACTTGAAAATACGGGAGTGCCAATGAACAAAATCACATGTTAAGTGTGGGATGTCTTTATTAATCTGGAGTTCATGGGCAAAGTCTGGGTGGAGATATAAAATTTGCAGTCACCGGTATATAGAGGTCACTGGAAACCACAGTCCTGGATGAGCTCTCCCAGAAAAGTGAATCCATAGAGGAAGTGTCTGAGGACCAAGCCCTTAGAGACCCAGCATGCAGAGAAGAAGCTGGCAGCAAAAGAGGCAGAGGAGTGCTCCGTGAGGTAAGAAAAAAGCCAGGAGGGTGTGATGCCAAGGAAACCAGGAGGAACAATTTCACAAAGAAAGGAAGGGTCAACTATGTCAAGCGCTGCTGAGAGGTAGATTAAAGATTGGAAATTGAGCACCGCACTTGGGAATATAAAGGTTGCTGATGACCTTGATGAGAGTAGCTTTAGTGGGCAGTGTGGACCAACGCCAGACTGCAGAGCGGAAGCGTGAGTGCTGAAAAAGTAAAGACAGTAAATAAAGGTCTTTCTTTTAAGAAGCTTTACTGGGAAGAACAGCAGAAACATGTGTTTGTAGCTGAAGGAAGTGGGAGGTCAAGACAGACTATTGATGTTGTAGTTGCTATTTTAAATATGGAAGATACTAGGGAAGATTTATGTGCTGATAGAAGTGGCCTAGTGGAGAGGAAAAATGCAATGATGTAGAAGAAAGAGGAACATAATTGCAGGATTGAAATCCTTGAGGGGAGAGAGGAGAAGCCCCAGAGCATAAATTGAGAAGTTGAACTCTAAAATGAGGAGAGATATTTTTTTCCTAATACAACAGGAGTGAAGTATGGGCCCTACAGATGAAAGGCAGGTATATTGAGAGATTTGGTATCTGGAAGATAAGTTAGTTCCTGATTGCTTCTATTTCCTCAATCAAATGTGAGTCATTCACTACAACTGTGAATAAGAAGATTTTTGGAAGATTATAAAACTTTTGGGGAGTGGAGAAGATACAAATTTGATGTCTCTGAAGAAAGAAAAGCAAACCTTCTAAAAGTGCGTAGTGGGATTCCTGGCGCGGTAGTAAACACCCATTTGCAATTCATTACTCCGAGATTTTTAAAGGACACAGACCACACTGAGTTTTCTTTGCTGCTTGTTTCTTTTTTTGTCCCAGAAATGTCTAACTCTGAAGGTTCAGGATCAGGATCAAAAACCCACATTAGATTTTTGTTGCTGTTTGCTTGTTTCTCCCAGCAATGTCTAGCTCTGAATAGGTCTCCCCGACTCTTTCTTGGTAGCGCTTAAGTTAATTATGCATCTTAGAATAGTTTTGAGGGTCAGGGTCAGGGAAAGCGGATACGTGGTGTCAAGTGGGCCTTGAGATTTTGCCAGAAAAATACAATAGAAGGAAAGAGAACCGGGGAGTTGAGAGTGTTTGCAAAGCAATCATAGGACCAAAGTGCCTATTGAAAGTAAGGAGTGAAGTGAAAATAGAAATGGAGTGAAAAACTGGGGGTTTGGGGACATTTGGGACATGGAGATGGACTGGAGCCATTGCTCACTCAGTTGAGTGTCTCATTATGTCACATGGTAGCCACTAGGGACACCTCCAGCAGGGAGGTGAAGTCTATCTGTGACCGAATTGTAAGCAAATGGTATCTCCTCTCAGAGAACAGTGATAATTCAGGGGGCCTAAAAATCTCAGAATCTGGAAGAAGTTGTAAGCAGACAGGTTATCTGTTCCTTTTATGCAGTCTAAGCTTTTTCTACTGAAACTAAATTGGAATTCTACTTCTATAGTCCCCAAAGCCTAATGAAGAGCAGCTGCTTGTCATCCACATGGAGTATCCTTTATTTTAATTGTGAACTTTATTAAGTCACCCCTTAAATTTCTTTCTCCTTCTGGACAGCACCATTTCCTTATGACAGTCCTCATAGGCCCTATGATACGACCCTTGGATCATTCCCATGGAGCGCCTCTGGGGTACTATAGCAGATGCTGTAAAAGTCTAATAAGAGTTCTGATAAAGATTCGATAGTACTCATATGGCCAGAGGATATGTCATTCTGCCTGGACTTTTCATTCTGGATTATATGCTTTAACAATTACTTTTTAGACAGTAGCCTTCTCTTGCAGGCTTATGATGGTTCTTGGTTGTCTTTGCATATCTTTCCATCCTGAGTGTGCACGCATGAAGGAGCTGATGGCGGGACTGGCTCTCCTCATTGGTCGGCTCATAGGTCCAATTAATGTGGTCCATCTTCTTGGTGACTCCTTTGTTTGTCTTAGTTTCTTGTTTCTTTGACTCTTCCCAGGGAGACTAGTCTGCTAACCCCCCTTTGGCCATTGGGCAAGCAGGATTCTCCAACATTTGTTTTTAGGTTTTTCTTTTTATGACTTAGTTCCCTTTTCTTGGAAAGATAAGCAATTGTCTCTATTGACAATGCTCTTCCGAACACCCCAGTATAAATTGCTGAATCCTAGACATGCTCTCGTGTTTGGAACTGAGTATTATATCAGCGATCACAATAATTGCTAAATATGAATCCAACATTTCATCATGGTAGTTATGACATGACATGTGATTTTCATGGTATTGGAGCCATAACATTATTTTTGGAATATAATCTATGCTTAGGGCTCTGTGAAGCCAAATGCTTCCACCCATATAAATCAACGAATACCCTTTGCCCAATTTCTGCCGGCTGTCTTTCCAAAATTGGCACCACATCCAGAAACTATCTTAGAATAATTCCCTGCTCACAGGGCACGCTGTTCCACAGGAGCGAAGTGTCTTCTGCCAAGTGTTCGATGGCTGAACAAACATGGCTAACAGTCTCTCCTACATCTGTAACTAAGAGGCCAAGCAGTGACCATTAGTGACAGTTTAGTCTCTCTTGGTGAAGCTCCTAGTTTAAATTAAAAAAATATTTCCAGCAGCCTGCCGGACATAATGATGAGGATAATTATGGGGTAATGAAGATGTTTCCAATCACAAAATTTATCTAGAAGAAATTCTTTACCATTTCTAATAGTTTACTATTCTAATAGTCTCAAGTATAACATATTTTTCAAATGCCTAGTATCTTCAGAGATGAGAGCAGAGATGAGAGGGGCATAGGTGGGTAGAAAGGGTGTCCAATAGAAGACAGAGAAAGAAGTAATCACTACTAGCACATCTGGATGTCAGAAATTAAAATCATGTCTGTATTGAGTATCTACTATGTATCAAGTACACTATATATTACTGCACTCATCCTTATAACAACATTAAGAGAAGGTATTACAGTCCATTTAATCAGGTTAAATAACCTGCTCAGGTCATACAGCCAGCAGAGGGCCCATCAGGGATTCAAATCCTTGTCTACCTGTTTTCAAAATCCATGTTTTCACCCAAGGAAACAAGTAAGAAGGAAATTCTCAGTAGTCTACCGTGAAAATGATACTATCTCAAATGCTGCAGCTCCCTTAACGGAATATGGCCCTCTGGTGGGAGCAGGTAAAGCTAGATGTCCTGGGAGTTTATTCTTGGTGTGGTGTGGGTGTGCCTTACGAACCCTCTAGGTGTTTTTTTTTTTTTTTAATTAAAGCATAAATATTTTAGCTTTTGTGGTGGTGTTTTGATCTATCGTTTGCTTTCTCCCCTCCACTTCCCCTGTCTCTTTCTCTTTGTCTCAAAGTTTCGTTTTGTCTCTGCATGCATCACTCTTCTTTATATATATATATATATATATATATATATTTCTGTGTGTGTGGTGTGGGGGGCGGGGTGGCAGGAAAGGCAGGGAAGGCATCGTTTAAAAAGTTCATTATCAAACTCCAGAAACATAGAAGGACCAACATTAGACCCAAAGGGAGGAGGAAGAAAAGTGATTTTATTCAAAGCTCAGGGATAGGAGCATGATTAAATGACAATACATGTCCTAGATTTCCTAAAACATTCCTCATTTCAAATGCTTTGGTACATTGTCCACATAAGCATATCAATACTTGCTGGAGCTTAGGTTATCAGCTTGCAGTTCAGTACATAGGGTTTCTCTGTGAAAACAGAAACTTCAGATTTTCTTATCTGGTATCTATTCTAGTCACCAGATTCAGAAAAGGAGGTAACAATGTGTTCCATGTCGACAATGCATCAACACATTTCTATCTATTCTGGAATTTAATTATCAAAATCATCTAATAGTTGACAAAAGCAAAGCTGGGAGAGAGCGTAAATAAATTGTTCAAGGTCACACAGTAAGTGGTAGAATCAGGATTCAAGCCAAGGTCCCTCCGGTTCTAAATCCCATGCTTTTGAGCGACACTCCAGGAATTTAAACTAGAGACACAGTCCAGGAATAAAGATTGTGCTTTTGGATGGAGCTCCGCTGGTGCTTTGTGTTTGAGAAAGTGAGCATGGTCTTCAGCACTAGCAGAGCCCTCACAAAAGCTGGTGGGAACAGACACTGGATTGTAATTGCTTCAGGACAGCTGGTAAACTGAGGGGCTATAAAGAGAGATTGGAGAGAAGGGACACGTGATCTCCCATCTATTCATTTACAGCCTTCTTATCCTCCAGTGCTCTCGGCTTTACTGGGGCCCCCCTCAGCTTCCTTATGCGGATTGGGGTGGGTCAAGTGGCTAGACATCCACCTCTCTTATGTTATTGTAACATGCTACCAACATGCTACTGTTAGGGCAATCAGGTCCCATATGTAGCATAAATTAGGATGAACCTCATGAAAATGATGTTTTCTTATATCAAAATTGGTGCATATTAGCAATTTCATGTGTACCCAATCTAATACCATAATCATAATCTGTGCATATTACTTTTCCTGTCACAACAGAGCACCACACCCATGGGCAAAAGAGGTTGCTGTCAGGATAACCATCCATGAAGTTCTATGCCAGAGGAGGAAGAGCCATCTCAGTGATCCTGGAAAGCCAGCTAGTCAGGAGCAGCGTCCCAAGAGTCCTACATTGTGCTTTCCCCATAACTGGCTTCCAAATGGGTGCTAAGGATTAGAACAAGAGCTGACCACATGAGCACCATGGCTGGCCTCATCACACATCTTCTCAAATGTCTGGGGACACTGGCTAAGGGGCTCTGTGTGCTGAGGGTAAGAGGACAGGATTAGCGGCAACACTTCCCGGGCTCAAACTGCCACCCTGTCACTCAGCTTCTGTGTCCATTCAACTATCCTCTTCAGTCTTCTCATCTGTGAAACTGTGACAAATACAGCAATCTTGTAAAAATGAACAGATATAATCCCTACATAGTAACTGGGGTTGTCCCTAGCACCTAGTAGGCAGTCAGCAAATTTAAACTACTGTTACTGCTGGAGATTCTTCTTTTGGGTTGTAGAGCTCTGATGTGTGTACATCAATCTTACTGCAGGACTGTTCCAGCTCCCAATATTCAGAATAGTGAGTCCATCTCTCTTCTACCATGCTTGCTATCCCTGTAAGTTCAGGGCAGGAGAGATTCAAAGGGAGATAATTATGGTCCCCGTGGACTCCAGCTTGGAATTAACATCCTGGCAGCAAAGAAAGGATGCTTTCTTTTTAAAGAAGAATGGACCTGAGTTTGGGGTGTGAATTGAAGAGGGAAGTTTTGAAAGGGATTTAGGGTCCATACACACATGAAACATTGTCGGCAGTTTCAATGCATCTCTCTCCATGTGCACTGTGCTGCTCACACTGCTTCCAAATACATATGAACGCTGCTGTGTTTAATCGCATACATATTGTTTACAGGTGCCGCAAGATTTATTGCAGTTTTTATTGTAATTTTTTCTCAACCACTGAGTACTAAAAATAAAATTACTTTCATGTAATGTTCAAGCCTTTTATTTTAGAAATTCTGAGAACCAGTATGTAATGGAAGTAATGTGAAACCAAGAGTCAGAAGACCTGACTTGGGGTCTGTGTTGCTTTTCTAACGGAATGTGGGGCCTTGGATCGCTTTGTTTTTTCATGCCTCAGTTTCCCCCGAGTAAAGTAAGAGTATCAGTGGTAATAGAATTTATAATGATCTTGTCTGAGGAAATAATCATAAAACTGGAATAAGGCCATAGTCATGGAGATGTTCACTGAAACATTATTTATAACAGCAAAAAATTAGAACAACATAAATGTCCAAACATAGTGCAGTGGTATTATACATCTACTTGATGTAATATAATGAAACTTATTAAAATCATGTTCACTAATACTATGTAACGACATGGAAAATTGTTTCTGATCTATTCTTAAAAGAAAAAAAATGAGATATAAATGATATGATTATAACTATATAATAAAAATCATGGCAGAGAATAAAAAAATAGAAAAAAAATACATTAAATGTAATTGTGCATGAGTGACTTTAAATCTTTTTAAAGCTACTTTTGTATGGTTTTCAAATTATATTTAATAAAGATACATTACTTAAGCTAAACAAAATACATCAATAATAATCAGCTGAGAATGTTGGGTTAAATGTTTTCTAAACCCCTTTCAGTTATAAAATTTAACTGCAGCCATGAAGATTTGACGATATAATAGATTCGTGAAAGCCCTTTCAAACATATACAGTGCTACACTATTATAAGGTCTTACTGTTATTAACTTGGTACTAAGCAGAACTAACACAGATCCACTAATAGGGGAAAGTAGCCATGTGAGAAAGAGGCAGATGACACAGTGTTCGCTTGCTATTAGAGCTCTTTTTGGCCAGAATATTCTTGGTACAACCTTTGAAAGAATAAATTTTACACAGCTTTTTGACATGCAGTTCTCTCTGCCCTTTGTGCTGACATAATTGTCAAGCAGATTTTATTGCATTCTCAAGTGAAGGGCAGACAGATGGCCGAAGCCCAGCTTGGGGACTTGTGCCTACTTAGACTATCAGCGGTGCTCTGCAGGCAAGGGAGAGATGAGTCTGACTGTCCCTGTAAGCACTGGGGACGGGTACGAAGACCAGAAAAGAGAAGGCATGGCTGGTGGGCTTTCTTACAGAAAACCCCAAGGAAGCGCATTTACACATCCTGATGCTGAAGGGAGCTGGAACACAATGAAAGATAAACCTGGGAAAGGAGGTTGCTAGCCCAAATCAGAGGTCACTTGCTATAACTCATGCCACAACAGGAGAACTGGTAGGACATGCCTTTGTCTCATTCAAGGTGTATCACCTCATGTCCGCCCAGAAAAAGCTAGGGGAGTGGGCAAAACAAGGTGAAGCAATACAAAACTGGAAGCTGGGCTTAAATTCAGGAGACCTAGGTTTGACTCATGACCCTGAAAACTACAAAATACATCAGCCTTGGACTAGTCGTATTACCCCTTCAAGCCTCAGTTTGCCCATGAATAAAATGAGGTTAAGCTACTTTGAAAGAGTACTTAAAAAGGCAAAATGATAAAATTGATGAGACATCGGTATCTATTTGACCCTGAAGGGTCCTCTCAGCTTAACACGTAGATTTCAGGCAGCCTTGAAAGTAAATTCAAGTGTATGATTCCAAAGGCCTAACATGAAGACGGATTATACTTAGAAAAATGAGACAGTGAGCCAAAAATGAATTAAATATGTCTTTTCTATTTTCCTCCTATATTTGTGTTTGCTTTATTAGAACACTCAACTCTAGGGCATGTCACTTGACAAGACAAGAAAAATTAAGAGTTCAGGTGGTCAAAATAGGACCACTTCTCCTGTTATTCCTGAGTCACTGTCATAGCCCCTTGGGAAGACTCACAGGAAAGCAATAAAATCACAGGATTTACTAGATCGTGGCATCTTAAAAACATAGAGTCCAGAAGTAAAAGAAATGAGGCTAAGAGAGGTCAAGTGAGCTTCTCAGAGTTGCACAGTCGATAACAGAATTGGTGTTCACATTTATGTTCCCCATTCTTAATTTAACATTCTTTTATCACATTTGTTTTAATGATTCAAAATACACTTTTTTTTTTTGCTGGTGAAATATGATATAACAGCAACAGGCTAAGAGAAGTGAAAATATACACATCCACAGACATGAAGGCTGCAGAGCTGGAGGCCAAGCTGCGCATAGGGAAGTGGCAGAGACGGCAGGAAATGACCCTAATACTACGCCTGGCACTGAGATCGGTTTTAAAGGTCCAGGATGATTTCAATGCCAGTTAATCTTTTATAGATTTAATCCTTATCTTTGGAAATGACAGATATGAAAGGGCAGATATGGTCAGGAAGGAGGTTGCATATTTTTCCCAGTCTCATTGCCCATCAGTGGCAAAAATGAAGTAAGTAGTCAGCTCTTTTGATAGGAAGAAAGAGAATTTCTTACCTGACCCCTTTTACCTGCTTTTCTGGAGCCTTCCCTTGAGTGTTGGGAAATTGCATGAACCGCTCTGGACCCTGCTCACCTCCAGAGCCCTTTCTGCCTCCTTACCTCTAGAAGCTGCACAGCCACGTTAGGACCCTGGGCCTGGTAAGAAAGTCAAGAACTTCTCACAGGTTCTTGCTGGAGCCTTAGGAATCACAGGGCACTCAAATGTGTTTATTTGCCCAGAACTTGAAGCCACTGGGTGCTTTTTAGAAGACAAATTTAGCCAACCAAAGAACAAACTGGGTTGACGTCTGATACCAGGGACAGGGGTCAGAAGAGAAGAAGAACAGAGGAAATCAACCAGACTTTATCAATCCCACCAAGCCATTCCCAGGCGGGCAGTGTGGAGATACCAGCCACTTCTGCCTTTACAGTTTTAACTAAAAGGAGCATTACAGAGGTGAATTAACATTTAAAAAGAATGTAAAAACTCAGAGCTGTTCTAATGATGATTAATGGAGAGCTATAAGGGGCCATGACCTGCTAGTGTCATTAAATGGATTGGCAGGTTTCTGAGCATTAATTATAAATAGCCACAGGAGTTCTCTTGCTTAACGGAATGATGATAAATCCAAGTCTCAGAGAGAGAAGAAGAAAGGAAAGAAAAAAAGGAGAAAAAAGTTTGCATGTGAGTGTCTTCCTGGGTGTTGTGGGGAGCAAGATAGAGGGTGCAAGAGCAGAGGGAATGAGACAAATGATAAATTAGACCCTGCCAGTCAATCACATTTTCTAAATGTTTTATGTCCCAAAAGCTATAAAAGCAATATTCCTCTCTGCCCTTATTGGAACCATTTCTGTTCAGCAATCATATCAGTTTCCTCGGGGATTTCAACTGAAATGTGCTTTGCCTTTTCTTTTTATATTTACTCTCCAGCCTGTGACCAAAACAGGGTCAGAGTCCACATACAAATGGGCAGGACAGAGACCCAGTGACCAGGAGAGGCCAAGAGCAGGACTGAGAGGTGCTGGCAGGGGCCACGTGAAGGGAGCCCGGCTCCCATTGCCACCTTGGCCAAGTAAACAACATCAGAGGGGCTCTTAGTTTCCCTTCCTAAGTAGCCTCAGAGAAAGGTTCACTGCCTAACACTTTAGCTGTGAGGCTCACCAAAAGCGTTGCTGACTCGATAGGCTGCAAGCACCGTGAGGGCAAGGATTGATTTTTGTTTTGCCTGTTTTATTCACTGCTTTATTCCCAGAACCTAGAACAGTGCCTTAGTGCACCATTGGCACCCTGCAAACACTTGCTGAATGAAGGAGTGAATTGACCAATTTAACCATGATTAAGCATGCACTCAGGCCCGATTTCTACAGCTGAGCTCCATGCTGAGCTGCCTGAGTTCTGCAGAGCCTCTCAGTAGATGGACATTCACATAATGAAGACATCCCTTTAGAGAGGGGCTCTTCTTCTTAGCCTTCGTTGGTCCTGAAGTGACAGGATGCCAGCTTTTCTCCTAGCCTGCTCTTTGAAAATGCACTCAGAGCTACTGCATTTTGGGGCCGGAAGGTTCATTCAGATGAGAATCCAGAGAGGTGAAGGCATTGCTCCAAAGCCACTCAACCAACCAGCATTAGAAGGGTCGACACCGAGTCCCTTCTCACTCTTCTCTCCACAGAGCACCCAGCCTTTCTCCTTCTTCTGACTTCTCAAAAGGTGGGCCAAGCAATCTCAGCTAGTGAGGGGGCCTCGACAGGCAAAAGGCTGGGGCGTAGGGGTGGGAGATCTCCCTGGGAGACCCTCCACAGCTGACCAGACTCTTCCGGGTCTTGGCATTACCTGTGGGGAAGAAGAGATGAAGGAGAGCGGCGTAGAGAGAGAAATGAGACGGGTCAGGGGAAAGGGAAAGAAATAAGCTTCAAGCTGGGACTGGGAATCATGGACATTTCTGGACCATGTGTGTGTGTCATGCCTTTTCAGGGCTTTCCACTGCAAGTCATTATTTCAGCTGATTGGAAAATCGTGTTGAAAGACCTGCTTCTCCAGTACAATTTTCTTCATATCCTATTAGTTGCAATACAATTACAGAGAATACATCAATTCCTGGCCTGCCTGCTGTTGCTGCCAGAGCCGCCTATTAAAAAGCGGCCTTATTAATGGAATTGTACATCTAGGATTAATCGGCTTGCGTTGGCCATTTACATTTCTCATTCCACAAGCACTTTTGTTTGCTTAATAGGCTGAAGGAGGTAGGAAATGACACAACAAAAGCCTCTCCCAATTGCCACGCGTATCACTGGTGGATTTAATATCCCATTCCTTCTTTCATCCTCAAGTGCTTCATAGGGATAAGATCTGGCACATGCCACTAGGGAAAAGCGAAGCCGCAGCTGGGCAACGATTGGTGGGGAAAGAGGGAAGGAAGGAGGGGCGGAGAGAGACGCATGGGCCAAAGAAAGATCTTTGCGCTGTTGTGAAGAAGCACAGGCCCTCCTTCTCTATTCACCCTGTGGGGGGTCAGGGCAGCAAGGAGAGGGCACAGGCCCAGGAAAGCACCCCCCACCGGGATGGGCACAGGGAGGGGCAGGAGGGAGCTGACCTGCACTAAGGGAATGGGTGTGATCTCCCCTTAGCCAAACGTAGCTTTGGCAAGTCATCCTTTATCCAGGCCTAAGTGGTAATCCTGGTGGGGACCTCCTGCCCTCACCTGCCATTCCTCCACCACTTCCCATTTATGGTCTAAGATTAGTAAATTCCAAGTCTCTGTACTACTATGTCAAGCAGAGCACAATTTGACGTGAAGGAGACCATGTGTGAGGAGACGAGTGAGATCACGTAGGCCCATGGGGTTTTCTTTTGGCAAGGACTGGCATCCCGCTTTGGGGATCCACTTCAGAATTTCAGGAAGAACCATTGAGAGCAGGGTCCAGGGAGATGGCTAACAGGTGGCTGTGTCTGCTGTGGCCGTCTGCCTGGGAGAGGCTGTTCCAGACACAGAGAGCCCATCTGAATAAGCCCAGCATGTGATCATTAATCTCTGACGGCAGGGGTGTGGTGTAGAAAGTAGGGTAGAAGGGAGAGAGGAAGCCCTAGGCCTTCCCTCATCTGCAGGGACTTTCTGGAGTGTGTGGGTATAATACACTTAACCCTTCGCTTACCTCTACATTAAAGCAGATGAAACCCAATCCACCCCATATTGCCCTGTAGGGAGTTGCCTGGGATATCAGAGATGCACAGGCACTCCAGGGAAAAGCCAATCAAAAATAACAGACCTTAGGCCTCTTAATCAAATTCTGATCTCAGAAGAAAGTAGCCTTCCAGACGTTCAGAGCAGGCTGGGACTTGGGAGGAGGAGTGCATGTAGGTTCTGCCACTGGGTGGAGCTTCTTCATTAAAGGAACAGGCAATAGGCACCCAGACAGCGGAGAGCAGGGCATGTGCTTCCCCTCCTTCAGCAAGAGCCCATCAACTCCTCCTGCTCTCTCTTCAACCTGTTCCAGGAGGCTCTGCTTATAAAACACATCCTTCCCAAGGCGAGGCTTTATTGAATTTGCTCTTCTCTTTCCCCTACCCCCATCCGTGAGCCAGGGAGGTCTGTACAGGTCGGAAATGATAGACAGCTAAGGCCTATGAAGCCCCAGCCCCTTCCCAGCCAGGGACTCTGTGGTTGCACAGAGGACTCCTGTCCCTGGGATGATATCACCGTGGCAGCAGAGTCAATGTATATTGAAGCACTGTAATATAGTATGACTTTTTGCTTTAATGGAATTTTCCTAGACCACTAGGAAAAAAGACTCCATTAACCACACTACAAAGCCCTCTACTTATTAGTATTTTAGAACAGTGGCAAAACATTTCTTGAATCTAATTATTGCTGACAAATATGAAAATTGAAATCAAAGTTAAATTTTCAGCTACAGTGCCTCATATGCCAGACTTCTCTGACTTCAACTATTGCATCAACACATTTATTCTTCCAATAGTTTCAGCAGAAGATTGGTTATTTTCCCTCTCCCCTAACACAGCCTTCTTTCCTCCTCCACTCCCCCCCCATTCCCTCCCTGGCTTGGACCCTATATATTTTGAAGCATTAAATCTGACATATTCATCTCGGTGGCTGGCACTAGGTAACTAACTTTATGTTTACCTGTCACGGGTGCAGAAATGAGCCACACGGGGTGCTGGGGAGCCTGTTTCCATCTCCTGACCGTCTCCTCCCGCACCCAATCCTAGCCTTCTTTCTTTCTTTTTTTCTTTTTTTTTTTTCAGATAAAAGTTATTTGACTGATTTCAAATTCCTGGTGATATCAGGACAGAAAAAAAAGGACTTGTCAACACCTTTCTTTCTTTTCCCCTATTAAGCATACTGTAAAAATCAATCCCTTTTGTCACTTCACTCTGCTTGCGAGAATGTTTAATGGATGTCAAGGGAGCTAATGATCGCTGGTAGAAAATTCATTTTAGATTTGCTATTTATAAAGTACTCAGTACTCAGGTGGGAAATTAACATGAGGCAAGGGGTGGGGCGGGGAGGGCCAAGCCTGGCAGTGGAGAGCTGGGGCCCTGTCAGGTTGGTGGTTGCTTTGTGTAGGTGGCACCCAAAGCATCTGGAGACAGAGGAACATGTGGCAGAGAGGCCATGTGAGAATGAATAAAGGTACAGGCCCAGGAAACATACAGACCGGGGCAAGTTGGCCTTTCTGAACCCAAATTTTCTCAGCAATAAAATACTGTCTACATCCCCTACCTCACAAGGTTGATGGAGGATTAAGTAAAATATCACGTATAAAACATTTAGCAGTGTCTGGCACATGGTACTAGTACACGTGTACTAAATGGAAATGTCTATTCCCGCAACCCCGTGTGGTTAGCAAGATCAGGACAGATGGGTCACCACAGAATTGCTCCAGGATCTCACCTGGGTCTGGGCGTAGTGGTTCACACACAAACTCACACTGGAATCCTGAGTGGACACCTCCTGGCACCTCTGGCCAGGTAACCAGGTCTGTGGTGGTTCTCAAGCTGAAGCGTGCATCAAAATCATCCAGACAGCTTTTTGACCCGCAGATTGCTGGGCCTCCCCTCAAAGGTCCAGAGTCACAGGGCTCTCTGGGGGTGGGGCTTGAGAATTCACATTGTTAACAAGTGCCAGGGGACCCTGATGCTGCTGGCCAGGGACCACACTTAGAGAACCAAAGAGATATACATGCAAACTAAAGTGTCTCCCTGAAATGCTAGTGGGTACCACTGTCTCCCAGGCCTGCACATGGTTTTCTTTCTAGCACCTCCAGATGGAGCAAGTCCTTCTCCACCCCGACCTCAATCCAGTGTAGGACTCAGGATTTTAAAGCAAATCATGGAATGCTAATTAATTCCTCCCAAATTTTATGTCACTGGTCAAGGGTAAGGGCCAAGTGCTCAGGTTATGGTTCTGGTTTGCTTCAATGTGTAGCCGAGCCTCAGTTTCCCTCCCTCTGTGTGGTTTGTTCTTCCATTGCTGATAGTCTGTTCTCTCCAAATCTCATGTTGAAATGTGATTTCCGGTGTTGGAGGTGGGGCCTGGTGGGAGGTGTTTGGGTCATGGGGGCGAACCCTCATGAATGGCTTGGTCCCCTCGTCAAAGTAATGGATTCTCATTCACTGGAAAGTTGGTTATGTAAAATACCATGGCACCTCGACCTCCTCTCTTTCTCACTCCTTCTCTCACCCTGTGGCATGAAAAAGCCCCTTTCCTTTGGCTATGACTGAAAGCTTCCTGTGGCCTCACCCAAAGCTGAGTAGATGCTTGTGCCAGGCGAACACAGCCTGCAGAACTAGGAGCCAAATAAACCTCTCTTCTTTGTACATTACCCAGTCTCAGGTATTCCTTCATAGCAATGCAAATGAACCAACACACACACTCAGGGTGATCAGCCTTCTTTCCTCTATCCCAGTTCTCTCTGTTGCACCTGGAACTCCAAACCAGAAACTCTGGCCTCATCCACCCCTCACCCTTCTAATCTCCTTTTCCTGGGCTTCCCTTGGATGCTTCTCTGTTATATTTGGATTAACTGCAAATCTCCTTTGATTACTCACTCTCTGTTGAAACAGACAACCTGTTGCCCTGTGTTTGATTACTGAATCCCAGGGGAGTTCCTATTTGTGAAGCAGCCAGTTACAGCACACCCAGCCTTACACACACTGTCGCTGGGTTGCTATTTCATTGTCTAAGAAGTTGCTTTCAGTTTCTAATTTTTCAATATTAAGCTTCTCACGAAGCCCTTAAGCTGTGAAAATAAGCCGAAAACTGCTTTTCCAGTCGTTTACATGAACACAAGCACATCAGGAGGGGAAAAAATAGGAAATAGTTTTACATGCTCTTCCCGAGGCTCTAGAAGCCTGGGTGGATCGCCCATCTAGGCTGCAGGTCTGGAAAAGCACAGCAGGAAGTAGGGTGGCTCACAGCACACCTGCCACCAAGGCCGATGATAAATCCTGAAATTTCTCCTGATGCCCGCTGGGCTGCCACTTTGCCGAGGCTGGGCCGATATTCCGGGCGCCGGCAAATTGTTCTGTCAGCAAGCCGCTTCCCCAGCTGCATCTCGTTAGGAAGCTTGTCATTCACTGCTCAGCCACAGCATCAAGGTCCCACTCTCTGAGGTGGCATCCTGTCACCTGGGGCAGGTAAGGGGTAGCTGCAGGAAACCTGCCCAGGAGCCAGGCCCAAGGCAGGGAGCTCAACCTCCTGGAGGGTGGCTGCTTATCTTGCTGGGGGGCATGTGAATCAGGGACTGGCCCATAATAAGTGCTCAGTTATTTGAGTAGAGGGGAGGACTTGCTGGCATGTGTGCCACTTTCAACCAAACATCTTTTTTTCTTTTCTTTTTTTTTTTTTTTTTTTTTTTGAGTCGGAGTCTCCCTCTTGTTGCCCAGGCTGGAGTGCAATGGCAGGATCTTGGCTCACTGCAATCCCTGCCTGCCAGGTTCCAGGAATTCTCCTGCCTCAGCCTCCAGAGTAGCAGAGAATAGAGGCACCTGTCACCACACCCAGCTAATTTTTGTATTTTTTGGAGAGACGAGGTTTTGCCACATTGGCCAGGCTGGTCTCGAACTGCTGACCTCAAGTGATTCTCCCAAAATGCTGGAATTTCAGGTGTGAGCCATCGCACCTGGCCAATCACCATCTTTCTCCCTATGCTTTCTTTCTCTTTCCTCAAATACAGATCTTAAAATAATCCAATGAGCCAGAAAGAGCAGCATTCTTTTTCTTCCCTGCCAACTCATACACATTCCTATTAAAATGTAAATAAATAAGCCATTAAAACCCACTTCTACCTTTTAGACACTGATTCTGATCAGGCTATTTCCCCTCTGTACTAATACTTACGGGCAAAAGGTAGGGTGCCTGCTAAAAACAAGAACGAGATGCCCAATTAAATCTGAATTGCAAAAAAAAAAAAAAAAACCCAAACATCTTTTAGTATTATTATGTGCTCTGCATAATAAAAATCATTTGTTGATCAGGGCTTTAAATGTATCTGGTATCCTGGATTTTTATTTGCTAACTCTGGCAGCCCCAGCCAAAGGGAATCTATATGTACTTACATAGATAAGTGAATGTACATATTTATACGGCTTATACACTAGCAAGCCTCCAGTGGCTTAGTGGATTTTTTCAAAAGTGAGAGTATCTGAGAGACACTGAGGCCCTTCCCAGGAGGCAGGGTCCATGCTGCTGCTTTCTCCTCTATGTGTCCAGCCCAGGGAGTGGCCCTTCCAGAAAAGGCCCGGACATTCAGCCTTCATACTCCCTTAAGTCAATGGTTCTCAAAATTTAGGATAAATGTCCTGAAGGGCTTCTTGACACACAGATTGTTGGGATCCGGCCCCATACTTTTTGATTTGGAGATTGCGCTAGGAGAGTCCTGGTCTAACGATGCTAGGTGTCACAGACTCCTTCCTATTTTCCCAGGGCAGATTAAAAACTGGGGTCCCCAGGAAGGCTAATTAAAAAATGATGGGTTGGAGTCAGTCTTAAACTTTTGTTCTCCTTTTTTTAAAGGGGGGAGTGGGTTTCAGATTTATTTTTTTTAAAAATGTTTTTATTGATACATAATATTTGTACATATTTATGGGGTATCTGTGATATTTTGCTACATGCATAGAATGTGTAATCAAATCAAGGTGCTAGGGGTATCCATTACCTCAAACATTGGTCCTATGTGGTAGAAATATTTCAAGTCCTGCAGCTATTTTGAAATACATGATACTTTGTTGTTAACTATAGGCACCCTATTCTGCTATTTTTTTTTTCAGCCTTTTAAATTCTTTTCCTGGTCTTATTTATTCCATCATCACTCAACATTCAGATGAGAATGTACAGTGTTCCATTGTGCTGATCCTGATTCTGCAGGAAGAACATTCCCGTTAGAGAGCAGCTCCTGCAAAGGCATGGAGCTGTGGAAGGGCATCGGCATTCAGTGTTTGCGGGGGTGATGGAGCAGAGAGAAGAGGGGAGTGCTGGGGACAGAGAGAGAGAGAGAGAGAGAGAGAGAGAGAGAGAGAGAGAGAGAGAGAGAGGGGCAGCCCCAAGAGAGGGATGTAGATTACTTTGATAGGGAGGTCCAGTCACGAGTACCTGTGCTGTCAGCAGGCTTCAGACATGTTGCCTTTTAATTTTGCAATATGATTTGAGTGCCAAAAGTTTTCACACAGTTACTTCAGTTAAATGTGAAAACTACATTCCAAGGAAGTTCATATATCCTATTTAAAAGACAAGGAAAATAAGGGCTTGGAAAAAAAACTCAACTCCTAAAGTTAATGATACACTGGGATGACAAAGGATATTCTGATTGATGTGGAGATTAAGAAATGTATTTGATATGAATACGCTTTGTAATTTGTAAAGGTAAAAATATATCTTTTTAATTCCTTAAAAAGGCAATGCAAGAAAGGAGTAAGTGATGAGCTCTGGAGATGTTTGGGAGATGGTCCTAAATGGCAGGACCAGAATCAAAAAAAGGGATAAAGAAAGAAGACAGGGGTAGATTACATTTCTATTTAAGGTCCAGAGAAAAGACAGTGGAATGAGGGAAGAGTGATGAATACTGCATAGGATTCTCTGGTTCACTCATCACTAACCTTCCTATTATACAAGCAACTAGTTTAGTCCTTTTCACTCCCTCAGAAAAATCAGGCTGCAGGTTTGTGGACACACACGTGGACCTGAACATGGGTATGTGCAAATATACACTTTCTTCCCTGCATTATACTCAGGGAAAATGAAAGCCAGCAAATACAAACTCTTTAACGTCCTGCCACCAAGCTTACACATTTACCTGTCTCCTTCCTGCGCCAGGGCCAACTGATTAACTCTTTTGTTAATTCTCATTTGTTTATTCTAGTAAAATACGCATAACATGAAATTCACCCTTTTAACCATTTTTAAGTGTACAATTAAGTGGCATTGACTATGTTTAGAGAATTATGTAACTAGTACCACAATCCATTTCCAGAACTTTCTCATCATCCCAAACAGAAACTCTTGCCCATTACATCACCCCGTTTCCCTCCTCCAGCAAGCCTCCAAACATGCCTATCCTAGGCACTTCGTTTGAGTAGAATCATACCTCACTGGTCCTTTTGTGCCTGGCTCATTTCACTTAGCATAATGGTTTCAAAGTTCATCTATGCTGCAGCATGTGTCAGAATTTCCTTCCCTTTTAAGGCTGAATAATACCCATTGAATGCATAGACCCTATTTTGTTTATCTATTTGTTGACGATGGACACTTGGGTTGTTTCCACCTTCACTATTGTGAATAATGCTGCCAGGAACATTGATGTTTGGATACCTGCTTGAGGCCCTGCTTTCCATTCTCTTGGACATATACCCAGGAGTAGAATTGCTAAGTCATATGGTAATTCCATGTTTAGCTTATTTTTTTCCAATTCACTGACTGATTGTGTTTAATGTTGTTTTGTTCTGTTTTGTTTTGTTAGGGCACTGAGTCTTGCGCTGTTGCTCAGGCTGGAGTGCGGTGGTGCAATCATAGCTCACTGCAGCCTTAAACTCTTGGGTTCAAGGCAATCTTCTCACTCAGCCTCCTGAGTAGATGGGACTACAGGTGTGCACCACCGCACCTGAATACTTAAAAAAAAATTTTTTTTTGTAGGGATGGGGTTTTTCTATGTTGCCCAGGCTGGTCATGAACTCTTGGGCTTAGGCAATCCTCCAGCCTCAGTCTCCCAAAGTGCTGGGATTACAGGCATGAACCACTAAGCCCAGCCTTTTCAGCTTTTTGAGAAACCCTCAACTGTTTCCACTGTGGTTGCATCACTTTACATTCCCACCAGCAATGCACAAGGGTTTCAATCTCTCCATATCCATACCTATATTTATCTTCCTTCTTTTTTTCATCAGAGATATCCTGACGGGTGTTAAGTTGTACCTCATTTGTGGTTCTCTAATGACTAGTGATATTGAAACATCATGGTTTTATGGTGGCAATGCCTTCACCATACATGTACCCTGTGGACTTGAGGACCTCTTCCATCCTTACCAAGGGAATACTAATTTTTCCTCCTTTCATGTGACACACAAATGGTTTCTTGTTGTCCATCCCTCTTTCCATGATGATAGGCTCCTGAATTTGTCTGAGCATGTGATCATCCACAGGGGATTGTGTGTTTCCCACACTCTCTTGTACTTAGGCGTGGTGGTGTGACTGAGTCTTAGCCAAGAGGAGGTGAGCAAGGATGCCACACGATGGCCTCCAGGAGCATCTGCATGGGGCACTGTCCAGGTACCTCCTGTCTCTTCTTCATCTCTCCCTCATTCCACTGTGGCACACAGATGCTGCTGCTTTAGACCAAGGAGGCAAGGCCCTGTGCAACAGGTCCAGATGGCAGGAAGACTTGGGTCCCCGAGTTTAGGGAACACCTCCCCAGCCACAAACAGACAAAGTAGAGTATTTCTGTAACCAGAGGGATACAGATTATGTTATTTAAGCCACTCTAATTGCATCATTTTTGTCATTTGCAGCTGGACCTAATCATAACGCATATTCTCAAACACTTTTCTCCTTCCTCTCTTTTCAGAGTAAT
>NW_022436956.1:3943779-4205157 GCF_009761245.1 Sapajus apella
GCCTCCCAAAGTGCTGGGATTACAGGCTTGAGCCACCGCGCCCGGCCTTTCTCACTCTCTTTTTCCTTTAAAAAAAGCAAAAAACCCGAAAACCTTTGAAATAATTGCACACATTTTCTGACTCCACTTCTTCATACCATTTGTATCCCCACTCCATTGCTCTGCCCCACAAAACTGTTATCCCCAAGGACATAGAAGAGGTTATTGCAACTAAGCATAATCTCCCTTGATCCTTTAGAAGTATTTGACACTTATTTGACATTGCCGATATTCTTGCCTTCCTCGAATTTACATCCTTTGGCCTTGATGGTCTCATGCTATCCTGATTTTTCTCCTATGCGTTTGGCCACTTCTTGTCAACCTGCTTTCCCAGATCCCTTCTCCTCCCAGCCTTTAAGGACTAGTGCTGCCCTCAATTCCTTTTCATGTACTCCTTACTGTCTCCCTGTGCAATTAATCATATCTGTGTTGAAAACTATCCTTTTTCATACCCAGGTATCTCTCCAGAGTTTCAGATCCATCTGGTTAACTTTTTACTGAAAAGCTACTGTTAAGCCCATCATGTTCCAAATTGCATTGATTACTATCTCTTTAAAACCCACCTCTAAGTCATTCACCCAGAAAATAGAAGTCCTCTTACACTTTCTTTATCACTTATCATCTTGCCCATCCATCTCCAAGTGTTAACCCTTCTACCTCCACAACTTCTGAATACCCCATGTCTATCCTTCTCTGCAACTGTCACTCTGGTGACCTCATGCCTAATGGTTGCAGCGTCCCTTAGGAGGCTCCCTTTTCTCTAGTCTTGCCCAATTTCAACTCATCTCCCATATTGTAACTAGAGTGACAAATTACCATTTTCAACTAACTCAAATCATGTTGTTTAACTATTACAAGTGCAAATGTGACCATATTACTATCAGGTACATGACCCTTCAATGCACCCTCTTCCCTCAGTGTAAAATCTTCAGTAAGAACCATTCTAGTCCTGACCTCTGCCTACCTCTCTACGTGTACCTCTTGTCTTTCCACCTACATTCCTCCTCCCCTCATCCCACAAACACACGCAATCTAGCCAAATTTGATTTCAGAAGCCTGAATTCCCACCATGTTCTCTTGCCTATAGACACAAGCGTATGCAGTTTCTTCTACCTGTAACACTCATCTCTCCTCTCACCTGGTTAAATCTATTCACCTTTATCTCCCAGTTTTAACTGATCTTCCTTCCAGAGAACTTTTCTGACCTGAAAAGTCTCCCAAATTCTGCCGTAGCAAACTGACCAGCTTTCATCCCACTACTTACCACGTGGTAGTCACTTGTCTATTTAAGTGAGTGCAGGAACTACGCCTGCCTTGTTGTTGTTTATGCCTAATACCTAGTAGGGCCTGAGCAAATAATTCTGGCATGTATGAAATATAAATGCAAGTAAGCACTAGGCCATGCTTTTGGATCGATTATGTTGCTCTTTTATCGTAGAATGATGTGGAGATGACATGTCTGTGTCATTGGGAGATAACACGAAGCTGATGAAGACATCTCTTCAGGATCCAAAAACAATCTCAGTGAATTTAAATAATGGGCACAGAGGCAATAAAGCTTTAAGCGTTTAAAAGGAACAGTTAGGGAAGATCACCTGTGCCTCACAAAGCCTGGGCAAGGTCTTGTGGAATCAGTTATTTTCTGAGAGGAATAAGTATGGCCTCAACATGATTCAGTGATATGGCATGTCTAAAACAAAGAATGAAACTAACACAATAATTGAAGGCACCTATGTAACTATAAAATCCAAAACCTGCCAAGTAATAGTTCACTTTCTACTTTGCCAATCAGATTACAGCTGGCAGAATCTGCTCTGGCAACACCTTTTCAGTTGATCATTATCAAACTGGTCATGTTCCAAAGATAATGATCAGGATGATTAGTGCTCCAGAAACTGTGCCATGCAATGATCACAAGAAAGAATTCAGAATGCCAAGATAAGGTAAGTAGGGTCTGTGATAGTCATCTACTAGAAAGTGGATCATACACTATTACTTCTATCCTGAAAGCTCTAAAAGGCAAAACTTAGGGAGAGACAAATTTTTGCTCCACATAGATTCATTAGAATTGTATTCAGCTGCGAGGAAAAAGAAAACTAATTAAATGGAGATTTTTTTTCACAAGCAATGATAACTTTTGCACTATGCATTCTAGAGCTGGTACAGCTGTGATGTCATCTCGAACCTGAGTTCCCCCTATTAGTTTGAGATATACGAAATTACCTGTACTCAATTATTTTTTATTTTTGTTTTTTGGGTGATGGAGTTTCACTCTTGTCACCCAGGCTGCAGTGCAATCTCTGCCTCCTGGGTTCAAGTGGTCCTCCTGTCTCAGCCCCGCGAGTAGCCGGGATTACAGGCGCCTGCCACCACACTGCAGCTAATTTTTGTATTTGTAATAGAGACGGGGTTTCACCCTGTTGGCCAGACTGGTCTCGAACTTCTGATCTCAGGTGATCCACCCTCCTTGTCCTCCCAAAGTGCTGGGATGACAGGCGTGAGCCACCATGCCCAGCCCAATTGTTTTTTATTTACCCAAACAGCAAGTCCACGTGGTTTGACCTACAAGTGTCCTTCTCTGTCATTCTTGATCTGTGTTCTTTGTCCTCCTGTTTGTAAGTGGAATCCTACACCTGCAGGAAGGATCCCAGTCTCCCAGTCAAGAACGGACAATACTAAAGACCCAAAAGCACAGGCCATCTGAGTGCAATCCTCCAAACTGTACCCAGTCATCTTATGCTTGTATCCCATTGGCCTGAAACGCAGTATATGGCCATACCCTGTTATAACGGAATCTGGAAATTGAGTATTTTAAGTGAGCATATTGCTACTATGAACAAATTTAGAGTACTGTTTCGAAAGGGAAAGGATAGAATTGATATTGAGGAGGTATCAAAAATGCCTGCTAGAGTTGTAAAGTGCTTTCTCACAGAGTTTATCAGCTATGAAAAAGAGTGTTAACATCAGTTATCCTTACCTGTACCTCCACAATAGTATCATCTGTTGTTCTTTTGAAATAGAGATGAACTTGCCCTGTTCTGACTTATGCTGGGAGAATTTTTGAGAGTCTGACCCAGGCATCTGCTTTATAACCATCTCCAGAGGTGATTCTGATAGGCAGCCAGAACTGGGAGCCACAAGTCAAGTAGTGAGTGTCTGGTCACTAGAAATCGCTGGAATTAATCAACACAATTCGGATAGTATTGTTGCCTTGGGGAGGAGACCGGGCAAGTGAAATGCCATAGTGTCTCACAGCTCTAGGAGTCCATGAAAAAGCTTTTGGATTTAATTATTAAATTATTTGACCTTGGACAAGGAGTTAGCAGTATGAGAAAATAATGGAAAAATGACAATATGGCATTTAGATCCTTTTATTAGGAAGTTTTCTTGGAAAAGAAGAGGAAATGTAGAACAATTAGTTAATTCATATTTGTCTTCAGAAATAGCAAAATATTTTATCCAACTATAAATGTTCGTATATCACCAATTGCATTGAGAAAAAAGCTGTTGGTTAATCCATTTTATGTCTGGGCTGAGTTTCCTCTTGACTGTTCAGGAAGAGAGCCAAGTACCCTAGTGGACAACTTTGTGGAAGAGAGACTAGATTTAGAGAAACAGCTAAAAAACAGTGAATCACTTCACCTTTTCCAACCAGGTAAATTCATCCAGTCATTTTCCTCTTTTCTTGGGTTCGACCTTCCTTGTGCCCATTCTTTCCTCTGATGCCAGCACCTCATCTAGAGGTAGAATGTAGATTCCTCCCCCTTCCCCTACTGATCTGAGCAATTCACCGTTAGAGTGACTTTTCTACTCTTGGGTGAGTTTAGTCTGAAATACTGAGCTCCACAAGTAGTACTACCTAGGTACCCATAACATCTGGTTTATTGTTGATTACAGCCAGGAGGGATCACTAATATATGGGAAAAAGATTTAAGGTCTAAAAAAAAGGACTTGTCAGAAAGAAAAGATGAGTTGAATCTAAGAAAATGACTTTATAACAGAAAGGGTAAGTTCTGAGCTCAGGCTCTTGCATACCTAGTGAAACAACTCAGGTAAATGATAAGGAAGGGTTGAATGAACAATAGCTCACCTTAAGTTGACAGAGTTATAGGGCAACTGAAATACTCAGCGGGATCTCAGGTCTCCCTCCCCTCCCTTCATCCATAAACACTGAGTGTCACATTTGTCCCAGGGCCTGTGCTAAGTGTACTAGGTATATAAAGATAAATAAGACAGTCCCAACCCTTCTGGAGTCCACAGCCTGGTAAGGGGAGATAGACATGTAAACAGGTCATCCACACTTACATGTTATGGATATGGAGAGTAAAGGCAAGAAAAAGTGCAAGGCAAGCATAAGAGATGGAATAAGAAGGCTCAAAGGGGTGCCGAAACTTGAATTTAGTCTGACATTATCAAAAGCACTTTCTACGTAGACAGGGGCAGAGTAGGGCCTGAGCATAAGCAGAAGGAAGAGCAGGCACATGTGCTTTATCGAGGGAGCAACAGGAAACCCCAAAGAGGCCATGGAGCAGGGAGTAAGGCATTTTAGGAGGGAGAGGCAAATTGAGGACAGACCCTTAGGATTTCACACGACTTGCCAAAGAGCTGAGCCTTCATTCTCCTTGGATTTGGAATCAGGAGACGCTATCATATGCCGGGCTTTAATATGCTGGGCCACAAGGACATGCTGGGAGAAGACTGGAAGAAGGATGCAGATGAAGTAGAACAGCTCTAGAGAAGAACAGTCAGCACTCTGTTAATGGATAGTTATATAGAAAATAGGAGGCAAACCTTGGACTATTTAACCTAGTAAAGAGGAGATTCAGGGGAGAGGGGGAGGAAATCATGGTTTCAAATATTTGAAAACAGTCATGTTGTAGAAAAATTAGACCGGTCCTGTGGGTAGTAGAATCAGGTAATATTTATTGAGAGCTTACTATGTACCAGGCAGTGTTCAAACACTTTATTTGAGTTAACTTATTTAATCCGTATAATAACCTTACAAGGTAAGTCCTACAATTACCTCTACTTTATTAAAGAGGAGCTGAGTTGTAGACAGGTTGATTCAGTTGCCACAGGTCTCACACTAGGAAGAAGCAGAGCCAGGGTTTGGCTCAAGGCAATCTGGCCCTGGGGCCACTGTGTTATAATCACTCTCCAGACACAGGATATGGGGCTGGAGTCTATAAGAAGGTGGAATTTTCTTCTCCTACCTCTTCCCCTTCCTCTTCTTTCCATCCTCCTGTTTTTTTTGAAATCTGACAGTCAGATGCAATGGACTTCTGGAGGGATGCAAGTTTCCTATTATTGGAGATAGAGGCTGGAGGACCACTGCAGCTGCATTGTTGAAGGGTCAGAACTCAAAGAGAGGAATTGAAATAAAGTATCTTGAAAGTCCCTCTGAGTCTGAGCTGGTTGTGATTCAGGGGTTGTCTGGCACAGCGGTATGAACACTCTGGGGAGCCAGGTGGGTGTGTGGGTTACCCAGAGACTAAACTTGGCATAAATCTGCCAGTAGCTCATTTCTCTTGTGCCTTTTAAATCTGCTGACTCCATCAGAAAACAAACAAGTTTTCACTCCTGCACACACCCGCAGGAGCTGACCCGGCCATGTGAGTGGAGCCACCATCACTTTTGCCTAACACATGAAACTGCAAAATTGTTATCGAGGTTCTGAGCATGAGTCTTTATTGACCATGAGAAGGTGGGAGCAGTGGAGTCAACACAGCTGGATAACTGATTCCTTGGTAGGGGCAGGAAGGCTAGGTAGAAAAGAAATGTGTAATTTTCACATCTAAGGATGGAGCTTCTTCTAAGGCTCACCATTGCTTAGCACTTTCCAATCCAGCTCAAACACATTACTTTTTGAGCCTCAATCAAATGTCTCCTGAATCTCTCTTATAGGAAGGCTTAGGAACTGACCAATTCAGTCATTATCAGTCCTATTCCCCCCACCCATGACTACTTAATCCTTTCCTTCCATTCTAAGGATGCCATATAGGTAAATAAATGCATGCATATATGAGTACACAACATCATATATACGAGACAGCATGTAGTGTTTGCGCACACACACCACTTACATGTTCTGACTCTGTTCATTCGTCTGTGATGCTGTTTATATTCTTAGCTCCCTGCAGGCAGAGGCTGGTGCTGAGTATTTTCTCCTAGCACCACTGCCTATCAATAACTATACTCAAAAAGACTATTTGCAGTATTGCCAAATGTTGAACTTGGAATGAAACTGGAAAATCTTTTAGTCCAAGTGTTTTATTTTAGAGTGAGAAAACTGAAGCCCATATAGGAGATGTGTCTTGCCCAAGGTCTTTGAACATGTTCAGGTGGTTTTAAAGGTATACTTTTAAACCTGACTACAGATTAGGCCTTCTTAGAGAGCTCTTAAAACTACCAGTATAGGGCCACATTTAAAGAGATTCTGACTTAACTAGTCTGTGATAGGGTCCAGACATTGGCATTTTTATAAAAGCTCCCCGGCAGTTCTATGGTACGGCAAGTTTGCCATCCATTGGCTTAGGGGCTGTGAGTATTGCAAATAAAAGCAGATTGCACCTACCCACTGAGGGTCATTCAGACTCCTGAGATCAAGTCAGGAAATGTATAATTTCTCTAAACCACTGGAACCTGGAAGAATCATGGGTTTATGAGAAAGGTAATTACTGTTCTTGTTCATGAGGAAAGCTGGGAATGATCCCGCCGCCATGATGGAAATGCAGATAGCAGCAGCCCTCCTAAAGCATTCAGGGTGCAGCTACAGTACACAGCATGAGCATCAAAGCAGCTTTGTTACTTCTGTGCACATAGTGCTACAAACACAATCCATGTATTAAAAGAAGATGAGTGTGTAGGAGAACAACTATATACAACGCAACGTCCAAAACACTGTATCCCACCAGAAGAAAATAAAGAAATTTCTTTGGCTAATGATGCATTTGTATTATTTCAGGCACTATAAATTAAGGCGTGATGGGTGAGTAGCAAATTAAAGGAGTTCTCATAGAGGAGGCTTTCTTAGCTCTGTCCTGAATTCCGAATCCCTCCCAGAGTTAGATGAATAGTATTTGCTTCATCCAGAAAAGCTGTCTGAGGCAAATTCTTCTCTGGCCTTCTCTGGTGTTCTCCCTTTATCTTCTGGGTCCTCTAGTTCTCTGTGCAGAAGTCAGGGTATAAAGGAGATGGAGAGGCCAGAGAGGTGACAGTGATGTTCAGCATCAACCAGTAATTCAAACACACAAGACAAGGGCCACAAAGCAGTCCCCATCCTATATACACCAAAGACGTATCAGACATCTATGAGCTGCTTTTCTACAAGAGGTTGTGTGGAGTAGCAAAGGCATCGTCTCTGTGTTATGAGAACCCATGGCCAGGATGCGCACCTCCTCTCCCCAAGCCCCCCTCTCAACACAAGGATTGAGGGCTAGTTGCTTTCCTGCCATCCTGTCATCCTTTGCACGGAAGGCCAGAGGCTGTGCCATGGAGTCTTCACCCTGGCTTCTGATATTGCTGTTGTTGCTTTCCATTTGTCACAAATGGTGCCAAGCCAAGCAAAGTCTGAGAGATGCAACTAGGTCTTTATCTTATCCGTTAGCTGCTGTTCGTCACTGTTGTACCTCCAGCACCTAAAACAATGCACTGAACGTAGTAGGCACTCAATAAACACTTGTATGTGATCGACCCAGTGGACAAATAAACAACCAGATGGATTTTGCATTGGGGTGAGAGTTTGGTGACACTTCCAAGATGAGCAAAGGATGCACCGCTAGAGAGTGAATTTGAATGAGCAAGTAAAGCCAAAACCAGCAGTCTTTTGATCAGTCTTTTATTACCGCAAAGGGCAATACTCTCACAGAAGCTAAAAAAAATCAGATTTACTAACCTAAGATGTCCTTAGTAACAGAGCTGAAGAATGTGTTTTCCAATATTTGATTTCTTAGCTTGACAGTCTCTCTTGAAACACTCCCTTCTCCGCAATGAAAATGCGAATCTTTGTTGGTTTGTTTTGCAGTTTGCAAATGACTTACAGAGCTCTTCTGGCAGGGTTTCTGTTTTTCTACTTGCAAATAAACAAAAGGCCATTTCTCTAATATGACTTAAGTAGGGGAGACTCTGTGATCTCCTGTCATTATTTTAGAAACAGGAGAAAAGGAGAAGAGAAAAGGAAGGGCAAGTAGAAAAAAAAATGAAAACCCAAAACAGAGTAGAGAAGCTGAGAAAAAAAGGAGGAAACAGGCAAAGATAAATTTGATATGGAAAATTAGAGTGTGAGAGATGCCAAATAATGGAAGACTCTGTAATTAATAGGATCGCAGAGAACCTTTTGGGGAGGGCTGAACTCACCCATGGTCCATCAGCCTCCCTCCCTGCTTCCATCACGTCAGCTGGGCTCCTTGTGAACTGTGAAGACAGGCTCTCCCCTCCTTCTCCTAGGCAAGCCTGCATGAAGCAGAGCAACCCCTGCCAGCTTGACCTAGATCTGTCAACTGATCAATTACTTTTCCCATAGAGGAGAAGAAAAAACCAAAGGAAGAAAGAAAAAAGAAAGAGAAAAAGAGAAAGTGGAAAACACAGAAGCAGGGGGATTGGACACAAGGATGGAGGGAAAGCAGAGAGAGAGAATGGGAAGGAAAACAGATGCACCCCTGTATCTTTTCAGTTTAAGCAGTGGTAGCAAGAGCAGGCTTAATCCAGAAGGTTGCATAAATAAAAGACATACATACATACATGCATACACACATACATACATGAAGGAAAACATAAAGCCCTCAGAGGTTATTGACCAAAATCATAGTCAAAGGGGAGGCTAGAGCTCTTTCTTCCACCCTTTGCCAATCCAGTTTACAGCTGTTTTTTCTGAAACTCCTGCCTCCACCTCCATCCTTCCTAGTGCTCCCCCTCTCCACCATTCACACTGCAGTTCCACACTGACGCGTCCTTTTGCAAATGGATGGGAGGAATGCTTCCTGCAAGTGTCTTCTAAAGCCCCTCTGCCCTTTCCCAGTGCACTCTCTGATAAGATGAAGCATCCTACCCCAGTGGCAAAGAGATGCTTCCAGAAGCACTAGGATGGTGCCCTTTGACCCTTCCAACCTGTATGCCATCTACTTCTTTATTACTGCATGCTTTCATTTTTTTTATGTTTAATTGGTTTTATTGAATTTCAAATGGCTATAGACATAAAGTAAACATGTAACAAGACAATAGAGCAGAAAGGAAGTAAACTGCATAAATACAATCTCAGCATGGAGTTCCACTTAGCACCACACGTTTGGAGTGTTACAAGCATTAATGAGTCCTTACAACACCCAGGGGAGTCGCTCCCCGGCCTGGCAGGCAGGTGGGGAGATAGGCCGGCAGAGGGAAAGATTTTTCCCTACAGAAAACATAGAGAAATTTGAGCTTAGATGTACACGTTCCCACACTGAGCTATGTTCAGGCCACTGGAGCTGGCTTAAAACCTGGAGACCATGCATATTGGGTGTTTGAAGCATTTGTAGGATCTCTGCTACAGGAAGATAGAAAGCAATGTAGGTTTTGTTTGTTTTTTGTTGTTGTTGTTGTTGTTGTTTTTTTGTATCTTTAGCATTCTAATTTGTGGGCAGAAGCAGATCATGAGCTTGAATCCAAAATACCTGGAAAAAAGCCAAATCCCAGACCTTTTCATCCTACCCAAAGTGTGCCTCTACTATGATTGAATGGCAAGAGCATTGCAATTCTTTCTAGCATGTGTTTCTTGCACACATCAGAATCACATGTCCCATACTGATTCAGAAACTCTGCCATCTCTTGGGATACTGAGAGAGCTCACTTCATCCCAATGGACAAGTTTTGGTTAAAATCAATACCAGGTTGTTTGGCCCATCATGGAAAGGAGCCATTACCAGCATGGCAGACAGCATGTGGGCAGAAGGCAATCGGGACTATAGCACCTCAGGCAGGGAACCAAGAGGGACACGTGAAGACATTATTTAGGACCCCTGGCTGAAAACCAGCACTATAGAAGGAGCTTACTAAGAAATAATGGAAGTCAGGGACTATACATTGCAGCTGATAAGAAGGGACTTGAGGCTTATATTTGGCTTTAAGGGAACCAAAAAAAGGAAAGAATCAGGACCATGACCAGGACCAGGACCAGGACCAGGACCAGGCTCTGGGCCTGGTAACTAAAGCTGCAATTTCAAGGATGATCTTCATACAGCAAGACCTGCTGGCCACGGCAGGCACTCTCCAGGCACCCTTGAGAGAATGCTTAGAGGGCCATCCCCGCTGGAGGGGTGGCCTCCTAATAAAAAGGGCGGAGGTGAGCTACATTTGTGCCACTGTGCATGCGGTGCCTGTAGCTTGCCCCAGGTTGGCAGCTCCAAGCCTGGCAGGCAGGTTCCACTCAAGGAGACTCCCTGATCCCCTCTTCTCACTGACATGCTTCCAAGCACCCACAATGTCTATGTCAGGCCCAAGGTCCCATCATCCCAGGCTAATGTTTCCACTTTGCCAGTAAATATTGTTATGGTCTCGTCTGCCACCCATGCATCTCAGAAGCATTGCCCAGCTCAGACTGCTGCTGGCATCACATGTGTACTGTGCATGGCAGGAACCTGGCCGGCTTGCCCAGCCGAACAGAGCCCACTGCCCACCTTCTGGATGCTGTGCCAAGGGGAGTGTGAAGTTCGCTGAGGCACCTTTTTCTTCTCCTCTGCCCTGTGTGTGTCTCAAGCTAGCAGCTAAGTGGATGTGGGACATGAGGAGAAGTGAGGAAATGAGAAAGGTAAGAGAGGAGCCTAGCCAAGCAAATCGGAAGGTGTTAAAAGAAACAATAATCCTTCGAAGGAGAAATGGTCGGTTTTCTAGAAAGAGGAAGCTGCAGCATAACCAGCCATTCCTTTCAGAGCCTCTCAGTGGCAGAAGGTGGGCGGTGGGTGTGCTGCAAAGGACAGCCGTAGCCTGATCCAGCTCTGTAGCGTCTGCTCCCAGGAAAGAGATGCCTCTACTTAATCAACCCTTGTGTATCTTAGGGCCAGAGCCCCAGGGAGCTAATCGCCCCCTCCTGCCAGCGTCACTAATCAGTGCTGATTCCCTCAGAAACCCCCCTCTTTACCTAAGCTGGATCTGGGTTGCTGGTTGGGTTGGGGGGAGGAGCAGGTCAGGGAGGGGTTCCTAACCTACCACTAACACCAGACACCTTTTCAAGAGGCAGGAGACACAGGAAGTAGCAGCTCTAGGAAGAACCAGCTTAAAACAAAAACAGAGGGGAAGAAAAAAATCGCCTTGGAATGTGTACTGCATTTTAACTAGTCCCACTGGGTCAATGCAATAGGGGTGGATTATTGCAGGCAAGACCTGGGCTGCCTCAGTAATTCTGCAAGTTTGATAAGAGATAGCTGGCAGACTTCAGCTTCCTTCCTCTGAAAGAGAAAGCAGACATCACCTTTGCCACATCTGACTGGCATGCAATATGGGGGTCTTTGGGGGTTGTTCTGCAAAGATTAAAATTGGGCAGCCTTGTGCTATTACGACACACTGAAGCCTATTCAGGGCTGACTGGATAAGGATAGCACAAATAAGACCATCATTCTTTTTGGGAAATTCAGGATTTGGTAGGATGTGATAAGGTCTGAGATAGTCCTGATGCCACCACCCCTACCCCAAGATAGGAACAAGACCACAAAATCAGATTGCACCTTGGATAAATTTGCACCATCACTTTGCTACTCATCTATGCAGAGACGATTCAAAGTATGAGCAAATATTATGCTTCCCTGCATTTATTCTGATGAAAAAAAAATCACGTATGCTAATTTATATGTAAATTCAGTATGGCCCTGGGGCTCCTGGCATGCAGCCAGCAGGCTGTTGCTGGTGAAAGTTTGGTCATTGTCTTCAGTTTGATGTTACAGACAGAAAAGACACGGATCTCAGGACAGGTGGAAATTGCTGAGGGCTTGAAATCTTCCCTCTCTTTACCTCTGACCCCACCCCTTAACTGCTTAGTTTTCATTTTTGCTGTCAGCCCCCAGAGAAGCTACTTTCCTGAAGGTGCCTGATCCTGAACTCAGCTTCCCCACTTCATTCTTGTGCACCCAGAACATGCAGGGGTGCACACACACACACACACACACACACGCTGATACTGCTCCATATTATATAAGAGGAGTCAATCAAGGATGCTTCCAAGTTGACTCCCTTCACTCATACACCCACCAAAGCCCCTAGGGGAGAGGAGGGAGGTCCTGAGGCCCATGCCCCTCGGGTTGGGTGCAGCAGGTGACCTCATGGATATCCCTGCAAGATTCACCACTGTGGACTTTCTTGTCATTTAACGTAGATCCCTTCTGTCCCCCCTTGCTTTCTTCCTTAAGCCCCACTCAGGGGTGTACACATTTGATCGTTCGAGCCTGGTGTCTCTGCTCACCTCACGTGGATCCACACTGCAGCCACTGCAACCTATGTCAAGAGGACAGCAGCAACCCCCAAAGCCTAACCTCAAAGAAAGGTCAGCAAGACAACAGCTCAGGACTCAGTTCAGATCAGGAGTTATATTGCAGGGGGAGAAGAGAGCCAGAGAGTGGGACTCCCCATCATTTTTCACTAGGTCAGAGGGAACTTTCCTCTGGGAATACAACTGCATAGGACTGAGCCTCACCTCCCAAGAGAGGGCTCCTCCTCCAAAGCCCTGCTGGGCCACCCAGGGAAAGTTTCTCAGCTTGTCTCGATCCTCACAGTTTAGGTATGTTTCATATGAAAGAGACAAACTAGTTACCCCAAAGGACAGGGCAGGTTGGGAGCAGGCAGATTAGTAGATAATTCTGTTGCTGGAACTAACGAACGTTGAGAGCCGGGATGGGGGGGCGCGGTGCCGCAAATGGACTCAAGGTGGAGACTGATTCCAAACACACAGAACACAGCACTGGAAGCATCAAAGCAGGCGCTCAACCGCAGCCCCCAGGGCTCCGGGCTCAGCCGATAAACAAACAGAAAATTAGCATTCGACTCTTACTGCCTCTCTCCCTTCAACTTTGAAAAGCCTTTTAGAATTTTAGAGCCCCGGCTCCCCTGCCTTTCATCTGATTGCTATCCATACCACCCCCGCCCCACCTCAGCCACAAACACACTCCCAAACACCCGAACACATTCAAAACTAACACAGTTGTCCCCCACTGCTGCAAATTGACTCATCTCCTGAAGCTGGATCGCTGACCAGAACCTCACAGGAAGCACCTGACTCTTTCTAGCCTTCATTTTCCCCTTTGCTCTGTTAAAAGCTTTGCAAGTTCACTGGCCGATATTTAAAGTTTCCTCTTGTAATTTCTTCCCAGTCGCATCAGCAACACATTAGCCACCCCGTTGCCCTCCGAATCTGTCATTTCCCCCTGCTCACATGTGTGCTCTGTTGTGCATGTGTGCAAGAATGTGCATGAAGCCAGGGAGCCTAGCACACAACCACAGACCTAACGGGAGCACCAAACACGTTTTACTTATGCACATACATTCCCCCATTCCGGTGGCAGCCAGAATCAAATCAATATTCTCACAGCCTAGTCAGGAGAATGAAGCCCCAGCCATGCTGTCTAAACGCTCTCCTCCACCTGCAAACAGCGCAGCACAGCCGACTCGCGGAGTCTGCAAATCTTATAAAGCACACTGTACAATTCCTGGGTCTACCGTAGGCAAATCAATAGCAAGCTCTTACCTTGGAAGAGACACAGAGCAGCCAGCCCCGTGAAGATTGCCCAAGAGATAGAATTGTGCATTTTTGGCTGGATGGTTTTCATGATTTTTTTTCTTCTTCTTTTTCTTCTTTTTTGTCAGGTTCAGTTTTTTTCTTTCTTTCTTTCCTGATAGATTGTGTTGCTCTCAAGCTTGTGCAAGGAGATTTAAATCCACTGTTTTGCTGAAGGACACAACAAGAAAGCCGAGGGTGTGAGAGAGTATGACTTCTCCGTAATTATCCCCACTCATACTCTGGCACTGAGACACATTGTACAATCTGGCCCTGGACAGCCCTCCTACAAGCTGCAATCATTGGTTCTAATCCAAGGATTGACAGAGCTACAACACACGCGCGCGGGCACACACACACACGCACACACACTCTCAGGAATCATTTACTGGGCAAATCAGGCTAGCTGATTAAAGAGACAGGAGCCTGGAGAGATAGAATGATAAATGCCGATTTGCCCCTTCTATATTACTTTCATTTTTTAAACTCACAGTCTCTGAGCCCCGAGTCTCAGAAAATCCCTTTTCCCCTGGCATTCCCTGGCCTCCTGAACTCAGATTCCCTTTGCACTGGAAAAATCCCATAGTCAGCCATGGCTTATGGGAAATTTTAAAGGAACACTTTCATGCTCAGTGAAACTTGCAAAGATGAGTCAAATTTCATTTGTTGGTACCTATTTTCCCCTCCAATGGAAATATCATTCAGTGACAGATTTTTTTTCTCTTTCATCAACGCTTCTACTTAGTTGCTTTGAAAATAGTAAATAACTTTCTATTTTCTCCTCTTGTCACTCCAGTTTCAGACATCTATGTTACTCCTATTTTTCATTTCACTTTTTAAAAATCTATTTCCTAAAGCCATCCATGTGTATATGATACCGTGAAAAGGTACGGAGTACCTGGTATTTGAGAAGAAGTTCTGCAGTCTGAAGATGGAGAATCTTCTGCAAAGGAAAATAAAGTATGACTTTGTTCCACGTGACTCGGTCAATCTGCATCCACTAAAGCAATAATATAAGCGTCTGTGATTTAAACTGCAGCAAGAAAGATTCAGGTTAGACATGCTGAGGGGCTTTCTGAGTGTAAACTTTGTATAGTTCCTCAGAGTTGAAGACATTAATCTCCTTGGTGACAGGAAAGAATAAAAACCAAACATAAATAATCTAATGGATAGAAATGATTTCTTAAGAGATCTCATTCTAGGGCCCGGAAGTTTATTATAATTTTTGGCTTCCTCTTATGAGGAGCAAGTTAGAGGATATGAACAAAAATTCTAGAAAATGTAGCTCCTGGCTGGGCACAGCGGTTCACACCTTTAATTTCAGAATGTTGGGAGGCTGAGGAAGGCCAATAATAGCCTGAGCTCAGCAGTTGGAGACCAGCCTCGGAAACATGGCAAAACCCTATCTCTACTAAAAAATCCAAAAAATATCCAGGCGTGGTGGTGCACATCTGTGGTCCCAGCTACTGGGGTGGCTGAGACAGGAGAAACGCTTGAGCCTGGGAGGCGGAGGTTGCAGTGAGCTAAGATTGCACCACTACAATCAGCCGGGGTGGCAGAGCCAGTCCCTGTCTCAAAAAAGCAGGGAAAGAAGAAAAACGAAAATGTAACTTCTCACAGAACCTTCCTTACCCGATTCTGACACATTCATACCCCCACTATGCCTTGACACACATTTTAAAAATATTCTTCTAGAACTCCTGTGCTAATTATTATACTTCCTTCTAACCCCCATAAAAATGTTAATGTATGTATTTTCAAACTGCATAGAACAAAAGTACTCATTGCCTGTTTGTATTTCAGTGTACAGAGGTGAACATATCACTGCCGTTTTGCACATGTCTAAGAGACACAATTTACCATGCTTTTTTTTTTTTTTTTGACAGACTCTTGCTCTTTCACCCAGGCTGGAGTGCAATCACAGGTCATGACGACCTTGAACTACTGGCTGAACTTTTTTTTTTTTTAATTTTTGGTAAAGTCTCATTATGTTGCTCAGGCTGGTTTCAAACTCTGCCTCAAGCCATCCTTCCAGGCTTGGCCACCCAGAAGTTTACCTCCTGTTGTTTATGAATAGGAACAATACTCTCTGGAAGCCTGGGATCCAGTGACCTTGAGAGGAAGGGGCCCTGGGACCTCAAGACCTGGAGACCTCAAGATCCTACTCACAACTCTGCACCACCGAGGGGCCTTAGGCAGGTCATTTTACCTCTGTGAACCTTGGCTTCTCGTCCGTAATATTGTAGAATTGGATAATTTATTACACCCCTTCCCATTTTACAGGTGTTTTATGTTAACTGGTATTTTTTTTTCTTCTTGCCATTCAGTTCTAATTCACATGTCTATCAAAATGTCCTTGATATTGTAAATTCCCAATGGACAAGAATTTTATCTGTAGATGAGTCTTTTTGTGCGGCGCTCAGCGTAGTGACATGTGTAATTAAATGCTTTGGAACAACTGTGACGGCAGGTGATAACGGTGCGGTGCAGAGGAAGGTGGCTTCCTTTCACCACCATTTCATTTCTCTCCAGAACAACGATAAAGATCATGGGTCACTGGTAAGTCTTTAGGCCCAATCCAGAGGGGTAAACCCTAACATTTGTAAATGTCCTCACCCTGAACTATACTAAATCTGCACAGCTACCAATGTTTATTAGGCTAGCATGTGTGTCAAATGAATAAGAAATTAATCATCAGAGTTGATATTTATTGATCTTTTGCAATATGCTAGACATGATACTCAGTGTTTTGCATGCACTTTTCTTGTTAAATCCTGACAACCTATGAAGTGGTGATATATCATCCCCATTTTCTAGATGAGGACATTGAGGCTCAGAAAAAGCTGATCCACAGCCACACAACAGTTAAAGAATGGAATCAGGATTTAAACCTAACCATTTTCATCTCAGATCAACTTCAAAAATAATATCCTGTGCTAAATACTCTGAGGGACTCAAATAGATGTCAAGCATCCTAACTTAGAACCTTTTTTTCTGTTTTCAATGGCATATGAGATTACACATTAATAAACATTACAAAACCATACACATGTTGATACAAAACTATAAGAAGACTCATATACTACTTTCAATCTTAATTGAGTTTCAAATGGTTGGTACATATAATTAATTTTATTAGACAGAATATGATAGGTGGTCGTTTTCTATAATAGTTTTCTGAAGTTCTGTGGAGATGGTGGGAGTCATGAATACTTTGATACTGACTCTGACCCTAGATTTGAGGCAGAGGGAAGGGTATTGCTGGATGAGGATACCATGAATTAAAAACTAGTTAGAAATACGCTAGGTAGATTTGAGATTCTAGTGGCTTGTCTGACATCCCCCATCCTATACGTCTGTATAGCAATACAAGCTTGAAAATGTTTTTTAAAAAATGAACCTTAGCACAGTATCTGATCCTGGGCAGTTACTTCCTGCACCCAGGTAAGGTAACCATGTGTGGTGCCTGGCAGGTGCAGACACTGGGAGTCATTGACATGGCTTGTTGAGAGCACAGAGTTGGACGTGCTTTGCGTGGGGTCCAAATCCCAGGTCTTTCCCCTAGGGGCTGCAGGATTAGGTTGAGTCATTTGTACTCCACATCTGAAACAGGACCAGGATAGCAATTATACCTCCATCCCAACCACAGCCAGACCTCCTAACCATCAACTGATTTTCATTAATTTTACTGTTTTAACCAAATTGAGAAGGATACCGTCTACCATGTGTCATTGAAAGAAGCTATCTGTGCTGGGAGCTAAGACTCCTGGACAGAACAGTTTCAGCATGATGCTTTGTGCATTCATTGAGGCAAAATATATCCTCAGAGATTGCCGAACCAGAAGTCTAATTTGGGTTCTGAACATTGCTAAATGCTAAACTATCTTGAGAGCTATAGCTTTTTCAATGCTTGAATTTACCACATGAAGTAAAATTTCCCAATGGCCTTCAGATTTCACAAAAGCACACCATTAACCTCCTTCTAGAGAAGGCATCTTTTTCCCTCCTTTGTGATTGGGTTTAACACAGCGTCACCAATACAGGCCTCCTGGATCAGACCGCTGCTCATTACACGTCGAAATTTGTAATTACATTGTAATTACACATCGAAAAGCTGATCCCGGGCTACACACAGAAGGGTTTCATTCAACCAGGCCCATCTCTTGCCTAATGGAACAGGTCTCATCAATGCAGTCAGCAAACCTTCCTTTCCATTTTCCATTTTAGTCTCAGGATCTACCAGGCTTAGGACTGAGAATCTCTATTGTTGCAATTGCCCCAAAGAGTGGGTAGTTTGGTCCTTCTGCGTTGAGGTGGCTTATGACCATGGTTAGAGATTTCTGCCAGTAGAAGTGAGGTTATGACTAAAGAACCTCTGACTTGGGGAAGATATGATTGGGGGGACACTGATTGAAAGAGGATATTTTGAAATTGCATTTCCCTCCTCAGCAATCAGAGCTCCTTCCTCCGAGTTAGAAGGCTCAAGTACTTCTCATCAGGTGTCTGGAGGACTCACTTTGCCTCTTACATTAGCCAGATTTATGTTATGCACCATTTACTTCCCAGTTGACGGGCCCACTTTTTCTTTTTTTTGCAGAGGAGGATGAATGGCGTAAGACAAAATTAATGTCCGGAAAGGGACCTTAAATTCTAGACAGAATGATAATCTTTCACCACCCACACTCCTTGGATTTAGAAGAACTTTACCACAGACATGATTTTTCTGTTTGGGGATAGGAAACAAGGAAGGGGCATAATTTTTTTTTTTTTTAAATAAGGAAGGGGAAAAAGATGAGGACCTTAACTTCTTTTGGGGAGGCAAACTAGGATTGCATTTCATAAACCTTTTATCATCGGGCTGCTTAGGAATCTGCACTGTGTGCAATGAGCTAGTACAAATAGGGATTGATTCTCTGTAAACTGCCCCCATGCACACCTGTCACTTTACCCAATGAGAGACAATAAGTCCAGTAAGCTCACTGTGGGACCTGGCTGTCCTGCTGTCCAAATCCCAGCTGAACCTTGACAGCAGACCTAGGAAAGGGGATGCATAATCACTCACACATGGTGGGCCAGGCTTGAAGGACTGGCAGACAGAATGCCACCATGAGGAGGAGGAGGAGGTGGGTGTGTGTGTGCCTGTGAGCAAGGGAGGAAGGGGTGTGGAGGCAGTGTTTTTTATTTCTCTCAGCTATTATGGAAAGAACTGCAGGAGCTTAAATCTAAAGAGCAGTGCTGAAATAATGTTCAGGACTTAACAAAAGCCGCCGCTTTGCTGCCATCCACCTGCTGTGGCCTGCCTCTGCTGAGACCCTGTGTGGTTGGTGATCTTACATGCCCAGATGCTTGGAGGAGCCTGCCCCAGGGGAAGAGGAAGGCAGCCTGCCCTTGCACATCTGGGGTTGAGTAGGGTTCATCTTTGACTTGCAATGCCACTTCAGGGAGGGCAAAAACCATGGCAGGAAGAAGGCAGCTTTCTACCTTAAAGGGACTCTCCCCAGAAAGGGACAGCTGCAGCCATCTTGGATGGGGCTCTGAGCATGGTCACTTTCAATGGGAATCGAAAGGGTCCAGGCACAGGTAATGTCTGAATTATGTGAGTCTACTTTGAGAATTTGACTTAGAGCAGCAGATTTCCTGATTTATTGATAAGTTGCCTAAACTGATACTAAAATGAAAGTGTAATTGTTAACAGCCCAGAAATTAAGGACACAGGGATGTAAGCCCAAAGCCCTACAAAAGGAGAGTTTTCAGCGCTTTCTAATGGGATTATAGGCATAGTCATCTGGCTTTGGTTTATGTTTATCATCTTCATCTCAAAAAGAAGAATTACCATAGAGCAGTATAACAGAAGGAATTTAAGATTTAAAATCAGAAGAACTGGATTTGAGTCTAATTCCACTGATCAATTTCAATCCTGTGATGCTCAGTGTTCTCATGTCATCTCATTTCTCCTCATCCTTAAAGTGGAAATAATAATATCTACCGCGCAGGGTTGTTGTAGATTCATTAACATGAAGGTTAAATGTCCCAGTATGGTGATCAGCATACAGGCACATTGGCTCCTGGTCTTTATGATTAGCTTGCTTGAAAAGACAAACCAGTGTGCTGGATAATACTCAACAAGAACTTCACAGTGTGAGTGGCTGCCTTCGGGATGCTTATTGCCAAATGTTTTTTTCCTGGATCTGTAGTAGACAGGGTGGTAGTTGCACCTGGATCCCCAGAATGCTGGGAACCAGTTGGATGTGGTTGGAGTGGGCACTGCTCTACTCTTGAAACAGGAGTGGGCACAGGTCCCTGGCCTGGTCAATCACTTTCTTTTCTGAGAAATTTCCAGGTGCTTTGGGGAAAGAAGGACTGCAGCTAGAAGACATCTTTCCTCACACATGGAGGAATCTGCAAGGAAATGGAGCCAACCAAAAGGAAAGTAGGAGCAAGAGGAGAGGCCGTCATTGAAAGGAGGAGATGTCATGCCTGGAACCAGACACCCACCCTTCCAATTCCTGATCTTTTATTTGCTTAAGTTAGTTTGAGTTGAGCTTCTGTCTCATACCTAAGAAGATCTGGACTAAAAGCCCATATGGAGGCCCATGAGTAGAAATGTCCTTGCTTTCCTGCTCTTCCCACATGACTTTCCTCGATACAATGAAAATGTCTACATACTATGTGACGCTAAGGGAGAGAATGCCTTAGGCAGAAATGTAGGCATCTGAAGCCATTTACTTAAAAAAATAAAACCAAGAAGCCAGTGTTGACATCAAATTGGAATTAAAATAAGGTCATTGATGAAATCACGATGAACCAAGTCCCTTTTCTTCCAAAGGTTGGGGGTCTGGAAGCAGGGAGCAAAAAATAATTTAATGAACCTCTTCTGTGTGATCATTCTGCATGTCATTTTATTTAACCTTAACAGTGTTTCTAGAAGATAAATACTATTATTCTTAATATGCAAATAAAGAGGTTAACTAACTTGTCCACAGTTGTACAGGTAATAACTGGCCAGGCCTTCTGAACACAGAAGAACTTGATCTTTCTCTTAATGTATATTTGGCTATACTTTAAGTGAAACTGAGATGCAAAAGGAAAAGATCATGGCAGTCTGGGATGGCCAGTGAGAGCTCTCAGAACAACATTGGTCTTGATCAGTTTGGAAGGAAAGAAAGTGGAAACTGATTTAAACTGAAGGGAATGGCCTGGCAAAGGCTGGTGGTGAGCATAAAACTCCGTAGAAATCAGCATGATCCAACATGGATGAATTTGAGGCTGCGGTTCAAGAGGACTGAGAGTTCATAGAGTTTGTGCCTAAATTAGAGAGTTTTGAATATTTATACAGTTTGAGCTGATTTGAGAAGATCACTGCTATTGATTCTGAGAAAGTAAAAGCAATAAAATTTATACAGTGGAATGCATGTTGAATTAAGTCATTCTCTTAGAGAAGCCTCTCTTGGCCCTCTGGATGTGGACAACTTCCCATCTTGTGCTAATCTGTAGTCTAGTTTGGCAGACTGTGGGACAGTGGTTTAGCCCCGTCCCCTCCCCATACATCACACATAGGAGTAATTCTGGTGCACGTGGGTCCTAGAAACCTCTTCTTTGCAGTCTGCTGCCCACCAGCTAGTTGGATGGTAGGCGTAGAGCTCAGACTTCAAGTAATGTGGGGAGAGTTGGGGGGTACCTGGAGCAGACCCACTTTCCTATACTGGGGCTGATAACACCTTATTTGACAGTTCAGTGTCACTTTACTGCTTTTGGCCATTTCTAGCCATGGACATATCTATTTAGAAGACTTTAAAATAGGGAGGAACAGCATGGTCTGGGGAAAGATTTATATATTTTTTAATGATTTGGCTTCATGCTATCTTAATACTATCTAAAAACATGTTGAACTCCACCAGCTGAATTTGGAGGAACTCCTCTATGAGTGTCTCACGCTGTCATTTTACACTGAGAAGTGGGTCCAGAAGCGGGCAATTGTGTGCTTAGGTTCATACAACAGAACTGGGAATAGAATAAACTCATCTGGTTCTTGTCCAGTGTTATTTATTGTATTCCAGAATGTGTCCAGATGCCTTCGAAGTTTGATTGGATGACCTCTTGTGAAGAATCCTCTGACCAAGAAATTCACTCTGGCTTGTTTACCCAAAATTGCGCTCTTTGTAACTGCAAGCTCTAAGTCTTTAAAAATGCAACCACACCTCTTATAAGTATGAACACATTGGGGTTGGGCGCAGTGGCTCACACCTGTAATCCCAGCACTTTGGGAGGCTGAGGCAGGCAGATTACGAGGTCAAGAGATCAAGACCATCCTGGCCAACATGGTGAAACCCCGTCTCTAGTTTAAAAAAAAAAAATTGCTGGGCATGGTGGCGTGCACTTGTAATCCCAGCTACTCCAGAGGCTGAGGCAGGGGAATTGCTTGGACCCGGGAGGCAGAGATTGCAGTGAGCTGAGATGGCACCACTGCATGCTCTAGCCTTGTGACAGAGCAAGACTCCATCTCAAAAAAAAAAAAAAAATAGACAAATTAAGCTGTGGTCTATCACTAAAAGCATGGGGTGAAAGGGTTTCAGCTTCTTTAGAAAGCATAGGTTATAAAAGAAGGAATGATAGTGAGAACAGAAGATCCCTGGGACCCTTGACAGGGTATTGGGCACATGGAGTATCAGAAAAGGTGAAGTGAGGGTGAGAATGGAAACCTGAGAGACTGGGTTTGACAACAGTAACCACAGACGTGGCCCTCTTTGTGATTCTGACTGTTGCTTTTCCAGAGGGGAAATAGGAGAGCTGGCAGCAGGAGGGTGTGGGGGTAATGCTCTTATCATACACCCCACTTGTCCATGTGCTGCCCCCACCAAAAGCTACGCTGACATCTTTTACAGGGATGGGGGAGATAAGAGCCCTGGAGGAGGGGATCAGTGGAGTCTCTGTGGGAGGTGACTAGCCCAGGCAGCAAGGGCTGTTCATCATAGACATTTGACTGATTCTAACCCACAGTAGAATATAGACAAGACACGTAAAGGCTTAAAATCAAATCATGTGTCATGCTGAAGAATAATGGTACTTTCTGCTAGAGATACGTATATATTTTTAATTTCTGAGTGAATTAAGTGCCTGTAAAAGGGGTTGAATTGGCAGCCTAGAAAACTGGAGCCCTTGATTTATGCCCAGAAGAAGAGAGAGGGAGACAGTTACCTGAATCATTCTGAAGTGCTGTGAGCCACCCACACCCACCCATACCCATTCACTCTGCCCTTTGTCTCCCTAAGAATTGTGATTCATTGACCACTGTGCAAGTCCTTCCTACCATTCTGTATGGGCTTTAGATTAGGCTAAGATCAAAGCCAAATGGCAGGGAAAGCAAATTAATGAATGCTGGGGTCCTTGGCAAAGTATTCTGTGACCATCATTTATGAACAGATATAACCACAAACACATGTATATCTCTAAGCTGCGTTTATATTTTCAAAGTGCATTTGCATATCCTGCTTTATAACCTTCTCATTAAATAGGTGTTTATCAGTGCTTCTTATTGTCATTTTTTGTTTTAGGATAGGAGATTGAGGCATAGAAAATGATAGCATGTTACATCTGGAAGTGATCTTAGAAAAGTAACAGGACTAAAAATAAAAACTGGATTTCCTGACTTTCCCTGAAAAGAGAAATTCCCAGCCAAAAACAATGAGGCAGCAGTGGAGGGGTGGTGGGAACCAAGGTGTACTAACACCCTACCCTATTCTCAGCATTCGGGCATCAGTCATCTTTATTTACTACAGAGCATGAAAGAAAATATGCACAAATAACATAATGAAAATGATACAAATATTAATAAAAACACTTTATAAAAGAAGAAAGTCTCTGCAGTTACTTAGAGGCCTGGAGCCAGAAAAGGCGGTATGGCCATTGAAGGGAGGCAGGCCTGGCTTCTTCCCCGAGGTCTCCGTGTATGCACAGCGTTTACTCAGGACACTTGAGCTGTCTGAGCCTCAGATGCCCCATTAGTGAATGTGGGGAGAAAAAACAACCTCACAAGATTAAACACAGCACACATGCAAAGCCATTGGCACTTAAGGTGCTCAAAGCATATATTAGGTCTCCTTCTAGAGGAACATTGTTTTTCCAATTAGGTACAGATATAGTATTACTTTGGAGGAAAGTTTTTAAGGAAATAAAAGACTGATTTTATGCTACAATTTTGATTTCTTTGTCTCTACCTTTGATTTCTTTTCCGTCTTTATTTTCTTTTGTTTGTAAATTAAATGCAGGTTGTTGACTTAATAGATAAATTAGGCTTCTGTATATCTTTCTTGCATTTAGTCCAAAACATTTTTTGGGGGTGGTATATATTGCCAAATTTATTAAAAATGGCTACTGAAATATGCGAGAGGAAGTAATTCCGGGTGGAATGTTCCTCCCCACATCCATCCCATTCAAAAGGGAAGTCTATTCTTGGTAGAAGAGGAGATTCAGGGGCCCTCAATTCACAACTTCCTGTCACTGTCAAGAGAACCATATACACACAGACACAGTTTGCGTCTGCCACAGCAGTCCAGAAACATCCTTGTGCCAATCCAAAGGCTTCTGGGGAGCAACATGGCTTTAATGAGGATGTTACGTTTGATGTTATTAGAAATGAAATGTTTGTAGAAATGTCACTGCAAAAGTAAGGCACCCGTATGGAGGAAGGAAATGTCACTCCCAATAAAAGCCGAAGGCACATACACACACTCACACCACACTCTCCCTCTTTGATATGGTTTAAATGTTTGCCCCCTCTAAATCTCATATTGAAATGTGATCCTCAATGTTGGAGGTGTGGTCTGGTGGGAGGTTATTGGATCATGGGGAAGGACCTCTCACAGTTTAACACCATCTCCTTGGTAATAAGTGAGTCCTCTCTCAGTTCACATGAGATCTGGTGTGTTTCAGAGTCTGGGAACTCGCTCTCCTCCCTCTCTTGCTCCGACTCTCACCATGTGATGGGCCTGCTCCCACTTCACCTTCTGCCATGAGTAAAACTCCCTGAGGCTTCACCAGAAGCAGAGCAGACGTTGGAGCCGTACTTCCTGTACAGCCTGCAGAACTGTGGGCCAATAAAACCTCTTTTCTTTATAAGGCTATTAAACAGCCTCATCTATTTTTCTATGGCAACACAAAAACAGCCTCACACACTCTTTCTCTTCCAGTTTGAGTTCTGCATTTACCACAGTAGTTCGGTCACAATCACATGGGAAAGTGAAAGTAGTGAGACTATAACCAGAATTTTAACATCTTTCTTGGCTATTATAGTATGCTTTACTCACCTTAGTTTTCTTCCTTATCTTATAGGTAGGAAAACTGAGCAGCAAAATAATCAAGCTGTCATGATATAATCAAATCAGAAGAATGCATGAGGTCTGTTCCTCAGCCTTCAGATTGCAATTACGGATTCCAGATGATGTACCCACTTTAGAAAAGCATTGGTCCTATTACAGAAGTGCTGAGTGCTTTATTTCCTTTAAATATAGCATAGGATTTTATTACATTTCTCCATCAAGTTAGAGAGACTTAAAGATGTGCATTCATAAATCAAGCGATCAACAAGTGGTATTGAGCTCAAGCTACATTCAGGCACTGTGATAGGCTCTGTCTGATATAAATATGGTGACAATTGTCCCAGCTATCCAGGGGGACACCAGCTGTTTACTCAGTTATGGTATAACTAGAGCTATACTAGAGTTATAGTTAGACTAGAAAACAGTACTTATTCAGCACCTACTGGGAGGCAGTCACTTTCCAACTACTATAGATTCAACTATTAGTATTTTTTTCTGTAAAGCTGCTCACAGTTGAAGTGGGATACTGATCAGCAGTTATAAATATAATGGTTATTGAATTCATCAAGATCAGTGACAATAACTGACACAAAGAAAAACTTCAGAATCTCAGTGGTTTAAGGCAAAGTAATTGTTGTTGTTATTAATGTTGTTGTTTTTAGCTCATGCTAAGTCCTGTGTGGCAGCAGAAAGACCAGTTAGGAGGTCAAAAAAAGCTTACGCAAAAAATGTGAAGGCCCCAAACTAAGGACCTGGCAGTGAGCTAACAAGTAGGCGTTGTATTCTAGAGACACAGCCTGTAAGGTACTATCCTGGAAGATGCCATTCGCAAGACACTGACAAACCTTGGGACAGTTTTATTGTACATAATGGCTATTATAAAAGTGGTGAAGGAGACAGAAAGCATTTTCTAAATGCCAAAGTGATATAGATAAAAGCGATAGTAGAGTAGGAAGAAACCAATATTATTTATCGTTCAATTTAAACCATTATTGATGTGACGGTTTTGCAAAAATAAATAATTCTTAACATCTTAAACTTAAATGTCAGATTCTTTTGACATGGGATAGACCAAGGGTTTTGCTAGGTGAATAGAAGTGGAACAGGAAGGCAGGAAGCAAAAACAAACTAAAGAATAATGAACAGCTCTACAAAGTTTTAGAAAAATACATCAATTCCATGTGTGAAAGATGTATAAATAATATGCAGAAAAATGGAAAGATAATAATTTCTAAACTATGGAGAAGGAAAAAAAAGATAAACAGAAATACAGAGAACTTTAAAAATACTGCAAAAAATCTGAAAGAGGTAAATAAGCAGCTGCAAAGAATGACAGTATAAAGGCAGGTGACTAGAGAAGGGCCTCCCGTTTTACTACCTCTAATAAATATTAGCTAATGAACCTTCTCTATAAAAACACAGGGATTTGAAGATTGGAAAAAAATACACAGTTCATGCTATTTGTTAAGGTACATAAATAAAGCAATGCAGAAGGTTTAATAATGTGCAAAAAATAATAACAAGAAAACAGATAAAATGGTGTTAATATCAAAAGAAACAGAAACCAAGGTGAAAAGACTAACCCTGAGGAAAAAAGAGGTATTCATAGGATAAATAGTGTAATCCACTAGAAAGAAATAATAGTCATGAGCTTTGATTAAAGGAACAAAATGGTTACCAAATAAAAGCCTTTTGTAAGTGCAAGTAAAAATGGACAACTCCCCAATTAAAGTAAAAAATATCCATGCAACTTTTAAAAACTGAGAGCATAAATAAGAAAAACACGTAGGACACAGTGACTTTAGTATAAGTCAACATTCTGAAAATGATTAAATGAATAAGATGGATGGATGGGTGCATAGATAGGTAGATACAAAACAACAGACAGAAATGAAGAGAAAATGCCAAGCCTTTCCAAACACAATGAAATTTTCACAAGTAGATCATCTTTAGGTCAAAAAAATCTCCATACACCTTAACAATCAGAATGCTCTTGGCGCGTTCTCAGAGAGAAATACAGTAACAGAAGTTAACAGAGACAGAGGGAAATTCTTCACTCTAAAAGAGAAAAATTCTAGTTAAACAGGGATTCAAATGAGAATTACAAATATTGATAAAAGAGTTAGAACATTAAATCTTTTTTTTCTTTTTTTAAGATAGGGTTTCACTCTGTCGCCCAGACTGGAGTGCAGTGGTGTGATCTCAGCTCACTGCAACTTCCGCCTCCCAGGCTCAAGCAATTCTGCCTCAGCCTCCTGAGTAGCTCTGACTGCAGGTGCTCACCACCATGCCTGGCTAATTTTTATACTTTTTAATAGAGACGGAGTTTCACTATGTTGGCCGTACTGATTTTGAACTCCTGCGCTTAAATGATCCACCTGTCTCAGTCTCTTAAAGTGCTGAGATTACAGGCATGAGCCACCATGCCCAGCCTTAGATATTAAATTTTATGGAAATGACAAAAGGAAATTTACAGGCTTAATGAAGTTATTAGACGATAGAAAAGTTTATAAATAAATTCAGTAGGTAGGCATATATATCTGCTGTTATTTTGTTTTATATATATATATATATCACAAATAACAAAATATATGTATTTAGCACCTTAGACAAAGAGAATCAGTTGTTATTGTTGTTTTTCTTCACTTGAAAAGAAGTCTGGAGTTGCGCAGACTGTCACTGGCTCAGTGGTTCAGTGGCTAAATGATAACATGGACAATGTTGCTGCAATTCTATGTGACTTTGCCTTGTCTCTCAGATGTCTATTGGTTCTCCAGATATTACATCCATAGTCCAAGCAGGAAGAAAGAGAATATGAAAGGATTTATCATTTTTTCTACATCCTCTTGTTTCAGGAAAGCAAATGTTTTCCTCATACACAAAAATGATAGTTTTCTTTGGCCAGAACTTGCCAAATGGCCAATACTGGCTCTAAGGAAAACTTGAAAATGAATAGTAAAGTCAATGGAAATAACAAATAGCTAGAAAAGAAGAAAGATCTAACAGAAACAAAACAGAAAACTTGATCAATAAAAGTAAAATCTGGTTATTTGAAAAAAATGAAATACATAAAACTCAAGCTAGTGAGATCAAAGGAAATGTGTTATCCAGGCAACATTAGAAATAAGAAGTAGATGTGAATTAAATTTTAAATATTAGGAGGATTGCTGGGTACAACTTTCAACCAAATCTTTTGACAATCTAGATAAAATAGAAGCTTTTTAAAGGAATATAGAATTGCCAATATTGACTCAAGATGCAGAAATTCTGAATATAATAATCCTCAAATATATTTTAAAAGGTATCTATCAGTATATTAAAAGAGTACATGCAGTTTCATAATGTACAAAATTATATACAGTCAAAATTATATTTTTAAATTTCTTAGGAGTCCAGGATAGACACTTTATTTTTTTCCAGAATTGGAAGAGTTCACTGGGTTTATTTTGAGTGGATTCAAAATGAAGTACCTTGTTGAATTTAGCAGCCATGTTGCATGAAAACATATTATTGTTAGACATTAGAATCACATTCATTTTCACAAAATGTACACAGGAATGGAAGCCAATTGAAAGCGCAGTATACAACTATCTTGTCCTTACTATGAGCTAGAACATTCTGGAATATAGGGTCTAGACTAAGAGTTGTGCACCTAAATGGCACTGAAGTAGCAAGTAAAGTCACCTTGAAAAGGGACAAGGGCTGACTCAGAATTTAGTTGATAATGAAAATGGAATTTTAAATCAGTTAGGAAATAGTCTGTAAAATAAATGGCATTTAAAATGGTAGCTGTCTATCTAAAAAGGGTGGGAGAGAGAGAGAGAGGCCCCTTATTTTCTTACCTTGTACAAAAAAATTAATTCAAGATGCATTTAAGAGCATAAGGTAAAGAACAAAATTCTGAAGTGTTTGAGAAAAATATCAAATAATTTATTTTTCATTTATATATTGGGATGCTTTCTTAAGAAAGATTACAAAACCTAGAATTTAAAAGGAAAAGATTGACAGATTTTGCTGTACAAAAATTATAAATGTCTGCATGACAAAAGACTCCATAAACAAAGTTAAAATACAAATGAAAGAAACATCAGGGCAGTGAAATAATATTTTGATATAATAACTGATTTTTCTCTATCTTCCTCTTATACCCAACCCATCCCCACCAATGACCCCTGCCCACTTGGCAGCAGCCTGGGCATTCTGTGTTCATCGCCTCAGATAAGAGATGACACAGCATAATGCAGAGAACAAAGGGGGCATTCACAGTTTTTGAATTTCAAAAGCCTAGGATGGGGCATAGAAAAAGTATTTGGAAAAATGTGTTTGTAGCCACCTTAACGTTAAGATTTTATTGTCTTCTCAATCAAGATTCTATTGGTTTAGGAAGAAGAGCAGTTGAAAGGGAAGTAAAGAGTTGAGAAATCAGTGGGTTCATGAGAAAGAGATTCTGCCCCAGCCCCGGCCAGGGACTGTGCCTGGTTCTGCAGGGGCAGTGTGTGTAGGGGGCAGGGGACGAGGGGTGGCAAGGTTTGCTAGTGACAGAAAACTTAAAAACAAAGAATCTGACTTCCCTTTTCCAAAGTGGAGCAGCCCAGGGAGGAACAAGGCCCCAGTGTTTTCACTTCTTCTCCACAGCCCAGCTAGGTGTTGTGGGAGAGAAGAGGGGTGGTGTGTCTTGGAGGATGGGCTTGACACATTCTCACACATTTCCCCCATGCATAAAAATAGCCAAGTTACCCCAGTGCGAGTAGTAATGGCACTGAAGTAGCAAGCAAAGTCACCTAGAAAAGAGACAAGGGCTGAGTCAGCTTTAACTGGAGCACCAAGAACCTAGGGCATAAGTGTTCCCCAGGAATGTCAATGTGGACAAAAAGTGACTGAGGACCCGCATCCTGCCACCAGGAACACTCCCCGCCATCTGAACCCAGTCCAGGAAAGGGCTGATGATGGTCAGTCTAAGATTCAGCTTCTGCCACCTAGTGGAAAGGGCTGACATCAAATTAAGTTGGAGAAAAGGCAAGAGTTTGGCTTCCATGAGTTTGGCACCCATGACTCTGCCATCCCTGCTAGAATGCAAAAGGTCCTGTGAGGCACGATGAGGATAGAGACAGACAGCCTGCTGCTGGGCAGAGGCTCTGGGAAGCTGGTTCTGAGATGGAGCCTATGATGCAGGATGCTTGTTAGGGTACCAAAATCTGAAGAAAGGGGAAAAGAGCATTTCCACTGAGTCAACAATTCTACTCTTAGGTCCTCTATTGTGGAGAAACACACAAAGATACAAAGAACCATCCACAACGTGTTTACTAAGCCCGTATGTAATTATGAAGACAAGGACTACCTAGATGTCCACAAGAATATTTTTGTTGTCGTTTCTTTTTTTTTTTTTTTTTTTTTACAGAGTCTCACTGTGTTGCCAGGCCAGAGGGCAGTGGCATGATCTTGGCTCACTGCCACCTCTGCCTCCCGGGTTCAAGCAATTCTCCTGTCTCAGCCTCCTGAGTAGCTGGGACTGCAGGCACATTATGACCACGCCAGACTAATTTTTGTATTTTTAGTAGAGACAGGATTTCACTCTGTTGGCCAGGATGGTCTCAATCTCTGGATCTCATGATTCAACCTCTTTGGCCTCCCAAAGCACTGAGATTACAGGTGTGAGCCACCGCACCCAGCCAAGAAAAGATATTTTAAAGTACATGTTTGTTCTTCCATTCTCTGGAATACTATCCAGTTGTGAAAAAAATGGGATGTAGCTCTATGAATTTTGGTATAGCATATGTGTCCTCACATGGAAGTATCTCTGTCCTATTATAATATTTAAAAATTAAATAGCAATGAGGATAACATCTCATTTATTGATAAGAGACAAGTATAAATGTAGCTATATATTGAGAGGGGAATCGTTGGGGATTCAATGGGCAGACAACAGTGAAGAGTGGCTTTCATTTTTCACTTTGGATGTTTGCATATTCATTTCTTTCTTTGAAAATATAATAATCAAATATGTGTATAGAGTTGAGAAGTTTGCATGGAAAAAACAGGCAGAAAATATTTTGCTTTTATTTCATTTTGCTTTTTTTTTGTAAGTACTGAGTTTTGTATGACTTCATAGCCCTCTGCACTTGCTCCCAGCTCCTGATTCATCAGGATGCCCATCCCAGCCCTGAGCAGGATGCATGGAGGATGCAATCCCCTTCTCTTATTCATCCTCAGGGAGCCATCTCCTGACTGCCAGGACAGGCAGGACAGGTGAGAGGCAGGGATGCACCATGGGGGAAGGGAAAGCAAAGAGCTGAGTTGCTGCCTGATCATTCCTGGAAAGATTGTGGGCCTGTTGGGCCTGAGAGAGAGGAGAAATAAACCAACAAATGTGCCTGGTACAGCAGTCCAGAAGCATACACAACCTTCCACCTAGAATTCTGTCTTTTGTCAAGAATTCTTTACTAACACGTCTGCAATCCCTCTTTCCAGCTCCTATGTAACCTACCAAAGGATAGAGTTTATGTTTTAATCTTCGGTATCCCCCAGCACGTAAGAAATCCATTAATTGTGTGTGAATGCATTGGTCTATCCCGACATTGCTTCTGTTGGCTGAACTCCCCAGCATGCCAGGTACTACACAATTATGTAGTAGAAAGAGAAGGGTTTCCGCCATTGGAAACACCTGCTCTAAGGCCACACAGCAAAGCTAAAGCAGTTGCCATTCCTAATGATCTTGTGTATCTGCTGCACTGAATTCATTTTAAGAAGTAGTTTTATAAAGGGGATGTTTCTATGAGGTGAGATCGTGTCTCTCTGATCTTGAGTCAAGGAAAACTTCCTAAAGGAGCTCAGTTTGAGAGACAGCAGGTGTTTGAGGAAGTCGGCGTGTGTTCTGTGTGTAACGGATGCCTTACAGGCACTCTTTGAGGCATGAATTGGGAATGACATGAGTGGGAGAAAAAGAGGAGATGGACAAAGACATTTTGCTGAGCTTTAGCAAAAAACCGATAGGGGAACACAGAATAGGACAAAGAAGGAAATCCAGGGCAAAGGAGCTGGCTCTGATAGAGACGAGGAAACGCTAGAGAGACGTGAATGGTGGGCACCAGTAAACCACGAAGGAGGTCGTTTAGCCCTGGCATGGAATTTTGAAGTAATAAGAAACACATGATTGAAAGGTAATGATGAGACACCCAAAAGATGGTTGGTCCCTTGGAGCAATGCCCAGGCAGCTCTGAACATAGAGCAGGCTGAATGAATCTTATCCAACTCCATACTCTAACTGTTTAAATATACCTTGGGTTTTATTCAGAGTTGCTGAATAAGGCCCTTCCCATGCCTGAGAAACTCCCTGAGTATATTCTTGGCTGCCCTGAAAAAGCACCTCGCCCTTGCAGCCATTCTATACAATTCAGTAAATTTTCTTTCTCTAATAAGCGAAACCTTGGTAACTGGGGAAAAGACAGTATTTTTACATTGGCCACTCCTTTACAACTATATGTTCCAGGTACCAGGAAATTGCTTGAGCCCCCTGAAATGCTTTCAGCTACAGAGATAGGCATACTACCCCAATTCTCCCTTCTGCAAGCTCCTCCTCTAGACGGAAAGGTCCCTGAAGGCAGAAATGTTTAAAACATGTTGCTGTGCTCCAACTGCTAACACAGTTTCTGGAATGCAGTCAGCGTTTTTTGAATTGATCTGAACTTATATTTTTTCTGTTCCTCCAACTAAAAATGGCTTCCTCAACAAAGGTTATCAGACTGGTGACAACATGACAACCAGTTTGCTTGTACAGACTGTTTCACACAGATCTCGTCTTCCATGCATTCTCTGTTACCTTTATTGCCTGTATCAAACATTTGGAATGAAGTTGTGATCCCAAATTCTATCATTCCTGGTTATTTCATGGGAGGTCTTGTTCTTCATGATCACCGTGTGACCTAAAAGGAGTGGCTCAGCCTTTCTCAGCCTGTTTCCACACCTGGAACATGACAAAGAGCAACAGGTATCTCACAGGATTTTTGCATGCCTGGTGGAAGGGAGGAGCTTAGACATATCAGCTATTTTTGCTTCCCTGGATTAGGGCCCCAGTCTAACAATATATGTTAAACCTGTTTGCATCCCGCAGTGCCTTGCACAAGGCTCAACACAAACCAGAAGCATCATAGGATTATGATAGAATTTCAGGTATAAGCGGGACCTAAAAACCATATACACCAGTGGCTTTCAAATTGTTTTAATCACAATTCACGTTTTATATCAGTATATATTGTGAGGTGTGTGTGTGAGTGTGCATCCATCCTGAAATTTTTTATTCTTTTCTATCCTATTTTTTTTAAGGCTGACTCTGGCTTAATAAGTTAATTTTTCTGATCATTAATGTGGCAAGACTGGTAGATAGAAAAGAGCAATCTAGATTCTAGACCAACCAACCAGGGGACTTTGTCTGTCTTCCGTGCATCACCCATCCCACAGTGACGGTCCAGCATCGATCTACTTAGATAAGCGATGCTCGCAACCAAATGGTGTACCACATTTGAGGCACTAAACATAAAGCAATGCGATGGCCACAGAAGATGGTGTCAGAGAGCACGTCTTGCATGCTGCATGCCTGCGCCAGACAGGATGGCACGCAGGCCCCCTCCGCTCCTGGAGCAGGCACTTGTTTTGGCCATTCAATTATGCATGGCTCTTTTGTGAGGGACCCAGCTAAATGAAGTGGCTGCAGCAAGAATATCCATGAATTCTTCATAAGTGCAGGCAGGGGAACGCCTCCAGTCTTCCCTCCACAACGCCTTCCAGATGCGGTCTTCCTCGTTCCTCGCGCCCTCTCACTCTCCAACCCTGTTGAGATGCGTGTGAGAACTGGGGTGTATCCATCACTGCCAATGCATCTTGCTGGCTGAGGAGGGGGAGCTGCTTTGTGGAGGGAGACTGAACAGAAAAGATGGGTTTTTATTTCTCTAGAGAAAGAAAGGATCCCCAGGAGGTCTTGGAGTCAGAGGTGTTCTTTGCTCCTGGATCAGGAAAGCAGAAATCCTTTCAGCAAAGACATTTTGCCTCTACAAAATGTAACCTGGTCTGATCTTCAAAACACACCTTAAGCCTTGCCTAAGGTATAGAAGTTTAGTGTTCTGCTATTGCAACCAATTTCAATTTTTTTTTTCTGAAGAGCGTCTCCCACTCCTCATCCCATGAAAGGCAGAGAGGAATCCATCTAAGGATGCGGAAGTCAGCGCAGGTTCAGGTAAGATCCTTTCTCCTAGCAAAGGTGTTGCCCTCCTGCCTGACTAAGAGGGAAAGACAAGCCCTATTCTTTTCTTCTTTATTTAGCGAAGAGTCTGAGGTGGTGGCAGCTGGTATAGGAGACTTACCTGAAGAGAAAAGAGGCACCTTCCAAAGGCTTTCTTTGTGGCCAGGACCAATAATTGCATCCCAGAAGTGCCTGTTGGTGTTGCTAATATGCAGTCAGGACAAAAAAGACAATAAGATGAGTCCTGGACTAGGACAGGACTTGGTTCCAGGAGGAGAAGCTCACTCAATTTAAGTTCTGGCAAATGTTAATATAAATATAGAATAAGATTTTGATTAGATTTGATCCCAGCAATGTGCAATTTTATTAACAAATTGTTTTGGTCAATACTTTGTGTTATTCATGGAAAACATGGGAAGATCCTCTAACTTCATACCTTTCCTGGATCTAGACCAGCTCAACACAGTTCCATTAGAGAAAAATATGCATCTAGCATTAGACTCTTCTGAGGAGAAGGGTGAGTTCCCGTGTGCTTCACTTGCATCTGGAGAGCTCACTTTTTCTGGTATGCATTTGTGTTTTCCCTGGCTAGGCAGGCTGAGGACATGGATACAGGACTCCTGGAAGATTTTGAGACTCTGATTGACTTCATTTACCTGCTTTCCACAGCATTGATGGTTAAAGGTGAAGTCTTCAAAAGAAGCATCTCACTTCTCAGCAACTTACTAGGATCCCCATGCAGTTCTAACAGCAAGAGCACCCTGGTCAAGGAGAGAGTTGGCAGGGTAGGGAGATTTTGGGAGTGGGGTTGTCATTCAACCAGCATGCCTCCTTCTTAAGTGTCCACTGTGAAGTCTGTTCTTGCCTAGTTTATGTTTCAGGCATTCAATTGCTCCCTTTGCTTGGGATAGCTTCCTTCTCCCTTCTTCCTACACAACTTCCTCTCCCCTACACACCATCTTCCTTCCCATAGCTACTTTGCCTGAGTAATTAATAACCATCCTTCAGGTAAGAATTTAAGGTGTCTATGTCCAGGAAAGCTGCCCTGCTTTCCTTAGGCTTGGCCAGGCATATTCCCCTTGCATTTCTACAGATCCTGGGCTGCTTCCCATCAAAGCATTTACCACTTACATATTTTATTGCAATAATCAGTTTTCTGATCTCTCTTCCAAACTTAACTGTGAACATTTTGAAATCAGGGTTCATGTCTCATTTGTCCTTGTACACTGTGTGCCTTTTATAGTACTTACTATATGATTAGTACATAAGAATGCTGAAAAAAAATGAACAAATTATATTTTTCCTCGAGCCCTATCTTTCCATAAGAGATTGATCATAGCATTTTTACCCATTAGGGAACTTCTGGGGGTGGACAGTATGTGTGTGTGTCACAGTTGTGATAGGAGAAAGAAAGGCTGTCCTACTTGGAAGTAACTGAAGCATCACTGAAAAGAAATTTCACAAATGAACCCTGGAGATAAGCTGACCAACTATCACTGACAGTGATAAATTTCACCGATACAACTGAAACAGTCCTGGGCAAACTAGGATGATGGTCCTACCTGGAGACTACCTGATTATCCCTCTATAAGGCTTGTACGATAAACCCATTCCTGGATCTTTGGCTCTAAGCCTCTCTGTAATTCAGCTACATGGACCAGGCTACCTCTGATTCAGCTTTGGCAGATGAAAAGGTAACCCCACCTTGCTAAGAATTTTCCAAGTCTTCCAGATGCCTACAATGAATGTGCCTTTGCTATTTTCTCACCCAAGTCTTCTTTACCTTCCCAGGGTCACCTTGTTCTCTTTTCTTTCCTATCCATTACCCATTTTCCTCTTCTAGCAATGGGACTCCCTGTGAGTTTTAGGAGTGAATAAACTGGAGTAGCTGCCTTGGACTCAGAAGCCGAAACCATATGAACATGGCAGAGCTGCTCCACTGGTTCTGTGCCGCTGCTTGTGGGTCCGTTAGGTGAAAGAGGAATGAACTTCTCTTTTGTTGACAACACTGTAATTTGGCACATCTTTGTTGTGGCGATTAGCACCTGTCCTAAATAATATATCAACTACATATTATTTTCAAATTACAGAGGTCATGACTATTTACCTGTTGGAAAAAACTCAGAGATTTTCCCACCTCAGAGACCCATGGACACCAATAATGACAACATCAACAATAAGCACTACTGCTATTTAATGAGCACTCACTTAGTGCCAGATGGGACTTCTGTCAGATGTCCTTAGGATACATAATCTCATTTTATCCTCACAGTAGTTTTCTGAGGTGAGTTTTACCTCCTCTAGTTTGCATATGAGAAAAAATGAGACTGAAAGCTGATGTAATTAATCCAGGTCATACACTCAATAAATGGAAGAGTCAGGATCTGACCAGTCTTTCAAACATAAACTATAAGGAATCCAATTCATCTTTCCTAATACCCAATTCCTTAGACACAGAAAAGTTAATGAGAGGTCAGATGAACTTCTCACTTCTCCCGGTTTACTGCCAAGACAAGCATCTCGGCCAAGATGTTCCAAGCCTCTCTGCACATGCAACTGGGTCTCTCCCACATATGTGTTTTTCACATGACCACCAGAGCTCTGTGTGTAAATCAAGACCTATCAAAACAAAAAACAAACGGGCAAACCAGCAACACAATAGAATACCAATATTTATTGAACACATATTCCATACAGGCAATATGCAGTGTCTGTGCCATCTAAAGTATTCCCTTAAATATAGTAGTTGAATTTGCATATCTTATCTCCTTCAATCTCATAAATGTTCCATGAGAAAAATGTTATTATTATCCTTAGTTTTAAAATAAGAAAATGGAGACCTAGAGAGAAGAATTCATCCAAGATCACACACTAGTGAGTTCCAGAGTCTAAATTCAACCCAGGTCTTGATTCTAAATGTAGACCCCTTTCCATAGAGCCATCCTTAAGCATGGTATGTAAGACCCTTGCCCGACTGGGACTAATCACGTCTGCTGGCAAGTCAGCCCACTCATCTCCATCTCACTCAGGGCACGCTTGGCCTGCCTCCATTCATTAGGATGTGCAACGCACTGTGCCTGGAATTCTCAATTTCATGATCATGAAGGCTGCTCCTTCCTCCTTCCCAATCTGTCAGTTGCCTTCTGTTTTTGTTTCTTTCTCTATCCAGGCAAAACTCCATGGTTTAACATTTCAACCCTACTCCTGTCAAGTTCCCAAAGTGTTCTTACCCTCTTTCTTTCCATTATATTGACCCAGAAAAAGCTTCAACCCTGGATCTATCTGACTGTTATCTCCCTTTTTACATGGGAACTGCTGAGAACCTTTGGAGAAAATCACAGCTTATGAACAACGTCATGACCTCCACCTTCCCCTGGAGCCTTAATGTTGCATGGCAATACATCTGTCCTTCCTCAGATATGTCTCTTCCCCATTGTCACGCTCTCTTCTCCACCCTTAGCAGATGACTTTGCCTCCTATTTCACTGGAAGAAAAATAGAAGTCCTCATTCATTCATTCATCCATTCAGCAGGTATTTATTGATTTCCTTCTATGAGCCCAGAATGCTTCTGGCTGTGAGGGGCTGCTAGGAATACAGTGGTAAACACAACAGACAAAAATCCCTGCCCTGTGAAGCTTCTGTTCCATTGGGAACTGACAGAGAGTAAACAAATAATCAAGTTCACTACCATAGAGTACATCTGATAGTGAAGCTGTCATGGAGAAAAATGAACAAGAGGAGGGGAAGGGGCAAATCAATGTTTTAAATAGGTAGTGAAGAGAGGCTTCATTGATAAGGTGCTGAGTGGGGACTCCAAAAGAACATAACAGGAACATCTGTCAAGCTCTTCTCCCTCATCTGGGAACTCTGCACCCACACGCACCTGCGATATGTCCCCTGTCATTCCCATCACCATGGGATCCAGGGTCTCCTTCCGCTGTCATTCCTCAATGCCCTAGATGGCATTTCTTCCTCCTCAGAGACTTCCTTCCATTCATTATACCACCTCTTTCCTCTTCTCCAACATCTCTCTCTCTTTTTTTTTTTTTTTTGGCAGGCCTTTTCTAATACCATTTAAACCTATCATGTTTAAAAAATCACAAAACAAAATCCCATTTTCACATCTCTATCCTCACAACTCCCAAGTCTCTGTCTCTAGCCAGATCTCCCTCCTGAGCCCCAGACTCAGATCCAGTATTTAAAGGATATCTCCATTTAGATGCATCAGGGGGACTTAGCCCTGTGTGTCCCAAACTGAACTCACTTTCTTCTTCCATCACCCACTCCTGATCCTAATCCCTGCACAATTTCCCTAGTTGAGATGGTGGCATCACCATCCACTTACTGCTCCTGCGGAAATCTAGAAGTCCTCTTGTCTTCGATCTCTCCCTTACCTCTCATCATCTGCCAGGTTTCCTAGATCATGGCCCCTTACTATCTCCAGACTGCACCCTTTTCTCTGTTTGCGCTGTGTCTGTCATCTGTATGGCAATACCTTCTTATAAGTCCCCCTTGTCCCAGGCTTTCTATTCCTTCTCATCCAATCTCCAAATGCAGCCATAATGATCACTTTCAAATGCCAAGTTACTTCCCCTACCCCCTCTTCTAAATCCTTCAGTGAATATAGTCAAAAATATAAAGTCCAAACTGCTGGCATTGCATCAAAGTCCTTCATAAGATGGTTTTTCTCACCTCTCCAGTCTTATCTCCCACTAATCTGTTCCCCAGCCTGTCCTCCACACACTCCCTTGTACATGCGTAAGCTCATAACCAATCTTCACCTATCCAGATGGTCTTGAATATATCATGCTAGCTATTATATTTGAGCCTCTGTATGAGTGTCCCACTTCTTTAATCATCCTTCCTCTTCTTCCAACTTCCCTTTACTCAGGACTTAATTTACATGCATCTCCTCTTCAAGGCAGTTTTGGCTGACCATTGCTCAAGGCTTGCTTTTGAACTTATTGAATGTTTCCTCATCATATTCTCTGCTAACTTCTATTATACCACAGTATTAGGGCAGATTTCACTAGGATATACTACATAACAAACAACCCTGAAGTCTCAGCAGTTTATGGGGAAACAAGGATATGTATATCATTTGTTGCCCATGTTGCATGTTTGCAGAATAGGATGGCGGGTGAATCTCTCTTCGGGCTGTGGGTCAAGTTCAGGTCTTCTCCATGTATCCCTTCTCCTAGGGCTCAAGCCTAAAGGGAAGCTCCATTTCTGAGACATGTCTTTCTCATGGCAGATGGCACAGCAACACAAGAGGCTGAGTTGAACAATGCCATAGAATTTAAAGTTTCTGATAGGACATGTGTAGGTTGCATATACTCATATTCAACTGGCCACAGAAAGCTACATGGCCAAAACCAACATCAATGAGGCAGAAAAACATACTCCTCTCTTAGGGAGGCAAGGCAAAAATGGGCATGTGCACTCCTACAGAGGAGGAAACCAATGATTGTAAACACTATTACAATCCACCACAAGTGCTTAGACTTGAATGCTTTATCATTTGCCTGTCTCTCCCACTAAAATGTTAGTTCCTTTAGAACCAAAATGATGCTGCACCTTTTTTCCTCTATGCTTTACACGACACCTGGCACATCATAGATGCTCAATAGATGTGGCTTGGGTAAATGCACGCTCACAGATCGCTTCTTATATCCTCTCCTGATGTTGTAAGCTAAGAGAGTTACTTCTTTCTGTGTACTTTTATAGAACAATAGTCTAAGTCAGTTGTAGCTCTTATGACACTGTACTTTTTAAAAATTGTTTATTGGTGAATTTTTCTCTCTGGACTAGAACTAGAGAGGAAATTCATCTCATCTCTAGCACCTCGTACAATATCTGGAAGAAAAAAATTCAATAAATGACAGAATAATTGAATTAAATTATTCTCTAGTTGCAATCAGCACGTGTTTATTGATTGCCTGGTAGGTACCAGGCATTAACAGTCTGGTTAAAAGCTAGGAGGTCCCAAAGGCCAATGAGGTCAAGGGGGAAGAAGAAGCAACGGACAGAGCATTTTTGTGACCTGGTCTTGAAAAGCAATGCTTGTCTCCAAGCAGGCAGACTCAGTGTCACTCCACCCACTGGTCCCTGCTCCTTCTAGACCCCCCTCTGCCTGCCCGTACCTCTTACCCCAGTGGTGTGGTTGTGATCTAATCTTCCCATCCAGTTTATTGCTTTACACTGCACAGCTCACCGAACACACTTGTGTTTATTGTGCAATTAGTGCTGAGTACACCGAACAAGGTAATGACATGCAGCAAAGGCCAAGTGATGATGCCCTGGCTCTGTGCATTGCTTCATATCTCAGGAGAATGAGGTGCTCCTCTCCGGCTCTCTGAAGCCCTGCTGCACTATGTATTCAAGCCTGAACCATAGGATCTCTCAAGAAAGAGCCCACTGGAATGCAGCCCAAGGAGCACTTCATTTGCAAGCCTGTCAATGAGCAGCACCAGTTATTTGGAGCAAAGTACATTCTTTCTTCTGGGAATGTAACTGATAAGAAATTTAGTGAGTGTGAACAATATGCCATGACCTTTCAGGTACTAAGCATGAAAAAGAGAGAGGCTCAGCCTTGAATTCAGAGAGAAGTGAGCACTGAGAACCATATAATGGGAAAAAGGTCCTGGAAAAACAATGGGAAATTCTGGGTTATGCCTTCCCATCCTGGGTCAGGGACAGACAACTTCGGCTAAGTAGATGAAAAGACTTTCCTGTGATAGATCATTGCGCAGCATTTTCAAAAACCTGGGCCACTATCATCCTTCAAACAATCAATGCCATCTCTCCCATAAGGATAGGGTTACCCACCCTGCCATCTTTTTTATATCTGTATAAAAAAGGTAAATTAAAACACCTTTCTCCCTAAAGCTCCCTAGCCAGTCCACCTATTTACAAAAAGTCTAAGTAGCTTCTCGTGGCAGAAGGAACACCAATAAGCACTCGTTCATTCATTCATTCATTCATTCATTCATTATTCATCTGTGAATTCATTTTACGGATAACAGACAGATTTCCTACAAGGCATTGGGTGGTCCTCTTTAAACAATATAAACTGTCCCTGCTGTTGTGAAACTTACAATCTAGTAGGGGAGAGAAATATTAAACATGTAAATAAATAAATAAATACAGATTATGACATACGTTATGGTCAGTTGTATTTTCTTTTACAACAGGAGTCTTTTTCACCTGGAGGCTTCAAGGGAATTATAGATGCGCTTTTGGGAGTCCATACATTTCTTAAGATTGTTTGTAAAATATTCTACGAATATAGGTGGATGTTTTTTTCTTGAAAAGTATCTGTGTCTTTCACCAAAATCTCAAAGAGATCTATGATCTCCTGAAGGTTAAGAACTGATGACTTAGAGCCACACCAGACAGGATTTTCTTCTTTTCCCATTGCCATCTCACAGAATTTATCAAATTTGCTAGTGTTTACGGTTGGAACTGAAGCAGCCAGCTCAGAAAAGCAGAGCTAGAGAGGCCAGTGCTGTCTCCTGTGAGGCATGAGGGCAGGCTGATGAGGGTTGTGCCCAGAGAGTGCCCACCAATACCTCAACGCCTTTCAGGAGTGGGAAATAAGGCGATGTTTGTATTCTTTCAATATGTGTCTCTGTTGTCTGAATTGTTTACAATAAATATGTTGCGTTTATAATCAGGGAAACTAACACATTAAAGCTATTTTTACTTGGGGAGAAATTATGCATTTTACTACTTGTACATGTCTCTTGTTAACTAAGGCATAGAGATTTTTTACGCAAAAGAATAGAATATATCAGCAATGTGATTATATAAAATTTCCCCCCAACTAAAGTTAGGCCAGGTAAGGAGAGAGATTGAGGAAAGGCTGTCTGTTCAGCTGTGGACTACAGGGGTGACAGTGTGCTCCCTCACTGGAAAGCAGCCATCTTGGGCATGTGCAGTTTCTTTGACCTTGATTCCACCACGTGTCATTTCCAAGTCACTAATCAGGGAGCTCATTCAGGAGCAAGGCTAAAAGAGCAGGGCTTTCGAGGTGGTGTCTTACTCTGTTGCCATCTTCTTTTCCCATTGGAAAACGGAAGTGCTGCAGTGGCACAATCTTGGCTCACTGCAACCTCCACCTCCCTGGTTCAAATGATTCTCCTGCCTCATTCTCCTGACTTTCTGAGATTACAGGCGAGTGCCACGATGTCTGGCTAATTTTTGTATTTTTAGTAGAGATGGGGTTTCACCATGGTGTCTGGGCTGGTCTTGAGCTCCTGACCTCAAGTGATCCACCTGCCTCGGCCTCCCAAATTGCTGGGATTACAAGCGTGAGCCACCATGCCTGGCTTCTTCAAATTTCTAATAGCTGATCTGTGCCTCGAATTACCTGCCTACCAAAAGTGGATGTCATATCATCCCTGCCCATCTCATAGGGTAACTGTGACACATAAACAAGCTTAGGAGAGCCAGGATCACATAAAGAGCAGACAAGAAAGGCTGTGTTAGGTGTAACCTGTCAGCCAGAGACATCATTTTGCATCTAATAAGACAATTTCTGAGAATAAACACATTATTGAAATGCATACTTTACATGGATGTAAATTACGATGTAGATCTATGTATCACTCCAGAGAAAGCTCCTATATATTTTTCTTTAACTGTGGGTACATTGGGGAAGGAAGTATTACATACCTAGGCCAGGAGCTATGTTTTCCAATAGTGTATGTCCGACCCATAGCTCCAGCCCATCCATTTACCTGAAAACTTTTATACCCAGAAAAGTCCACCTGTCACATCACATTACACAGAATACGAGCTAATGATAAAGGAGGCATGAGCATTTGGTAGGTGGCTCATGGTACAAGGGACTTTGAGGGCAGGAAGTGGGTCTAGAGAATGGCAAATCATTTGTCTGCAGCCCTCAGTCTGTGAGCTGTCCTGCACGGGAAAGCCATGGGGTGATTATTGCTGTTATTTATAGAGCAATTTTCCTCCTCATTTAGACATAGAGTCTAGAAAGACACCTAGGCACAGATAAATAATACCTAACAGTTCTGCCCAGACATTTGTTCTCAAATTTTTATTTCTGTGCCCTGAGACCCAAACCGAGTAGAGAAGCTCATTGGTGAAAGGAAGGCTATCCCTTTCTGCAAGAACAATATGGGGGAATGTGGCATGAAAATAGGCAGGGAAAAAAAGCCCTGAGTCCTGAACCAGGGTGAGACGTGGGAGTCTGACAGTGTCAGTATGTGGAAAAAAAAGAGTATATTTTTCACATTTAATTACTTTCTCTATTATGAAGTGAGTTAGAAATGAGAAACCTGACACTGAATGATGTCAAAGGTGGGTTTCAATATGACATGGTTTGACTGGGTCCTCACCCAGATCTCACCTTGAATCGTAGTTCCCACAATTCCCACATGTTGTGGGAGGGACCTGGTGGGAGGTAATTGAATCACGGGGGCAGTTACCCCCATGCTGGTGTTCTTATGATAGTGAGTTCTCACGAGATCTGATGGTTTTATAAGAGATTTCTCCCACTTTGCTCTGCACTTCTTGCTGCCACGGTGTGAAGAAGGATGTGTTTGCTTCCCCTTCTGACACAATCGTAAGGTTCCTGAGGCCTCTCTAGCCCTGTGGAACAGAGTCAATCTACTACTTTCCTCTATAAATTACCCAGTCTTGGATACGTCTTCATTAGCAGGGTGAGAATGGATTAATACACAATCCCATCCCACCTCTGTGTCACAATGGACTGAGCACTTAACCTCTCTGGTCTATGATTTACTCTTCAATTAAATGTGAGATTTAGACTAGCTCAGCATTTCTCAACTTGTGTTCAACTGAACATTAATTCCACAGGATGTTAATGAGCATTATGTGAAGAAAAAAGAAGAAGGCTCTGTGGCCAATTAAGTTTAGAAGATGCCGGGTTAAACAGAGTTATAAGGTTTCTTTACTCCAAGAATTCTCGGAGTTTTTAATATGCTAATGTTACTTCTGAGTGTCCAACAGGTAACTATAAATAGAAGAAACTGTTTTCTCAACTTATCTGGCCATAGGATTTAGGGGTTTTGTATTTGTTTTATTTTATTTTTGCTTTGCTTTGTTTTGGTTTGGTTAACATCAGCAAAGATACAGAGGTACTTTGGGAAGACTAAACTGGTGGTCTTAAAAATCCCTTCCAACTCTCCAGAATTATGGGATTCTATCAAAGGCTATTGAGTGGCCAGTGTGCTATTTTATGCTTGGGGATGGGCAAGACAGATCAGCCTTATGTTGAGTAACAGCTAGAAGTATAACACCATGTGTTATACTTTTTCATTCCATCTTTGTAATAGTCTAGCAAGGTGAGTACTATCATTCTAATCTTACACGGGAGGATATTGAAGTTTTAAGGGATTAAGCAAATTTCTCAATAATGCAGCCTGAATGTTGTGGATTCTCTAGTCAAACATAGGGATGTGTGGATGCAATTTTAAATAAGATGACGTTTAAGAAAAATCTTGAAGGATGTGAAGGAGAAAGCCACGCATATACTTGGGGAAGAGTGTTCAAGGCAGAGGGAACAGCCAGTGCAAAAATTAAAAGATAGGAGTGTGCCTGGCTTGTTTGAGAAATAGGAAGGAGGTCAGCAGCACTAGGATTGGAAGGAGTAGGAAGTGGGGCACATGGGGCCAGAGAGGTAATGGGGCAGCAGATCAGGCAGCACACTGTACTAATCCTGGGAGCTCTGACTCTGACTCTGGCGGGGAATGGAGATGAGAAAAGTGACATCATCTGGCTTACGATTTTGAAAAAATAACTTATTTGGCTATTGTATTTAATACAGATTCTAGGGAGGTTTCATTTGTGCTGTCTGCAGATTATTTCTGGTTCTACTGGAACATAAGTTTTACTTTCCTTCTCCTTTAAAGTTAGGCATAGCCATAGGACTAACTTGGCCAAAGAACTGCAAATAGAAGTGATAGATTTTCCTTCCTGGTAGAAGGTTTAAGGGCTTGTGGGCAATTTTGCCTCTACCATGTGACTGGTAATGAGGGCTGCTTTGTCAGTCTGAGTCCAGCAGAGGCTATGGTGAACAGACTTCCTCTTCCAACCAATGTCAAATGTGAGAGTGAGCAAGAACTAACCCTGATGGCTAAGTCACAGAGAAGATGGTGTGGCTTACTTCTGCAGCAGAGTATAGCCTATTCTTACCAATATAGGGCCAAGGGGAGAAGCAGGAGATACTGCAGGAATTTAGGTGAGAGGTGATGTTGGGTGAGTGTGGGTATGAGTATTGGACATGATAGAAGTGTTTGGGTTGTGGATCTATTTTGAAGGCAGAGCCAATACTTTCCTGATGGATTGAATGTGGGGTGAAAGACAGGGAGAGGATTCAGCATCAACTCTAGGTGTTTTGGCCTCAGCAATTAGTCAGACAGAACTGCCATCAGTTAGCATGAAGAAAACTAGGTAAATGAGGCTTGGGAGTAAGTGAAGGTTTGTTGTGCTTTTTACGTTTAATTTTCCATTTTATTCTTTCGAAAATGTTTTATACTTTCTGGTTATCTGCTGACATTTTTGAGTTTAGCTTTTATCTCCTTGGATATAGTATGGGAAATCATACAAGGTTCTAAGCAGTAGAGTGACAGGATCCAATTCATAATTCCTTTAGAAAACTAAGTGCAAGGGAATAACATCTTGTTTTGTTTTACTGGGTTTTTTTTTTTTTTTTTTTTTTTTTTAGGAATGAACAGACTTAAGGGCCTAGAAAAGATATTAGCAGCATTTTATGTGACTCCCTTTTGGACGCAGGGTTCAAAACAAACCATTTGGAACTCATTGATTTCAGCTTCCTCTTTATTGTTTTCCTCCTTGATTGAGTCCTTTGACTGTAAAGAGCAGATTGATTCTGACTCTTCTAATTTTCTGCCTGCTTGATGATTCTCACCTATCACGTCTGCTTTCTGTCTGCAAACAATCATTATTCCCCTTGTTCTAGACACACTAAAATTAGACCACTTTGGGAGGACATCCTGCCAGATTCCAAATTCCTTTGCTTTTGCTGGTTTACTGTGTGATGTTCCACTCAGCTCTCATGACAATGCCAACATCCCTGAAGCCCTTAACCAGGCAGAGGTTGCAAACTGTCAGCTGCATGGCCAAATCCTTCTGCATGATAGCCAAAGTTGTGTTTGACCCACATAGTGATTTTAAATACTGTCAATATTTAAAAATAGGAAGACTTCTCTTGAGAATTCAGAAATGTTAACAACACCGAGAACCTTCCTTCTGAGTCTCAGGAAAAGGTGTGTTAGAACTGAATAGCTTCCGGCTCTTTAAAATAAACAGGTACTTGTCGGCAGTCCCTGTGTTCACTTGGATAGCGGAATTTATTCATGTTACCTGTGCTGGTCTCAGCTTTCGAGATTGCAGAAGTCTTCCATATACAATATTGTATTTAATCCTCGCCACCTTGTAAAGTCAGTATGTTATAGATCAGGAACCCATCATTCTCAGAGCAGTATTAATTGTACTTTTTATTTGAGTACATTTAAGGTTACTTAAGTGTTTCTACTTGGATTCTCTAGCAGCCAGAATTAAGTATTCGGCTTCTTTTTTTTTTTTTTTTGAATTCTAAACAAAATTCATCCTAGACTTTGCTCAGGGATATTTATCCTTGGAGGTGTCCGATGCTGCCATGTTGTGAGGAGGAGCATGAACTTTTGGCTCACGCTATATCACACGTGTTTGTTGTGTCTCTTTGAGTATGTTATTTAATTATACCATGTCTTGGTTGTCTCATCTATAAAAAATTTGGAAAATATAATCAATATTTTCTCAGTTTAATTTTCTTTATGCAATATAAACTGGCAGACAGTAAATGACAAGGAATGAGACTGGAATGAAGTCGAAGCCAGGTCTTGGAGAAGCTTGCCACGGTCACAGAAAGATAGTCTTACTCTCTAAGCCGGTGACGTTCAAACTTTACATCTGGGAGCCCTGAGGCTGTGCAGACTTGTTTCTCCTGCAGGGACTGTCCTAAGGAAAAGTAGTGAGTGGTCTGGACCTCATGCCCCCAACCTCACTCTGTTGAAGAATGTGTCAAGTCACTGCACAGTTTTCAGTGGAAATTGAGCTGTTCAGATGCTGAAATGCACTGTATGGAGGATTGATGGGAGGGGACAAACCTGATGACAGGCAGGAATGCAAATGGGAAAGATACGCTTTAGTAAGACGTAGAAGAGAAAAAAGGCTTATGAATGAAAAGTCAACCTAAGAATGATGACTAATGATTGGGTGGCCATGAGCATCACGAAGAAGAAGGATCCAGGCTGACTTCCACTTTTTTGATTTCACTAGTGGTTATAAGAAATTAAGGAGGAGGAACCATTTGGAAGCAAAATATAATTTTAGAGAAATGGGAATGAATATTAGAATTATGATGTACATATGGGATACCTAAAAGTATTGATCATGAAATTGGAGGAAATGTTAGAGAATTGAAACAAAGAAATTCCCCCCACCACTTTGCACTTAGCTACCCAAGAGCTTGGAGGTGAGCTGGGGAATGTTGCATTCTGTCTCTGATCCCATTTCATTCCTCATTCACCAAGTGATGCACATGTGCCTTGGGAAGATCAGAGAAGTAATAGACGTTCAAGGAATTTGGACATCATTAGGTTGTATGCATGTGAATGTCATGTTTTACTTGCTGGCTCAGTCAGTAAAAATGAGAGACAAAAGCAAAAACTTATGGCATTTTGAAGTTGGAAGTTCCCCAGAGGTGGGTCAACTCTACCTTGGAGCTTAGGCAGGACCCACACTACAATCTGCAGAGGAATCTCTCTGCAGCTACTGAGCACTCTGACCTGTTCTAAAGGATTGTGAACCAAAATAATGCCCAGCGGTTGACTTTAGGCTTTTCTGTGTTGTTCACATAGAACTTACCTCCTCTTAGAAGTCATCCTTTGTCAACTAATCATTTCTTAGGCAGCTTCTTTATTCTCCAGAAAATATTATTTTATTTGTGCCTAAGATTTTCTTTGTGGTATTCTTAAGAACATTAAATGGGGAGATGTAATATGTGCACGTCAAAGCTGAGACTTGGCAGTTACAGAAAATGAGAGGCTATGATTTAACTTCTCCCACGGCTTCCACTCCCCACCCCCCCACCCCCATTTCTTGATTCCTGACACACAGTTAGCTATTAGACAGTGTGAGATATGGTAACATGTTATGTTTTATGTTTTATTTTCATCACAAGCAATTGGTTAATTAAGAAAGAGCTCCAAAGGATCCATTGGAGGTAGAGGGGCAGGACAGGGAAGAGAAGAAAACAGACAAGCAGGTGACCTCAGAGGCTCGATTCAGACTCATGTCAGGTAAGGCATTCTTCAGAGCTGTGCCATGGGGGATGGGCTTCCTTACTGGCACACCTGGTAGTCACTCTCACATGGGTGAATGTAGGCAAAAGGGCACTGTAAAATGACAAGCTCTCTCAGCAGTGCTCGCTATGCATGACGGGATTTTAATGAAGATGCATGGACTCAGGAGCAGTGAATATGCTAGCAGTGAAACCCAAACGCTAGTGGTGAGCTCACCTGCTGTTATCATTTGTTCCTATTGCTCTGGGAAAACCTCCCGCTCGTAAGGTTTATGCCACAGGTTGGTCAAATGAAGATGCCAGATGAGATCCTCTCAGTCCTGCTGTTCCTTGGGTAAGACACATGGTGCACCACTCAGTACATGCCAAAGGTTAGCTCCTCTTAACCCTGTGCTGCTGAAGTTGTGGCTGTGATGTGGCCCTCAGGGCAGAATGTGTCCTGAAGAGGAATGGATGGGATATTGTCCTCCTTTTCAGAGGGACATTGGAGCTCCTGTCAGGATCAGCCAAGCCTAGCAATCCAGTTCCTCGGGTGGCTAGGGGTGGTCCCTCACTCTGTAGCCCAGGCTGAAGTGCAATGGCATGATCTCAGCTCACTGGAACCTCTGCTCCCTGGGTTCAAGTGATTCTCCTGCTTCAACCGCCCCAGTAGCTGGGACTATAGGTGTGCCCCACCACACCCAGCCCCACCATACCCAGCTAATTTCCGTATTTTTAGTAGAGATGGAATCTTACCATCTTGGCCAGACTGGTCTAGAATTCCTGACCTCAAGTGATTTTCCTGCCTTGGCCTTACAAAGTGTTGGGATTACAGGCATGCACCGCCACACCCAACCCCATCTTCTTCCTTCTAAATTCTATCAACAAGAATCAGGGCTTGGCTCTGGGGGAGACTGATTGAAAAACAGCCCAGGAAGATGACAGGATTCCTCCCCACTCCCTCCCTCACCAGGGCTGCTCCCTGTGTCTGCCATTTCTCTGTTGGCTGCTCAGTCTGTCAGCATCCAAAGAAACATCTGGGGGATTAGCTCTATAACCCTGCCCACAAGAACCCGAAGAAAAAGGAATGTGGGAAGAAAGGAGCCCAGAAGTAAAAGGAGATGGCTCAGGCGTGAGATTTCTTTCTTTGTTAGTCTTCTTTGGTTGTATCTTTTTGCACAAGATGTGTTTCCTCCTTCAACCTCATCCAGCTGTCTTCCCAGCCATTGAAGAAAGAAGGGAAAAAGCTATTTAAATTTATACTACTGAATTTCTGTAGGACACTGAAATATTTCTGAAGTTAATAGGGGAGTGCTGAATAGTCTGTTCCAAATAATTACAGAAAAAAATACATTGAAATAATTAGTAGTTGCTACTAGAATATTCAGCAAAATGAAATGACATCTTTGCATGCCTGTTAAGCAGCACTTTATTTTCAGTTTAGGGTGTTTTGGATGAAATTAGATGGCAAACATACTGCATCGTTGAGTGATTAGATGAACTAGTATCGTTTAGAGTTAGACTAGTATCGTCATCAGCTTTTTTCTTTTCCTCTTTAATAAAAAAAGTTACTGTGCTCTCCTGTTAGGCAAGATTTTAATAGAAATGGGACCAACTACAACCCCTGAGACTATAGCTTAAGTGCTTAGGTGTAATCTCCCTGGATGCAAGGAGAGGCGTTAAAGAGAATCTGATTATTCCATATTTTCTAATTCTGGGATTCTCTTTCTACTGTGCTCAGAGAATACATAAAAGCTCCCACTCCACTGCTAACTTAAAAAAAAAAATCCAAACTTATAAATTTAGAAAAAGAAAGGGGGAGACTTTATTTCTTACAGAGGGTTACAGCCTGCAAGGTGGCCATCCCACGTGCTGGCAGGCTTGCCTCCACCAAAACCAGACAGGTGCTTCACAGGAGGAGGAGCTGGCCTAAGAGCTTTATACTAAATGGGTTGGCTAAACACACCTGTTTAACAGGTGACAGGAGGAGCTATGAATATTCATGAAGGTGATCCTGACACACACGTATTGAACAAACATGCCTTGTAACATAGGATCCATGTTCGCTTTGGGGTGGAAACTGAGCATTTAAATGTATTACAATTAGGCCTTAGTTGTTAAAAGTTCTCAGGAGATGAAGGCATGCAAGTGCACAGTCTCCGTAAACCAGCTGGAGCCAGTGCATGGTCGGTGCTCTTCTTACCTGGAGTAAGTTACTGAAATAAGTCCCTGTCTCATCGGTGTTGTCGTGGCTTGTGGACCGGGGATCAGTTAGTCAGTGTCTGTGAGCTGATGAGTTGTGGTTATTTAAATTTTGCTCATCTCAAAGCCAGTGCTTGTTTAGCTGCTAGAGAAAACGGAAGGACCGGACGCGGTGGCTCACCCCTGTAATCCCAGCACTTTGGGAGGCCAAGGTGGGCAGATCACGAGGTCAAGAGATTTGAGACCATCCTGGCTAACATAGTGAAACCCCGGTTCTACTAAAAATACAAAAAATTAGCTGGACCTGGTGGAACGTGCTGTAATCCCAGCTACTCAGGAGGCTGAGGCAGGAGATTCGCTTGAACCTGGGAGGTGGAGGTTGCAGTAAGCTGAGATTGTGCCACTGCACTCCAGCCTGGACAACAGTGCAAAACTTCATCAAATTAAAAAAAGAGAGAGGAAAGATGAAAGAAAAAAGAAAGAAAGTAAGAAAGAAAGAAAGAAAAGAAAGAAAGGGAAAGGAAGGAAGGAAGGAAGGAAGGAAAGAAAAGAAAGAAGGGAAAGGAAGGAAGGAAGGAAGGAAAAGAAAGAGAGAAAGAGAAAAAAGAAGAAAGAAAGAAAAAGAAGAAAGAAAGAAAAAGAAGGAAGGAAAGAAAGAAGGAAAGAAAGAAAGAAAGAGAAAGAAAGAGGGAAACCTTGTGGCAATTGGAACCTAGTTTATGCTTTAAGTGTGGGGTGTGTGACTTAACCCCTGCCTGGCACGGCCTTAGGTCCTGTTTATCATTTGGAATCTTACTGCCACAGAACATCCGTTCCATCTGTCTTATGGCCTCTGTTAAAGCTGGTCAGCTGTTGGGTCTAAACTGCAAAAGGGAGGGGACAAAGCACAGCGTGTTTGACCTCCATTCTTGCCAGACCGGGAACTAAGTTTTTAATGTTTTTCTGGGGTCCCGTTGGCCAAGAGGGCATCCACTCAGCCTAAGAAGAGGCTTAGGATTTTATTTTAAGTTTACATCACCTGCCTTCTTACTTTCAAAGCAGAATCTGATTTACCAAAAACAGAAAATGGACTCAGTCTAATGAGAAAAACCAAGTTTGTCTTTAGCTCCACTCTTTGCCACTTACATATTTCTCCTATTTAAAAAAAAATTTAAAAAATATTGACCAGGAGTGTGATTTCGACATTTTAATTTATGGAAGGTGTTTGAGCACTGATGGCCCTTATGCCCTTGCCCTTCTTCCCTCTGTCTTCTGTCTTCCTCTTCTCTCTTTGCCCCATCCTGGTCCCTCTGCCCCTCTGTGCCCCTTCTTCTAAGTGCCCCCAGTTTCCCCTCTTCTTTCCTCACTCCAGTGAGAGATGAGGAAACAGAAGGAAAAACAACCCGACAGACGAGGATTCCAGGTGTCACAACAGTGACACACACACTCGGGTGTGTATACTGCATAATAAAGCATTGTTATTTTTTGGTCTTTAATACACTGTTTTGGAGGAATATTTTGGAGGCAAGATGGACTGAGAAAAATCTGTATGAGACTGTTCTACTTTTCTCTGATATTTTATTATTATGCTCCAAGAAATTTGTCAGCTTGCAGCTTCCTCATTTAAAAAAATTAAAATGTTTGGTAGTTCTGAGATTCCATCTTGTGCAGAGAGGAAAGAGGAAATGGGGAAGAAATGACCCTTGAGAAAGGCAGGTTCATGATTCATGGTGGGGAAACAGCAAAGGAATGAGAGAGCTAGAGACCAGAGCTCTGTAGTTGACTGGGGGCTGCCATGTTTCCTTTCTGGAGCCCAGCTGTTGGTTCTTATGTTGCTAGGCCTCTTTACCAGCTCTGCCTGGCACTTCCTTGCCCAGCACACTCACCTCTCTCTCTTCCTAGGCTCCTCTGTCCAGCGTTACCCATTGGGATGCTCTGCCTGCTCCCACCCCTTAGACCCCCGGGTTGTGCCCACTGTGCCCCAGGAGAAGGGGACACCATCAGCCTTTCCTGACCTGGAAGCGGAGCTTTCCACATGCCCTCCATGGGGCAGCTGGGCAAGGTTCTCATGCCCTCGTAAGAGAATGCATTGACACTCACCACTTTTGCTTGGTAATGTTTGCTATTCAAGTGGGCCCCTTCCATAGACCAGTTTGTTGTTTACCCCAGAAGAGTGACACTAAATTTGACATTTCAGACAAAAATAAAAGCAAGAAAAAGAAAGGGCAAATAAGCTACAGAGTTTATGTGGGGCGGGAAGGGCCTTCCAGGACGCCTAGAGCTGGCTGTGCCGTCTGCCTCCCCTTAGCTCCGGCGCCTCCTCGGCTCCTTGGCCTGTTACCAGCCTCCCTCTGATACAGGGGTGGCCATGAAAAGAGCTCAGTCTGCTTCTGCAGCCAATGCTTGGGCCTCCGGCAAGGGACGCTTTCTTTTCATCGTGGCTCAGCTCTGTGAGTTCGAGGGGCCGCTCCCCCTTCCCCCTGGTGCTCCGTCTTCTCTCACAGGCCATGCTCCCCTCAGCTTTGCCTTCCTCTCATCCTGCACCCCCGGCTTTGGTCGGCTACTGTGCTCCTCCCCTTGTTCTTCCCACGGACAGAGCCCCATCAGCGTACGGGTTTTGCCTTTTTTCTTCCAGCGCTGCATGGATGCACCCACCCCTCTGCATCACCCCTTCACGGATCCTATCTCTGGTGGCTTCTCCAGTTGCCCCACCCAGCGCCTCTCTTGGTGGATTTGGTGTAGAGGCAGTTCAAATCTTAGTCACTAGCCTGCCTCCACACGTAAGGCTCTATTGCCGCTCATCCCCAGGCTTCCTCCTGGGTTAGGCTCTGGGCCCAGTAACCACAAATTCAGCACACTGCTTCCTAAATGGCAGCAAGAACTCTTGGCCATGCTGGTCTTCCCTTGCTGGGGCAAGAGGGGGTTTCAGGCTAGGATGCAAAAAGAAACTGAAACCTTGTCCTGAGGGCTGCTTGGGAATATCCCTAGAGGCAGTGCTGCCACTCAAACTGATTGCCTCGCTCACTGCTGACTGCCTGCCTCCTCACCCTCAGCTCTGAAAACTCATCTCAGCCCTAAGACAGTAAGAAGGTGTGAGCGCTTGCCTCTGCCTGTCCCACGACCCCAGCCATGGCTCTGTGGGGTTTCTTTTCCAGCCCCATCAGCCTCGGCTGTGAGGGAAGACAGCGTGGTTCTGCTAGGTAGCAGGTGCTGCAGCAAGGAGCAGGGTAAAATTTGGTTTTATAGGGCAGCAAATAGACAGCAAGCCCTCAGGGAAAAGCCACAACCTCAGTTCCCAAGCCAGGTCGGTTCAGAAGCTTTGTGCTCTGGATTTATAGTGTCTGTACTGAGCCAATTTAAACAATTTCAATCAACAGGACCCGTAAGATAAATTGCATGTAACGCATCCTATAATGCAGAGAATAGGCTTGGATTGAATTTGAACTTTTAGGGGTGCAGGGTCATCCAAGGAGTCTCAGAGTGTTCTCTCATAGCCATTAAAACTAACAACTAGGCAAAAAAGGACCAGCCTGTGTGCAAGCAACAGCACGCATGCCTTGGAAACAGGATGGAGGCAGGTGGGTAGTCTCATAACAAAGGCATCGCTGTGGGGTGCTTAGCGTTGTCTCTGTGGATCTGAGCCTTACCAGCAGGCTGGATTTGAGAGAGTGAAGTAACCTCACCAAATGTAATAATAATGATAACTGCTAATAATAGTATCTGTGTGGTTTGGGGTATTAAAAGTGATAAAATAATACCTAATGTTTATGTACTTAATATATGCCATATACTATTCTAACTGCTTTATATATTCATGATGTGTCAAAACTCTGTTCTAAATACATATCGACACACTTAATCTTTGTAACAGCTCTGTGAAGTAGGTACGGATATTATCATCCCCATTTTACAGTTGAAGAGACTAAGGTACAGAGAGGCTAAGTAAAGTATTGCCCAAGGTGAGGAACTAGTAAGAAGTGGACCTGGAATCTGAGCCTCCGAGATTCCCGTAAAGGCTGGCTCTTAACCACTGGATATCCTCCAGCCAGTGTTGACTGAGTTCCTTCTAAATGCCAGCCACTACTCCAAAGGCTTGGAATACATCAGAGCTCCACACAGACAAAAATCTCTTCTTTACCTCCTTGAGAGGGAGACAGATAATTTTATCAGTCAAATCAGTAAAATATCTACCTAGTTAGAAAGTTGTCAGTGCTAAGGAATACAAATGGAGCAGGAGAGGAGAATGAGATGTTGTTTCAACCTGGGGAAACTGGAATGTTGGATCGGGAAAAGCCTTGCTGGGAAAGTGCTGTACGAGTCAGGACCTAAGGAACTGAGCGAGCCAGCCCTGCAGCCAAGGGTACGAGCATCCCAGGAAGAGGCAGCCGTGCCAAGAGCCCGGGGCCTGGGTTGTCGGAATTAATTACATTGATTGGATCACATGCCCCCCTCATCGCAAACATCTGAGTTTAGCAAACATCGCAGCACCAGAGATGAAGGAGCAAGAGTTTGGAAGTAGACTTTGAAATGTCCCTTCTTGCTCACAAATCCAGCTGGTAACCTCTGCAGGTTAAGAGGACCCATTCCTGCCATGAGCATCTGTGTAGGTGTTGGAATGACAGAGTAAGGACGCAACACTGCCCCCTTCCTGAGGACCAAGTTTGCGTCTTCTGCTTGCAGATGTAGAGTGTGAGAGAGGGTCTAAAGCTGAAGACAACCTTACTTAAAACCACTTTGATCCAAGGATTGTAGCCATTTAGTGCTTATTGATTTTTCTTTCCTATTTTTAGGAAGGCGGGAACATGTTAATTAAATAGTTTTGCGTAGAACTGGTTTCCAGAGAAGATGGCTTAAGAGCCCAGAGAGCAGAATCCTTTATTTACTTTCCATCAAAGGCCCAGAGGAATGCAAGGTTCAGTGGACCAGCATGTTTCACACCTCCCGCCCACCCAGGCTCTGCATCCGAGCAGAGGCTCTCTGAGCCCCATGTTGCCTGTGCCTTGCCTTCCATCCTGGGCCTCCTCTGAGGAGAGGCATCAAGAGGATGGGCAAAGAGCAAATATTTTTAAATAAGAGATGAGGATGCCTCGCCACGTATATCGGAACATGGCTCCAGGAAACATGAGCCTGTCAAGACCAGACCCCCCTGGAACCTTAGCCGAGCCCACACACTTGACTGAGGGTACCTGGCTGATGGTCACACTTGGCCCCGCCACCAGCTTCTGGAAAGACACAAGGACTGAATGCCAGGGCATTGCTGGCTGGACCATCCCATCCCAAATGTTCTCAGCAGCACAGTCCAAGAAGATGCCCTCACCGGAGGACTCTCCAGGGACTCCTGGGCCAGATGAGACCGTCAAATGCTTTATCACAGAAGCAAACAGACAACACACTTACTTACATTTCCCTCTCCATAGATTTCTTTCGTTTCCAGCTTTATATGTATCTCTTATTCTGTTAAGGGTTCAATGGCATTTTATTGTACTTTTAATGATAAGAGCTACCATTCAGCCCAACACTATCTTGCTTCGCCTAATGGATTATTTTCAAACTCTGAAAGCCATATATTATTATCCCCATTTTCCAGATAAGAAAGAAGGCTTAGACATGTTACATACCTCACTTAAAATCAAAAGTTAGTAACTGGCAGAGCTGAAGTTTGACCCAGATCTGAAGACCCTGCGGCACACACTCTCAGTGTGATATTAACTTTCCTGTGTCAGCTATGGAAGATCTGAAAATGTATATACCCATATACACACATCTATACATATTAATACAAATAATATATATCTATGCTTTAGGGAAAAAATACCTTTTCTCATGTTACTCCATATCAAAAAACAGATTGACAGGAGAAACAAACACATATGTATTTAACACCAATTTCATATAAAGTGAAATAACGTTCAGAAATAAACACCTCCCAAAACAGGGGAATGTGTGCCTTTTTCTGCTGAGATCTGATGAAGAGTGGACAGCCGTGGGGAAATGTGATTGGACATAAGGGTTGGGTCTAATGGCAATAAACTGGGGATGTCGTTAAAAATGCCCTGTTTGTTCAGATTCTGCTTGGTGTTCAGGTGTCTTCAGAGATAAGGGTGCTCCTTCCCTCCAGGTGGAGGAAGGGCATCTCTGGAATGAGGGTCACATGACCTACTTCAAGGGAAAATGATGTGAGAGAAGTGAGAGTGATCTTGCTGCTTCTGTTGTTTTCTCAGATGCCAGGATGCTGTGTTTTGGAATAGCATGTCCTTAACCATATCAGTGCTTACACACACATACGCTTGCTCATGCATGCACATGCGTGCACATGCACACACACAGAGTATGTTCAGCTATAGGAATTAAGAATTTAAAAAGTGCTATACACTGGGCAGTGTTGCATGGAGCAGGGTATAGAAAGCAAATATGAGGCATGAAATGTACTTATTGTGGGTGGGGAATGTTAATACCTCGTGCTCCAAAATTCTCATAAGAACCCTAGTAAGGGGGTTGGGGCTGATCATGTGTTTGCTGTGGGCCTTTCTGTGCATGCCGGCTGACAATAAAGCTGTTTGCACAGTATAAGCTCACATTAGAAAATGCAGACCACTGGCTGTCTCTCCCAGTGTCTGTGTGCTGTTTGCACGCAGATAAGTACAAGGAACTTAAGCGTGTCTGTCCTGGAGGCGAGAAGATGGCCCAAGGTTGTGGGAACAGACACATCCCACCCTGTGCCTGCCGGGCAGTGGATCTGGGCTCTGGGCATTTCATCTGAGCTGGACTGGACACCTTTGACTTATCCATGATAGGAAAACAAGCTGGCTGTTGGACAGAGCACCCAAGGGTGGATGTTTTGTTTTAAAAAGATAAACAAATGCTTCACTGCTCTTGTCCCTTCTCCCTGATGTCTCTCATGCCTGGACCGTCTTCCCCATCAATGTAAACTCTTCCATTCCCTCAGAATCTTACCAGAAACCTCTTTGCTCATTCACTTGGGATGCACTGCATCCTGATATGGCGTGGGGTAAGAGTATTTGTGCATTTATTTCTCTGTTTGTTGTAATATTCAGTTTTGCTTTCATAGGCATGTTGTCCTGTGGAATCCTCCATGAACGCTCCTGTGACCTTTGTCTTAAGTGATGACATCTACGAAGCACATCGCACTACAGATCTCATCGACACTACTCACATCCCTCCTATCTCTGTGCCCTCTGTCACACTCGGTCACACCACCCTCCACACAGATGCTCATACTTTCCCCTTCTCTTACCGCTCTGTCAAATCGATTTCTTTTGTTTACACATTCATTTAACAATAGAAGTTTACTGCATACCCAGTATATGAAAGGTACCGTTCTAGGCACTACGGATGCAGCTGAGAACAGAGCAGGCAACACTTACGAAGAGCAGACAGTAAGGAAGATAACTGAAATATGTCAGCTGTGAGAGTGCCAAGGAGATGCACGAACTGGAAGGGGATAGAATGCCTCGGAGACATGGCAGTGCTGTACGGGTGTCTGGAAAGGTCTTGCTGAGCTGGCAAGTGAGGACAGACCTGCAGAAAGTGAGCGCGTGAGCCATGCGTTCACCAAGGGAAGAACCTCCAGCACCAGCAGACAGCAAGGGCCCAGGCCCTGTGTGGGAGCACAACTGGCCAATAGGAAGACAGAGGAGGTGCAGGTGCCCAGACCAGAGGGGATGGTGGGAAAGGAGACAAAGCAAGAGGGGTGCAGAGGACAAGAGCTGTCTGTCAGGCAGGCTCGAAGGGCATTTTGAGGGCTTTGGGTTCTACTGAGTGAGATGGGCAGCTATGGAGGATTTTGACCAGGCATATGTTAATACGACCTCTGCATTCCAGAGAATAACCTGAAGGAGGGGGAGGGGAGAAGCCACAAGACCCACCGGGAGGCCACTGCAGCACTCTCCAGGAGAAGCACAGGCAGTGAGGTCCACGGTCGTGGTAATGGAGGGGCTGAATCCTAAGGGACAGGACTATCAATTGGAGAGAAATGGAGCCAAAGGTGACTCAAGGCCTTTGAACTGATCAAGTGGAAGAACAGAGGCGGCATTTGCTGAGATGATTCGTGATTAAAAATCACTTTCCAAGCCCTGCTAATTTCATCTCTTCGGATTTCTAGACTCTTTTTTTTTTCATCCCTGAGACAGTTTTCCTACTTTATCCACCCATTGTTTCTCACCAGGATTAGTACAACAGATCCTTAACTGATTCCCTGTCTGCTAATTGTTCCCACATGGGGCCTCCTCACCGAGGGAGCTATGTCAAATAAAAATCTGGCAAAATTACTCCCAGACTAAAATCACTATCCACTCCCATCATCCACTCTGCCTACAGGGAAAATTCAAGATTCTTCACATGGCTCATAAGACCTCCCTGATCTGGTGTCTGCCTATCTGTTCATTCTTGTCTATCAACATACCCATCTTTGGAATTTGTGCTTCAACAACTTGAGGCCAATCACCCCACCCCAACTCAAACACACACGTAGCTGCCTGTGCCCCGTTTCATCTCTGTCTTTGCTTCTCTGTGGTTTCTGCTGCAATGCCCTTCCTACCTGTTGTTTGCCTGGATAACTCCTACAGGCCATTGACAAGACATCTGAGGCTTCACTTTCTTCAAGAATCCTCTTTAACTGCCCCCTTACCCAATGTGTGCGTCCACACTCTATGCTGCCATAATTGCCCTGCAGCCTCCACAGTTATGCTCACCACACACTTGCTCAGATGCTGTTTCCATGGTGGTTGCTTCCATGGAAGCTGGGCTTTTAAGGGTAAGGGTTGTGAATTGATCATCTCTTTATCCTGAGCTCCCAGCTCAGTACAAAGTCAGGGATTGATACACAATTGAGAAATGAGTGATTCAATCAAAAATGATTGTCTGGACTACAATTTTGAGAGAAAACTGACATATTTGATTCTGATAACTTTGGATTTTGTAATGATACAAGAAATAAATAATTTAAGTTTCAAAAACAAATATTTATAAAGTGCATCTCTCGAAAATATAATTTCACTTAGCTTCTCATCCAGGAAGTCTCATCAAATCTCATAATATACTCAAAGGTCTATATTAAGTTTGAATTCTATTTCATAGATGCATACATATAGATTAATGTGTTTCTGTAGTGTATGAATGTGTATATGTATGCATGACAGAAAGAGAAAGAAGGCTTCTTGAGGGCAGGAGATTTTGTCAGCTATACTTATCTTATACTGGAAAACTTATGAATCTACAGAAAGGAAACTTTCAACAAACATTATGAATTACTAGAAGAATGTCTTTTTCACTGGCAGGAGATTTTAGTGAAATACTTGCCAAGTGACTTGAAACAACTTAGATGAAAGCCAGTCCACCTCCACTCCTAGAGCTCAGAAGTACCAAAATCTATCTTGCTGGGAAATCAAGCTGGGAATTTCTTTAAGAATTGTATGCCTATTGTGTCAAAATGTGCAAATATGCTTCCAACACAGGAAAGTAGTCTCTCAAAACCAGACTACAGCCTGTAAGTTTCTCCCTGGGCCGAAGTCCTATGGCAACTCAATTGCGGACTTTATTAAAAAAAAAATAAATAAAAAACAGGTAAACTTATATAGCAGAAAAAGCATTCAATAAAGTATTGAGACCACACACACACACACACACACACACACACACACACACACAGGGCCACCCATATTTTAGAAGAATTATTGCTGTGCCAGTATTCTCTGCTGTAGTTGATAACACAAATCTTAGCAATGGGAAAAAAAAAAGGTCAAAGGGTCAAGCTGAAGACACAACAAAAACCAGGGTAGGCTGGGCACAGTGGCTCACACTTGTAATCTCAGCACTTTCAGAGGCCAAGGCAGGAGAATAGTTTGAAATCAGGGGTTGCAGTGACCTACGATCATTGCAGGAGGCTGCAGTCACTTATGACAGCACCACTGCACTCCAGCCTCGGCAACAGAGATCCCATCCATACAAAAAGTTCAAAGTTTAGCCAAGTGTGGTGGCAAGACTCTGACTCAAAAAAAAAAAGAAGAAGAAAACAATGAGACAGGAAGAGAAGTCATAGAGGATCACAAAGAAGCACTATCTCCTTTGAGAGATGAATAAAGACTTCAGAAACTTCAATTACTTTTTAGATGTTGGATTTAGTCTTGAAAAACAATAGAGCTCGGAGGCTGATCCACATGGAGCCTGAGAACATATTCTGATTGTGCTCTAGAGGTGAGAGGGCATAGGAAGTACAGATACCTGGTTTACGACTTGTATTTTTAAAGATTTGAGGCAGCTTTTAAAATGTGTTTGCTTGTTTATGATTTCTCTCCTTCATTCTCAGAAGACAACCCCTGTCTTTTCTCTACAACAAGATTGTGGGGATAAAACAGATTCTATGGGGTTATGAAAAACTCCCCAGTAGTGATGGTTAAGTAGAGGGCCCTTGACTGAGGTCAAAGCAGAGATACAAATCCACAAATTTCTCAATGAGCAAGTGATATTTGTTCTTTGGATGGAGGCAGCAGAGCCACCCATGGTAGATTCTGGGGCCTTCTTTTTAGAGGCCCTAGTGATTTTGCCATTGTGGTGAAATTTACAAGAGACTGGGCACATTCCTGAGGCTCCAGCCCACTTGGCAGAAAGAGCTAGAAGATGGTTTCTGATGATAGAAGATGCACTAGTTGCCAACCAGAAAAACAAAAGCCAGAAAGCACAAATGGAGATGTGACCAGAGGGAGAGAACAGAGGCGGGAAGAGAAGGTCGTGATTAAGAAAGAGAAGACAGGTTGAAACGGATAGAATTCAGAAGCAGCACTTAATAAAGACTGCCAGAAGCCTACAAGTGGAGAAAAAAGAGAATCAGCTGAGGCTAAAACCAAGTTTCTTAGAGAAAGTGACTCAGGCAGGGAGGGCCTAGGAGCAATGATTTGAAGTGGACATGACCACAGAATCTAGAGGTGAGAACTGCTAATCCAGGGTTCCTGGGAAGTTCCATTTTCAAGGCAGGTTTGTGTCTGCATTGCAGATACGTGGCTTAGTCATAGACTCTGCTAGGCACCTGGGCATCTTTGTTTTTCTAATTTCCAAATTGTGAGGACCTCAGGTGTGGAAGAAAATGCAGGTCAAGGCCGTGATCTCCAAGTTTGGATAAAAATATGCCTACCTACCCAGGCGTGGTGCCTCATGCTTGTAATCTCAAAACGTTGGGAGGCTGATGTGGGTGGATCACTTAAAGTCAGTTCAAGACCAGCCTGGCCAACATGGTGAAACCTCATCTCTACTAAAAATTAAAACAATTAGCCAGGTGTGGTGGTGGGCATCTGGAATCCCAGCTACTCTGGAGGCTGAGACAAGAGAATCTCTTGAACTGGGAGGCAGAGATTGCAGTGAGCTGAGGGAACACTGATCTTTCAGCCACAGGTATGAGCTCTATAGAGAAGGCTCTGCAAATCACATTGGTGCCAACCATGAGGCAGCATTTGTGCACTGGGTACAAAGAACCCATTGTCCCACTGGCCTCTGTGAAGGGACTCAAATGGCAGTCCCATTATTCTGACAACAGCAAAAAACACTCCACTTCACTGACACTGGCCTCTTCCTGAGCCCTCTTCATGCCAGCTTAAGTCTTTCTTCTGCCTCCTGTGTTTTTTCCTAGAATAATTTTCTCTCTGCCACTCTGAATTCTGCTCTTTCTTCAATAAGCAGGGTGAACAGTGTCTCTTCCTTGATGATTATTAAATACTTCAACCCCTGACAACATGCCAATATGGCTTAAAATCCAGGTCACACCATATATTGCACCTTTTTCAGATCTCTTAGGAGCAATAGATGATACTTTGAGCAAATTTCTTAGCCCCTCTCCCAATTTATCATCTGCAATAAAGGATATCAACAAACCTATACTTTATAATCATACATTAGACTGGTTATTAAGTTCCTAATGATTCTTTCAGTGGGCACCCCTACCTTACCACTTTTATGAGAAAAACACTCACTTCCCATACCGTGTAGTCTAATGTGTGGCCTGAATGGGAATGACACTCTTCTTATGAACTTCCTTTGCTGTTCATTGCATTTAGTCTTAGGCTAGGTACTTGATAGAAGGAAAGCCAATCCATGTCTTTACTGAGAAATTTCTTAGAGCTGAGGGAGGAACCTCTTACCCTGATGGTAATGATGTAAATGTATCAGCCATGGGCTGTTTTATTTCTGTCTCCCGTCTGTAAAAAAAAAAAAAAAAAAAGGCTGGTAAGGCTTGTATATATAGTAGGTAAGAGTAAGGCAGTGAAGGTGAAAAGGAGGGTGGAGAAAAAGGACATGGACAGAGACAAGAAGAAGAAGAAGAAGGGGGGGGAGGAGGTGAAGAGGAAGAAGAAGAGGAAAAGGACAGGAGGAAAGGGGAGAAAAAGGAGAGAGGGAGAGAGAGGTGCGAAAGGAGAAAAGATGAGAGAGAGGGAGAGAGAAGCAGGAAGAGAGAAGAGGGAGAGAGAATGGAGAATGAGAGAGAGAAAAAATGAGGAAAAAGGATAATCCCACAGCCTTCTTATCTCTAGTTCCAGTCACTATGGCTAGAGGACCTGCCCTGCATTCTTTGATCTTTTGCTCTGCTTGTGTTAATTCTTCTTTTTCCTAAAGTCTATTTCTTGCAATCAAGAGTCATGACTACCTGACTGGGTAGTCCTAAGCAGTAAATGCTAGGATGACATGTTAAATGGTTAGCACATTGGCAGCCTACAGTTCAACCATTCAAAAAGGGTATTTTATCCTTGTCACCCATCTATGTGGGAAGCTGTTCAGCAGGGGGTTAAATGCCTGCATTCTGGAGAGACACTAGGGGATACTAGAATCAGAATTTTCTTAAATGCAGGAATTTTGTTTTACTTCAACTTGGTATGTCAAATCTCACATATAAAATGCATATTAGGACTTCAGTAAATGTTGAATAAATAACTAAAAGAATTTTCTTTTATGAAATGCTGTTTTATATGGGCTAGCTTTCTCTCCCCAATTAGATCCGTTGTAAGGAGGGTGACAGGTCCAGTGCTAGGCACATGGTAGGAACTGTATAAATAGTATTTGCCTATTTTCTGGGCCCTATCCGAAGAACAAAAAGGACACACTGAAGGCATTGTTGAGTCATTGTTCTGACGGTCTCTCTGCTTTCTTGACAATTCTCTAGCAGTTCCCCAGAAGCAAATGGGAAATGCTACATGGTAGTGACAGAGCTACTTTGTCCCACTCCACAAAGCCCTGGTCCTTGGATGCTGAGACGGTTCTCAGATTTGTCTCCAAGCAAGTGCTTTGTGAAATATGAGGGATCCTTTGGGATGACAGAGATGGGGCACTCTAGGGCGATTTTACTCTGAAGGGTGGTTATGAGATTGTCCTCCATGTCCACTGGGGACTGTCAGAGACGGCAGTGCAGAGCAGCTGCCGTATCCAAAGGAGGATGACAAGCACCCTCCCCAGTGCACGGCGCCTCCATTGCCATCAGTGAATGCAGCCTCTACCTCCAGCTGATTTCATCTAATGTTATAACACTCATGATAATAAATATTGTTAAGAATAAAAGTCACTCTGGGGATTGAGAATCACTGGGACAGGTGTTCAGAACTAGAAGAGTGCAGTAATTGGGTGGCTTATTCATTATTGGAAATGCCTTTTTAAATCTATTGCATTTAAAAAAACAATACTTCAGCTGCTCTCTGGCCTTCCAAAGTCATTAGCTTGTGTTCTTTATCTGTTTGTTTTCCTGACTGAAGTGAGGTTTTTAATGTCACATAAGAACCAACTTGACTCCGTGCCAACATTTCAGAGTGAATGATGAAGCCTTCTGAGGCTCACATGTCACTCCCTGTGATGTTTCTCCTCCTTAGAGCTTGCAGTCCCTGCAGTCAGGTTAGGGCGGGCAGGGAGGGAGAGAGCGCAATTACAATTCCTGCTCAACTAAAAAGTCACAGGGGCAGGGGAGGGACCACAGTTCCCCCCACTTCCCACAATCAGGTTTTTAAAAGGCTTTGAGGGAGGCCTAGGTGTCCCAACCCTCCGTCCACTCTCCCTGACAAGGGATGCAAATAATCAATAAACTGCTTCAGACAGTACCCTCCTCTGGCATTTCTGAAGTGCTTCATCTGTGTTACAATTGGGAAAAGAGTATCTTGATGGCAGTAGTCCCACACCAGAAACTTCAAGGAGTAAGGCCCCAATAGAAACAATGAGCTCCCAGTAGCATGCAGCAAGTTAGGAGCTCAATTTATACTTGAAGTTGGCTTTGAAACATGCATTTAACATTTTAAAAAATGTTAGTTTCCAATTCTGCATGAATTATCCATGATTTGAATTTTTAAGGCTGTGTTTGCTTCTAGCCATGGGAAAAATCCTCACCATGTTATAATGTGTGTGAGAAATTGGGTTTGAGACCTTACTTTGGCCTAGAAAATTTGCTCACCTTCTGCGGGGATCACCTACTATGCTCGTGCTGCGTTTCATCTTTTGAAGTGGCCTCATCAGGATATTTTCTGAGTATCAGGGGAAATGCATGTATGATTAGGGAACTGTATCAGTATTTTATCCATATTTTGACTCTGCGTAAAGTTATCTGAGGAAGTTTTGGGCTAAAGCTTCATTTCTCAGTTTCTAAAGGTAAATCCTTGGGTGTTATTTCCTTCTGAAAATATTCCTGGTGGGATTGGAAGACCACAGTGAAGAGTAGCTGTAACATTCTCCTATCCTTTTGAGAGAGTAGATCAAGCAAGTTATAGCCATATACTGAGGGTAGGCACCCAGGAAATGTTGAAAATAAAGAGAAAAATATATCAACTTTCACAGGGCTTTTAAGACAAGGCAATGCATTTAAGACTGGAAATCACAAGATCAAAGAGGGCCGCCTAGAGAACATAAGACCAAAGAGGGCCTCCCAGAATAGCTTCCCCTGGGAATTCATGGGTGCTGGCCCTAATGTGCTTAGGGTCTAGAGATGAGGAAAAGGACCAACTACAGTCTGATGAGACGCCCGCCACGGGACAAGCTGAAGGCTGAAAGCCCTGACACCTGTGTCTTACTGTCCCCTCAACCATGAAACGCTCCTATCTCTTGGTTCCTTAATCATCCTTCAAAACAAAATTTAAGACATATTTCCTCAAATAGAATTTCCCTGGAATCCTCCAGTCTAGATTAGGCCACCTGTGTGTTTCTCTTGTGACACTTATCAAAGCTGTAGTGAGCTAGACTTTTGTGTGGTTGTTTGTGTACCATCCAACAGGTTAGGGCACGGAGGGCAGGAACCATGTGTCTCTCGTCCCTACTGTATCCTCAGCCCTGGTGCTGTGCCTGGTTTAAGGTAGATACTCATTAAACATTTGGGAATAAAGGATAAGGACAGGAAGTGTCGTCTTTCTTGGGAATAATGCCAAAGTCAAGACTTACTATCAACAAGTTAAAAACTACTTGATCCACAGAAAAACTACTTAGTCCCCTTGATTTGTCCCATAGATAGGGATCTTTCCTTAAATAGAAGTGACTTCCTTACTGATGAGAACACTGTGGGAGAAGACAGTCCATAATGCCCAGAAAGATGGTAAATGCAGGTCTTTTGTACTCATCTTTCCCCGAAGTTCAGCTCTTTCCAATTTTCTTCACTAATGACCACCTGTGGAGGAGGGGAAGGGAGCCTGAAAATGCAGGGCCTCCCTCCTCCTCCCTGGGCTGAACTGAAGTCATCTGCAGCATATAACGTAGACACAGCCAGAGTGTATCTCATCATGGAGCAGCTCACAGGGCAAGGAACTCCCAATTGGCTGCTGAATAGTGTCTAGAATATACCAAAGAGGTAAATTAAATGCATTAATCTCTGTGAGAGTCACAATTGAGGCATTCAAGGCTGCACAGAAATTTCCAACAATTGGCCTCATTTGCTTCAATGACAAATAAAAAGAGGAAGACGGGGGGCCAGGATGGGTATGGGCGGCCGTTTCCTGCTCTCCTTTTCCAGACGGGTAATCAAAATGAAGTTCCTCCCTGAGAATATGCATTTCATTTTATTCTGTACATGAAAGCAAACACATTTGGCCCTTTCTCCTGTAATAAAGCAAATCCTTTCTCTGTTTTCATTTAAGAGCATAAAGATGATGCCAATGACACCAAGACCCTGAAAGCTTCGTTTCAGCTTCCTCTCAGCATAAAAAGGCAAATTTATTCTGGGTGAGGTAGTTTTGTCCTGGGTGCATGGCATTTGTTCTAATAAACTCAAGGAGGCTACAGCTATATGAATCTATGAACGTTTTTATTTTTATCTTCAACCATTGAAAACTTCCTCCTCCCAAGTCATGCGCTGTAATTGAATAATATTTTATAGGAATTGAGAGAAAGTCCAGCACAAATCTAACACCAAAATGCATGATTTGGGGTCATTTGCATAATCTAATTAAAAATATAAAATGGCGGGAAAGTCACTAGATTTGGCTTCAAGCACTGTCTATTTTGGGCAATTTTGACTGGGTCAGTTAATAGTAACAACCAGCTCTGTGAGCACTTGCTATGAGCCAGTGACTAGTTTTTCCTTCTGTTATTCCATTTAAGCTTCAAAACACTGCAGTGGAGTAGAACTATTACAAATTTGACTTCATATTTGACAAAACAATCTTAGGAAAGTCCAGCAAATTGTCTCCAGCGCACAGCGCATGAATGAAGGAGCAAGAATTGGACTCAGGTCAACTGATTGAGAAGCCCCAGTTCTTAATAGCTATTTTCACTGCTTAGGTACTGAATTACCCTCTTAGGTGTTTGATTTTCTTCTTGATAATATCTAATAATGCCTCTCTCCCAGAATGTTGGTAGACTCGGCTCAGAAAATACAAGTGCATTGCAAATTATAAAAACAATAGAAACGTAAGGCATTATTATGATTAATAATATACAAGATAATAATATACAGGACTTACCAATCCATATATTGGAAAACACTCCACTGAGAGATCACTTTCTAACTGTTCCTCTGGATATAGGGACAGAATACTGCCTGGAGGCAGGGCTGTGCTTCCCCTAAAAGGAATTTGTGTGGCACACTGAGAGTCTCTTAGGGAGGAGACTTTATCCTAAGGGAGAAAATTAGGACTCTGGGAGGTGGAAAATGGTGTAAAATAAGGAATGGAGAGAGAATATTTCCTCTCTACAACCAGGGGTCACTTTTTTCTGGACCCACAGTGAAGACAGAATGGAAGCAATGAAATTGGGTTGGAGTAAGCTTTTTTGCATTTTAAGAGGGCCAGAGTCAAAGAACAAAGCTAATCTGGTGAAAGCCCTTGAGTTACTACTCTAGGCTCATGGTGCCCAGCTGATATCCCCTTGGCCCTAGATGTCCTCATGTCCGTCCACAGGACCCCATGGTAAGCACCTGAGATTCTCTACCCCACAGCCTTCTCTCCTGCCATTGGAGAGTGCTTTACCGCAGAAGGCAAGGAGTGAGTGCTGCGGGAGAGGCCCTCAGCCAACGACATCTAAGAATTGGAGGACAAACCCAGCATCTTCCCTAGGGTTGCTCTAAGTGGTCTCCCAGAGATCCTCAAACAGATAGAGCCCAACTGCCCTAGGGATAACCTGATTGATAACACACCCCTCATTAGGCTCTTCTTATTCCTGTCTTCCCCACTCCTATTCCGGTGCTTCCTGAGCCCCTGTCTACATTCAAATTCTCGTCTCAGGTCTCCTTCTGGGAAAGCCTAACATAAGATGTAGAGTGAGACTTACTCTATGTCTTTCTGCTACTTCACAAGAAGTGTGATGCTGTGCTTCCAAAATAAGCAGCAAGGAGGACTTTGGGGATCAAAGGATAAGGCCTATGGCAGGCTATTCACAAGGGGCAACACTGGGCCTTTGCTTCTTGCTGCTGGCAGCTGACAAGAGGTAACCTCCTTCCAAAGAAATCAGTATCCAAGGCGAGGGCTCTGGAGATGCTGGGTGGTAAGGGTACATCTCTTCTAGGAAACAGAGAGCTCATGTGACCCCGACCATTTGGCAAGCACAGTTATCCCATGAGGAGCCACTTGGAGGTACACAGGAGAATCTGGACCCCCTTCTAAACTCAGAATATGTGTTCTCAAAACTATTGTTTTGGGGGGCACCAATGTAATCTGTTAATATTTGTATCCTAATATTATTTAGCTGGATATAAAGAATTATTAACATTTTTAGGGCTCAGCATGGTGACTCATTTCTATAATCCCAGCACTTTGGGAGGCCGAGGCGGGTCGATCACTTGAGGTCAGGAGTTTGAGACTAGCCTGGCCAACATGGTGAAACCTCATCTCTACTAAAAATACAAAAATTAGCTGGGCATGGTGGCACATGCCTGTAATCCCAGCTACTGGGGAAGCTGAGGCAGAATCACTTGAACCTGGGAGGTGAGGTTGCTGTGAGCCGAGGTTGTGCCACTGCACTCCAGCTTGGGCGACAGAGTGAGACTCTCAAAGAAAAAAAAAAGGCATTTTTAGTAATGTAACTATGTTTTATTTTTTATCTCATCCTTAATTGTTTCATGGAATAGTTTTTTTCCCAAATGAAAAAGAGAGAGAGAATATATTTTGGAGAGGCGGATCATGGATCTGAAAAATGAAATTCTCCCAAGGCTTTGCTTCTCACTAATCCTGATGCTCTGAAGAGGAGCTGCAACACTTGGATTTTAATTCAGTCCATTAATAAATGAATTATGCAATTAGTTGATATACAATTAACTGGATTCACAACGCATGTAGAGCTAACTGGGTCAGTCTGCATCTGTATGACTGTAACGTGCCTAAATGAATTTGCCATCAAAGGACATGCAGTGGAATGGGGAATCAAATTTGTCTCCAGCAGAGAATCATGCCTGCCAGCTGCCGAAAGTTCTGCAGATAAAGCCTTGGTCTGAGTTGGCAGGAGAAACAAAAGCAGCACAATGCAGGACCCCAAGTGGCACTCTCCCCATTATAGAAGCATTGTTCTCCCCAGATGAGCTTGGACAAAGATCAATACATCCCGAATCCTTCTGGGCAGAAAGCATGAGCAATTAAGTTTGGATTGGGATCTATCAATCAATCACTCGCCAAAAGTGGTTCTGGCAGCACAAAACGAAAATCTCTTAGTGCAACATAGCCCTTCCCTGGGACCTGCAATTTTGACTGACCCAGACACAAAGTCAATCAAAATACTCAATCCTGTGTTATCTAATTTCAGCTGGAAAATGTAAGCGAATAGAACATGCAGATGTGGTTTGTGGGTGGGACCAATCAATCCATGTCCAGGAATTTGTCATATAATCAAGACATTGGTGATCAAGTTAAGGCTGATATCAGAAGCCCACTGATATCTGTGGTCAAGATTGGAGTGTGTGTGTTTGTGTGTGTGTGTGTGTGTGTGTGTGTGTGTGTGTGTGTGTTTCTCCCATAGCAAGAGAGGAAATCTTATGGGAATTTTTTAATGTAACATACTTAATTTTGGTTTTGAATTCCTCAAAATGTTTTTGAGATTCCCAAGAATTTCTGCATCAGAATCTGTGCTTTAACAAGATCTCTACCTGATTCACATGTACCTTCTGTGAGAGAAATATGGCTGTAAAGCACTCCATATTCATAGGAGTAATCACTGTAATAAAATAGGACACTGAGAGAGAGCTCTTCATGTTTGACCAAGTCCTGTGATATGATAACTTATTACTGATATAATGATATGGACACTGCTATCCTTATCTCCATCATTAGACTGAGAAACCCTGAATATGGGATTTGGTCTGGGCTTCACCACCAATTTGCTACATAAATTGCCCTACCTCTGACAGTCTGTTTTCTTCTTTATACAATGAGAAGTTTCAACCAGAGTTAGAGCAAAGAACTCCTCTAACTCAGAGTGTCTTTTTTTTTTCATTTAAAATCATCTTTATTGATGAACAATTTAAATATAATTAATGGACATTTATAGAATGTCTACATATTTTGAGAAATGTGTTCTCATGTGAATACCCCCTAATCAAGATAATAGAGCATTTCCATCACCCTCTCCACCACCAAGTCCACCACCATGGCATACCATTGGTAGGCTAGTATAGTGTGGTGGTGAGGAGTGAGTGGTTGAGTGATGAAAATGCTCTGTGTTTTGATTGGGTTTGGGTTACATGGAATCTACATGCATGAAAATTCATGCAATTGAGCCCTTAAAGTGTGTCCAATTTACAGTTGAGATTGAGAAAGATTAAGATAATGCCTTAATTCCACACCTTTATTAACTGACTGATCCCAAATCTGACCCAAGGACCATTGAATTTCAATGCCATGCTCAACACTGCCATGTTACCCTGCCTCCTCCCATGACCCATGAGTGAAAGCTGCCCTGACTCCCTGTGTAGTGAGCACTCCTGGGGGAGAGGCATCAGAAGTCTCCAGGCAAAGGTAGAAAGCTCATCCTCCCTTGCAGACCTGCATGCCGCCCTACAGACCCCTCAGAGGGGAGATGAAATGAGAGAGACATCTTCAGCACACTCTCTCAGTGCTCAGAGGACTCACTTACAAACACAAATGCTCACACACAAAAACAGCTACAGATTTAACCCCAAGGGTCAGATGTATAGAAGTGAGCAAATTGCTAAAATGAGTTGAAACACAGCCTCAAGACTTCTTACCTCAAGCTGTTAGTCTCTGACCTGGGTTTACGATCAGATCCAATTAGCAGGTGATACATTAAAATTATAGAGCTACAAGGGCGCCTTAGAGATCATTTAGTCCAGGGACTTCAGATTATTTTTAGCCATCAAATATTTTTTTCAAACCAAATCTTATGCAGAGATGTAAATCAATAAAAGAGATAAACATATAAGTAAACTACTGGAAGCAGAGGTGGAGATTCCAGTGTTCCACCTACAACCATTCCACTGTGTTCTGTGAGGAAGGCAGCTCAACAGGCATAAAATCTGATCCAATGCCCTCTTTTGATCGATTAGGAAACTGAGGCTCTGAGAGGTCATAGCTCTCAAGTTAGGCAGTGACAGAGGCAGATCTAGAGAACTCCTGACAACCAGTAAAAAAAAATGCTTTTTCTGTTACACTAAGCTGCCTCGACTAATAGCACAGAAACCCATTACTCTGGGCCAAATGATTTGTTCCGTTCTTAGTCACTCCATGGAGAATCCCGAGAACTCCATGCAGAAGTCAGGCAGCTCAGATTTGCTTAGCAACCATGAGCCATCATTCACTAAGCATTTCTTCCCAGAGTCAGCACCCTAATTTAGAGAATCTTGTATTGCTCAGACTGGAAAGGAAAAGTGCATTTGCATCTCAAGAGGAAAGGGGGCCTAGAATAGGGAAAGGAGGAGAACAGGAGCGCTCCATGATGGAAAATATATGTGGCCCAAGTGTGGGGAGTCAGGGGCAGAATTCAGAGACAAGTCGGAGACAGGGTGAGACCCAGCTCTGCCTGGTGTCCCAGAATCACCCACAGGGCTGTCTCAGTCCCCCACACTCCATCTCCCCTACACCTAATATCCAAGCAAACCACAAACGTCTAGAACCAAGGTGAGCTCTCAGGTCAGAACAGAGCTGAGACATAAGGTGCCTCCAGCTGGTACCTGCCATGGTAGCCCAGTCCATCGGGCAAGAGCAGTGACTCTACTACTTAAAACCAGGAGACTTGCATCACCCAGGGGCCACCAGCCCTCTCTGATTTCCTTCTTCAACCACATTGGAGGGCAGGGAGTAGGATGCTAACCCTTCAGAGCTGGCCTAACAACTCTGTGTGGAAAGCTGTGTACGGAGTGTCAAAGCTCCCGCCTAACCTCCTGCCATTCCTTATTCTTTAATGAACTTTAAGTTAGGTCCCAGGTGCTCCGGAAGAAGGAATAGATCAATCTAAATGAGTATCAACATGTTCCTAAAGTAGCAGTTCCTGAAATAGGTATTGAAGTGCTCTGATGTTTGGAGCCTGGAAGACACTAAAGTGCTCCCAAAGAGGTGGCTTCAACCTTGGAATTACCATCTCTGTGCCCTAATCCCTACCCCAAATCCCTTCCCCAAGACTGCAAATGCTTGAGCTTCATCCATCCTTGGTGAACTTCCCACAGTGCTGAGCCAAGAAGTGAAATGGACCCAAAATGGCCCTATGAAGAGATGAAGATGCCTCTCTTACTGTTACGGAAGGATTTGGTGCTCACAGAGAATCAAATCCTCATATTTACTTAGAAATTGCTATTCTGGTGATTATCTTGGACCGATATAATGAAAGTAGAAGTCAAAACCAAGCTAATGAAAGTAGAAGTCCCCAAAATGTATTTCGGGATAAACTAGCCATGTTCCAAGGAGCATGGCTAGATTTACCCAACTGCAGAATCAGCTGGGCCTGATTGCCCACTGCCCCCACCCCCCACATGGCCTTCATGGTTATTGAGTTTTCTGATGGCAGCAATGGCAGGAGCATCGAAAGCACCAGGTATCCAGACATGTGTTGTCCTATACAACAGTCAAAGCCACATGTTGCTGGTGGCTGCTGCACTGGATGCCGTAGATTAAAGTATACCTCTATCATTGCGAGAGTTCTGTTGGGCCACATTGCTCTAGATCTTTGCTTAGTCACTTACTTATCTGTCGACAAATATTTGAACACCTAATAGGTAGGAGCTCCTATTCTAGTTACTATGTCAGGGCTTTAGATCACAAGATCTAACTGGGGATATTGGGAAGGCTTCAGGGAGGTGATGACTTGCCTGACTCTCAAAGATTAAATAGTAGTTCTTCAGGTTAGGATGGGGTCCAGTAGACAGGGAGTACTTTACAGCAAATAGAACTAGTATATGCATAGGAACTTCTCCCCCTCCCTTTGTTTCTCTGGACTCTGCCTTTGGTCAGTTCTCACTACTGCTACTGAATTCCTTTACTTAGCTACTGACTGGTCTCTAGATGGGTGACTTTGTTGAGCCTCAGTTTTCTTATTTGTAGAATGGGAGCAAGACATACCACACAAGATTATTTTCAGAAGCAAACAAAGTACAGCATAGGAAGGTATGTAGTGCCATGAGGGACACATATTAGAAGTTTATTGAATATTGGCTCATCTTTTTCTCTTTATCAAATCCAAGGCTGGAGGTGCATGGGTACCACTCACACCAGGTTTTTCTTCCCAGGCCCTGGCTGCAGAGGGCTATGCCTTGTGGCTGCCACATGCTCTGCCTATGTTCTGGGCTAGAGTGCTGCTGTTAATTGCAGCTATTTCCATCCCGCAGTGAAGCTTTCTTTTCTTTTCCTTGCTTTGTTTTGCAGCAGGTGGTTCTCATTATTGTGCAGTGAGGTGGTGGCAGCAGACGTACTGGCATGTGACATGTGATTTACAAACCACGTGTCTGCTGCCTAGGGGTTGTGGGCAAACTCAACTAATCATGCCATCTGAAATTTTCTCTGGTTAACCTTCAGGCTTCTAGGCTCCAGCCTAGTGGTGGGGAAAGGGATGGACTTTAAAACCAAGACCAGTATGGAGCTTCAGCTCTGCGATTTATCAGCAGCTTAACCTCTCACAAGTTAGTCATTCTCTCTGTAATTCAATTTCCTCATCTATTAAATTTTTCAGTTTCTCATCTATTTTGTGCTGCTCTAGTAGAATACCACAGACTCAGTGATTTATAATGAACAGAAATGTATTGGCTCAGTGTCCTGGAGGCTGAGAAGTCCAAGATCAAGAGATGGTATCTGGCAAGGGTCTTCTTTCTATATCATCATGGCAGGAAGTAGAAGGGCAAGAGAGAGTGAGAGGGAGACAAAAAGGGGGCAAACTCATTCTTTTTGAAGGATCCCACTTCGGTAATAATGGTGCTAATCAATTCATGACGGTAGAGCCCTTGTGGGCTAATCACTTCTCATCAGGTTCCACCTCCCGCCACTGTTGCCTTGAGGATTAAGTTTCCAAAACGTGCTTTTTGGTGGGCACGTGCAAACAAGAGCAGTGGACTACTACTCTTCAGCTTATAAGTCTGTGAGGGGAGTGATATGATGACATACAGCAGGCACCTACTACAGCCTAGCACTTATTCAGTGTTGCTTTTCTTTCCCTTCTGGTTTTAGGAATTTGAAAATTCAAGTATAGAGACAGCTGTCAAGAGACCATTGTGTATACTCAGTAGTCATGTACTCCTCACCTATGTGTCAGCACTGTGTCTCCTGGTCTCTGGTTCTCACCAAAGCCTATGAGATAGGAGTTATCATCTTGGTATGAAGGAAGATGGGGCAGAGAGGTGTGGCAATATCCCCAGAGTCACACTGCTAATGATGATGGAGCTGGGATCTAATTTCCAGTCTCTTCTCTCTAACCTCCTCCCCTCAGCCCCTTTTCTGCCCAACCCACAGCTGCTTCATGAGAAAAGAAAAGGGCAGGATGAGAGTGGCTGGGTCTCTCTGCTGTAGGCATGCTGTGGATCCCACACCTAACATCATGGGGAAGCTGGAGAAGAGCTTGGACCACAGAGAAAGGCACTCATGGGAAAAGGCCTGGGTGGGGCCATGTTGCGCACTTCAGTCATGCAACCTCCCAAGGCAAAATGATTGGCTGGGCTATTTGCCAGAGGAGCTAACAGTCCGGGAGCAGCCTGGTAAGTGGAGTGGGAAAAATTGACAAATAAAATGATGAGATGGGAAAAGCTTGATCAGGAGGTAAAAGCACCCTGTCCTTCTCACCACCAGTCCCCTGGGCCCTCTTGCTTAGCCTAGTTAGATATCCAGCTGTTTCCCTCAGTCCAGGCCCCACTTTATCACCCAGAGCAAACTGTGATTATCAAAACTTTCAGCCTCCTACTGCTGATTCACCCATCTCTCCTGCATCAGCAGAACTGGAGGAAATGCACTCCCCAGAGAATCCTGCCTCCGGCTCTACTCCTGGAGGTGCTGGTGACGATGTCATGCCTGATATTTAAAGCACAGGTCCTGAAAACTCCACTTTCGCATTTTATATATAGTGCCTTTTGTCCAATTTCCACTAAGTGCACATCTTATACAACATCCCCCTTAGACATAGTGCAATGGCCTGAGCCCTAACTTTGGGGGGTGCTAGCTCCCCCAAATAACTTCTTTTCGGATAAATAAATAGGGCTAATCCTTACAAGCAGGAGATTAGAGCAGGGAGCAGTTTCAACAATGTGGAGGTTTTGGTGGGGACACAGACATATCAATACGATCTATTTGCTGGTGATTGCCTCTCCAGTTTGTTTATCATGACAGGTGTCCAAGAACTGCGAACAGTGTGGATCTGTTACATTTATTCAACACCTTACATTTTTTACTTTACATATGTGAATATACAAACACTTTACAGAGAGGAATATATAAACATATGAATAGTTTGCATATATGCATCCATCTGTTTCTTTAGAGATTATTATCCCCATTTCCTAATAAGGAAACTGAGACACAGAGCCATAGCTGTGTGGCTGGTTCCCAGTGAGACTAGGACGAAAGCATGATGACTGGTCCTCCATCATTTCTTCACCCAACGAACATCTACTGAGTGTCTGCTATGTACCAAATGGGATGCCAAGTACTGGGGGTATATAAAAATGAGCAAAACACTAAAATAAATAAAATAAAATAAAATAAAACACCTCTTTGACAATAATTTTGGGTGAGATGGACAATGAACACAATAAATAAGTAAATGACATATTATGTTGGAAGGGGGGGCCAGCAAGTGGCAAGCGGGGAAACACCAGCCTCAGTGAATATGAACAGAGACACTAAGGCCTTGGAGGAGGTGCTGCAGCTATGCGTTTTTCCATTTTGCATTTCCAACCGGTGCCACAAGTTGTGCATGGGAACACAGTCGGAGAAGATGAATGGGCGACATTTCAGAAGCTGAGAATTCCTGGGCTTGCCCCAGTCAGCAGCCGGGGCCACCTTGCCCGAGGGTGGCTTCTGAACGGCAGAAGAACAGAGGCTGAAGCCGAGTCCAGGCATCGTTGTTCCACGTCGGGGACCTGATTCTAGGACTCAGGAAACAAAGGGATGCCTGTGTCACCAGAAGAAAATCATCATGAGAACTGGGAATGCAAGCAGTGGGGCTGAGGTTTTAATTAGTTACTGCAGGGGAAAATCAGAGGGGCTGCCCATTTCATGATGAGAGCAGCCCAGCCAGGGTGTGCTCCCCGGCCTCACTTGTGGACCCGATTCCTTCAGAGGCTGGCAGTGCGGCCTCCCCCTTTTTACTTCCTCTCACCTCCTGGCTGTCCGGTCCTTCTCTTTCCCCTGGCACCCACGTGCTCAGGTTCACAACCTCCTCCTGGTGCCCTTGGGCCCATCAGTCCACACTGTGGTTTAACCCTTTTTCTTCTTCTTCCTGCCTCCCATTTCCACTCAACATCCCCCAACCTTTCTTCCTGCTCTGTTTTCTTCTGCTGGGGCCAGGCCCACAGCCTGTCAACCATTTATCAATGCATTGGAACTGTAACTCAGGTATTGATCTGTGTTTGTTGGTTTTTTTCCTGTAAACTCTGGTTGTAAATGTTTCATTAGCCTGCCTCACAGTCATTACGTCAAGTAATAGGAAACATCCATCTTCCTCGGGCTTCACTTCTGCACCCAATGAAGATCGGTTTGAAGAGCGTTAATCAAGCTATGAAAATCATTGGCAGCTCATTCCTTTATGATGAAAAAGCTGGTTTGCAGCCTCACTGGGTAGCAGAGACCTGACACCTTAGATACCTACAGCAATTATGGGCTGTGTGGTTTCCTGCTTAGGGAGTCTATTCTTTGCCGATGCTGGTATGCAAATCTCATTCTTTGCTTTAATGTGATTCCCTGAGTGGTGTGCAGTAAGAACAAGGCATAGATAAGGCTGGGCTTCTCTGCAGAATTGTGGGTGAAAAGGAGGGTTGTCAGTTACTGCCATGGATCTCTGCCAAGGCCAGATCCGCACAGAAGTGGGAAAGATTTGCCTGCATGGTGTGATGCATGCAGGTGAGAGCTTGGGTATCACCCATTCATCCACCTCTTCCTTCCACCCAAGATTTCTTCACCCAGCCTTTCAGATGGAAGCAATCAGCTACTTAGGTGGGATAACAGAATACCCAACTATACAGAACACTTTCACATACATCAAGTGTGCAGGGGAGAGAGTAAGTCCCTGGGGCAATAAGCACTGGAACAAGTAAAATTGGAGATTGGGAGTGGGAAAATGAGAAAAGAACTTGGAGGGCATGTCTTGGGGAGGTGGGGTAGGGCAGAGCTGCGGGTGACCTTAGACTACAGGTCTCAGTGTACAGACCCTGAACCTGCAGCAGCAGCAGCACCTGGGAACTTGAGAGAAGCCCCAGGTCCTGGGCCCTATTGTAGATCTCCTGAATCAGAGTCTGGAGTGGGATACACAGTCTGTGCTTTAAGAGGCCTTCTAGATGACTCTGGTCCACTACCCTAAGTATAAAGGAATCCCATGATAGAATCAGGTAAGGAAAAGGAAAATCAAGGATGTCGAAAGGACAAATGTAAACATGGAAAACACAAAATGTGCCTCGGACTGGTCCTGTGAACACCCAAATGAGGACAAATCATGGTCCTGGTCATCTCACTGAGAGAAGCGGCTGGTTCTGGCAGAAGAAGGAAAGTTCTAGTAGCAATGCATAGGCTCCGAGACTGGTACTGCTATGCACTAGTTATGTGTGATGGGGGAAATGATGCCCTCTGCTTCTGATTCATCATCTGCAAAAGGGAATGATGATAATAATAATACTTTCTTGAGAAGGTTCTTTTAAAAATTACAAGACTTAACACATGGAGAGAAGCCTTTAAACAGCGTCTGGCACGGAGTAAGTGCTGAATAAATGATAGCTATGGGTATCATTTCACACAGCTGTATAGAAGCACATAAAAGACAAGGAAGTGGCAAACAGAATCGATTAGCTGACCAGAGTATAGTCAGATGAGTACATACGTTATGTTATATTAGTGTAGCAGAAGGGAGTTCACAATGCCCAAAATGAATCAAAGAAGCAAATGCACCAAGAAAAAGATTGTTATTGAATCATAGGTTCATTTATTTATTCACTCATTCAGCATACATTGAGTAACGCTCTATGGGGTCCACTGTGCACCTCGGGCAGTACAGAGATGCTGAGAAGCAAGTCTAGTAAGACCCTAGGGTCATAAAGACATCAAGAAGTGACACCAAGCAGAGAGGCAGCTTCAGGTTAGGCCCAGAGATTGATGGGGACACCAGGAGGGGCATCTACAGCAGAATGGGTAGGATGGCTTCCTGGAGGAGGTGCCGGGGGGCACTGCAGGTACACAGGGCATCATGAACAAAAGATACAGAATTGAGAAATGATAGCATGAAAGCAAAACAGATTGGGGTGCTGGAAGCATGGGCTGTGACCAGATAGTCACAGGGGAAATAGGTCTGCAGAAGCATCGTGGTGGGTCTTACGGGTCAAATTCATGAGCTTGAACATTATCCTCCAGATCAAGGGGAGGAATTAGGAGATTTAAGAAGAGGAATGATCTGTTCATGCTTTAGCTCTCTTTCTCTGAGGAGGTTGGATTTGAGAAGAGCGAGGCCAGGAGGAGGGGAATCAGCTAAAAGCTCTAGTTCAGGGCTCACCATCTCTCACTGGGGTTCCATTGCCCTCTGTCTCGCACAGGAAGTGGCATTTCATCTGGGACTTGAAGGATGTGAATGGATCAGCTTCGAGGTGACCGGAACAAAGGGCAACAGGGAGAGGGGCTGGCAGGCTGAGTTTCTGGGACGGGAATGTGCTCAGGAACACAAAGAAGTGGAGTGCAGTCCCGGGGAGATGGGTGGAACGTGAGGAGGAGAGGCAGCCTGGGCGGATGCTGGTAAGGAGCCTGAATTTTATTGCAAGCATAATGCAAAGCCAACAGAAGGCTGCAGGAGGGAAAAGGTATGAGGCTAGTGCAGTTCCTGAAACATGTACTGACTGGACTGTGGTTAGTGGAGACAGGGTGAGAAAGGACAGAAACAGGGACACTGGCTGGGAGGGTGCTGCAAGAGCCAGGTCATGGTGGAGGCGACTGGGGCCAGGCTGGTAACAGCTCTGATTCTGGGTAGGGCTGGAAAATGTGAATGGTAGCTTAGAGACATGTATCTAATCCCACAATGCTGAGAGGTAAGTATTAGAAACCCCTTTTATCAGATGAGAAAACTGAGGTCCAAAGAATTTGAGAAACGTATTCGTACTCACAAAGCTTCCAAACAGGATTCTCTCCAGGTAGCAATTCCTACAATACCTTCTCTACAGTCCTGAAGCAAGCATTTGTTTGGTTGGAGGGGCTGGACAGAGGTGACCAAGGAAATAGGAATAAATGTCTGTGTAAAAAGAACCAGGAATAACCTAAACCTCCTTCTTAACCATCCATACCTAACGCATTGATCTTCGCCCTGCAAATATATTTCCTGTATTCTTCCTTTTCTGACTTAAGCTTTGTTGTTTATTACTGAAGTCTTTGAAATACCTTGAAGAGCAGAAAAAAGAGCTTCTCCCCTCAGGCTGTCAGAGGGGGAGCCCAAAGCAACACACAACAGAAAGAAAGTTTTGGGAAGTTACCTGTTTTATCTGAAAGATTTATATGAATGTTGTACTCTGCTTCACAATGCAACTCTGCTTATTTCAATGTTTAAAACTGTGTTTTAAATTGCAGCCAGGTATCACAGGAGTAAACAAAAGGTTTATCTTCCCGAATCATGCATAGTAGTATGATGAATACTTGTTTAGCCGCTTTCTGTGCGCCAGGCACTAGTCTGAGTATGTTAGATACATTGCCTCACTGTGAAGGTGGGTTTTGTTAAATCATTTGCAGTTGAGGAATTGAGGGCTCAGACAAGGAATTGACTTGCCTAAGGACACACAGCTAGCATGTGGAGACTCAGGACTTGAACCCAGCTGTGTCACAGCACCTGTGCAGTGGCCATATTCCTCAGGTACGGTAGCCCAGAGTGTTATAGAAAGCTTGGCTCTAAATGATATCTGAAAGTTCATGCAGGAAGATATGATTTCTCATGGCTCAGGTGGATTAGCTACAGAGCAAGCTCAGGTTTTTAGTTTGAGGGGCTCTGGAGAAAGAGGATGACGGAGGCTGGGAGGAAGAAGCTGATGTCGTTCTGGCAGTCGGCAGCCCAGCTGTTCTGTCCATGGGACCAGCGTAGACAGTGCTGGCAGGCGCGGAGGATGGCAATAGTAACCGGGCTTCCTGAGCACGGGGGCTGTCCACTTGCAGTGGGAACTAGCTCGGGGCTGAAGAATGAAGCCCTTTTCAGCCCTTGCTGGAGGAAGTTGGTAAGAAAGAGCAGGTGCAAAGCCCAGGAAAACAGATCCTGGTTCTAAAATGAACCCTAGCTCTGAATGTAAAAACCAGGAAATCCACCCACCAGACTGAACACCATGTAAGAACAGTTTACAATAGCAAAGGCCTGGAACCAAGCCAAATGCCCATCGATGATAGACTGGACAGGGACAATGTGGCACATATACACCATGGAATATTATGCAGCCATCAAAAACGATAAGCTTGTGTCCTTTGTAGGGACATGGATGAACCTGGAAACCATCATTCTCAGCAAACTGACACAGGAGCAGAAAATCAAACACTGCATGTTCTCACTCATAGGAGGGTATTGAACAATGAGAACACATGGACACAGGGAGGGGAGTGCTACACACTGGGGTCTGTCGGAGGGAAATAGGGGAGGGACAGCGGGGGGTGGGGAGTTGGCAGGGGATGGCATGGGGAGAAATGCCAGATATAGGTGAGGGGGAGGAAGGCAGCAAATCACACTGCCACATGTATACCTATGTAACAATCTTGCATGTTCTTCACATGTACCCCAAAACCTAAAATGCAATAAAAAAAAAGAATTGTTGGGAAGAGGGAGAGGAGGCTGCAATTTGGTGGGTATCTGGGGTTGCTGGTCTATCCCAAGCCCATTATTACAGTTTCTTCCCCACCACCCAATGCGCCTGAGGTTGCCATCCCACTGCTGTTTCTGGCCAAAAAGTAAGAGGAAGGAATACACTCAGATTAGGAAGCATGAGTGTCTACAGCTGAGCAGTGCTAAGAAAGACAATGACAGACATTACTTAATAACTCTCCTGTTTTATAACAGAGGACGGATATGTGCAGTATCTTTTTTTAACCCATCCAGGGTTAAAACCCTTGTTCCATGGTCCAGCCCTCCTGCAATTCTAATGTAAATTAGTGTGCTCCTGTTGTAATTCAATTACTGTTTATATTTCTAATGAAGAAAATCAGCTTCAGACAAGTCTCCAAACAACAGCCTTCACATGTAAAGCATGTTTTTAAGATGAAAAGAATTATGCCAAAAATCCTAAGGCTGTTGGCACCCGCCTTCCTTTCCCCCTGAAGTTCTGAAGCATCCTCATGCAGGTGTAACAGAGACTGACACAGGATAGAGGGGCCGACATCCGAGCCTCCCTCTGCTGACAGGCCTCTCGACGTTTTGTCATCCTGCTGTCCTCCAGGCCAGCTGAAAACTCAGCTAGGGACATTTTCACTCACTGGGTAACAATGGGCCAAGATTCAGGCAAAGAGAGGAATGAGTTTATTTGCAACCTCAGGGCTGAAAACAGAGTCTCATTGCAAATCCAAAACAAATGAAGAGACAGGAGGCAAAGACTGAGAGTAAATTGTCAATAACCATCCTGGGAAAAGGTTAATCCAGAGCTTGGGGTAATTCATGGGAGGGTTGAGATCATTGAGAACATGTTCGATATGGTAAAAGGCAGTCACTATCCTGAGACACGGAACACCTGGCTCTGGAAGGGTGGAGGAAGGGTTGAAGGGAGGAGAAATTTCTAGCAAATCATGTAATGACTGCTATTTGTTAATTAACATTTATTAAGTTCATCTCCTATGCCAGCCACAGTGCTTAGTGTTTTTTGTATATATTTTAAGTGATTTAATACCTCAAAAGCATTGTGAGGGAGGAATTATTTCTGTTTGACAGATAAGGAAAGTGAGACTCAGAAAATAGGTGAACTGCCCGAGATCACACAACACAGATGTGCTGAAATTGGGACTTCAGCTCAGGTATGTGCAACTATGAATCTCTTAACCATTATAATTTTTGTCCCTTTTTACTGCTTTAAATACCTTTACCCTTATAGTCTTGAGTTGATAGCTAAACCTTAGATTACTCCAAATTTTGCATATGAATAGCTTGGGTTTCCTACCTAGTTATGAGTTACATTAGGAAGAGACAGTTTTATGCTTTTTAAATATCCCCTCAAGTGAAAAAAATGCCCTAGATGTAATAATTTGCTTTTCCACAGTACAATCTTCAAAACATTTCTGCATATGTATATTTTCTCACTCCATCCCTGTGAGAGGAATAGGCTATTATTATCCCTAATTTATAGGTAAGAGCACAGAGGCATAAGGAGCTTTACAATGTGCCTCAATTAGCAAATGGAAGAAAAAGACCTGAGTTCTTTGTTGATTTTACTTCTAGGCCAATGTCCTTTTGTGTCAAGTACTGCTAATTGCCTCCCCCAAAGCCAGTTCTTCTTGCTAACAGGCAGAACTTCCACATATTTGTTTAGAAATCAGAGGGGATCTTTTGATCTTAGGAAACATAGCTCAGTCCTTAATCTATGGTTGGGCATTAATCCTATTTCAGACAATAAGTAAACAGGGAGAGTTTTACTCCCTGATAAAAGAATACTCTGTGCCTTGCTTCCTAACTGGAATACAGGATATGATTTCTGGCACTGCTGCAGCCGTTTTATGACCATGAGAAGGCCAATGGCATTGCAGACATACTGACCTTGATCCCTGACATTATAGAGCTGCTAAATCTACATAAGCCACTGCCAATGAGCACATCTTTGTTATAATAAAACATAAAATGAACCTCTGTTACCTGTAACTAAAAGATTTCCTACTGATTTAACTTTGTACTTCACCAATGAAATAGCAGTGAGTTTGGAAGGAGGTGATCTATAAATGTAGTTTGTACAGCATGGCCAGTCAATGAAAGCACTATTTGAATGCAAGTGTCATGATTATGTTACTATGTCATATTAAACACTCTTTGATATGATTTTATATTTGCATTTGGATTTCTGGAACTCAACTCCCCACAATGGAGAGTGAATGTGCTTTACTGAGAGTAAAGGCTGCTCTGATCAATTGTCACTGAGCCAGGTGCTGGGCCTGTGCTTTGAACTGTTACAAATCCAAAGCAAAGGTCAACTTTCTTGCCTCAGTTTTGCTTTCTGTACACTAGTATGACAATTGCCATTCTCTCCATTTGGAGTATAGAGTGAACAGGAAATAGAGATGGGAGAGAAAACTAAGGGAGCAGCAAGAAAGGATCTCAACACTTCCAAAAATGATTATTATGCTTGGGTACTGCGTCAGGCAGTGAGCCAGGCACAGGCTCACTAACCAACAGCTTTGCCAGGTGAGTATTGTCCTCTCTGAACACTGAGGGACATGCCAGGGACGTGATGGGGAAACTGAGATGTCTTGATGAATCCCATGGCCACCAAGGACCTGAGATGTGTTATTTGGGTACCCCCCTCCCTGCCACCCGCAAGAGCTGCAGTGTGAGGAGGACCTCTCTGAGGCCAGGGTGCTAGCTCACAGAAAACAAAGTCAATGGAATTGATTTCCTGGATGGAACAAACGGGCATCTTTGAATCCTTACAGTGACTGTGTATTGAATTACAGGCATAAAAGAAACTTTGAGGGAAAATGAGCTCAGCCCCTCAGTTCTGTATAGCCAACAGTTACATCGAAACAAGAATCTCCCTTTCTGTCCTCTAAAGACAACAACGTTTGATCAGAGGAAGCTGCAAAATTTGCCTGGCACAAACAGGGAAAGGATTGTTCAAAGTGCAGGGAGAAGAAAAAGGATTTAGAAAAAACAAGATGAGTGTGGAGCCACCTTTCAGAGGCCTGGCAATAAAGGAAGTAATTCAATTAGGAGTTCCACACCCAGCCTTCCACACTCACTCCTCTCAGAGTCTACGTGGCTTTGAATCAATCCCTGAACCCGTGAAAGAAGTATGCTTAAACCGTTCTCAGAGACTAGTACAGATCTGATTTATAGATGAAGAAAGCACCGCCCCTGTCCTCAAAGTGCTCGGTGTCCACTATGGGCAAGCCCTTTAATGTCCAATATGACAAGCATAGCATTGCCTTTATGATTTGTAGCTGGAGGCTCTGAGACTTGCTTACTCCTTAATTTTCATCAGTAAGATCTCTGTAACAGACGGAGATGCAGTTTCATTTGGATGAGAGATAGAAGCATGAAGTTCTTCAAATAGGGCATATTATCACTGAAATTTAGATAAGGCACGGGAAGCACCTTATGCCTGCCTGTTACATTATAAGAAGGTGACTCGTTCTCAACAGTTCAGGTCTGAGTTGAACAAGAGTTCCCGGGTCGAATCCTGCCTCCTCCACTTACTGGCTGTGTGGCTATAGTCAAGTGCTCTGTGTATCTTGATTTTTTAATCTGTAAAATGGAATAGTAATTGAAGCTATCAAAGAGTCATAGAGTGAATTAAATAAGTTAACGCACATAACATTCTTAAAATATGCCTGGTACATAATAAGTGCTCAGTAAATTTTAGCCGTTAATAGGAGTTGCTCTTACTTGGCAAATAGTTGCAGTAATAGTAAGAGTGAGCTGGAGTTGGAAAAGCAGAAACAGATGCAACTGGTAGGTGATTTATTAACCGTCTGGAAGACCTAGAAAGTGAGAAGTGTCACGAGCTCTAGCAGCACTATTTTGTCAAGGGAAATGTCTACTATTTGATGAAGCTTGAAAAACTCTTAAATGCCTGATTCTACTCAAATTTACTGCTGGCTGTGGCAGCAGATCACTGTGCTTCCAACAAACTCAACAACAACAACAAAAAAAAAAAAAAAGGAAGAGAAAAGGTAAAAGAAAGGAAATCATTATGGAGCTACAATTTACTGAATCTTTTCAATCACAAAATTAAGGTGAATTTGGGATGGGGACAAGTACTCTGATGTAATCTGAAATGACTTTTCTGTTTGATACAAAGCCATAGAGAATGCACAGGGACAGTTTAAAGCACCAGCAAGGTGAGTGAGCTGCATTAAAATGGAAATGAAAAATAACCCAGAAAATGCTATTTATTGTAAAAATTGCCGGCATGCTTAGAGCTGCTTTGATCATCTTTGCCTCAAAGAAAGCAGAGCCAACAAAGTGAAGTTTCAGAAAAGGGCAGCGAAATGATCAGAGACATAATGGGTGAAAGCAGGTCTTTATCCCGAGAAGGAAAGAAACAATTGCAGAAAAATTCTTTGGCTTAATAGAGATCTATTGGATAATGAATGGTGAGGAGCGGCCATTCAGGTGCTGCCCTCTCCCCTGTCCCAAATCACAAGAATGAGAAGGAATTTGAAAGGACTGAAAATAGATAAATGGCCATCATATGTTTAAAGCCTCAACTGGGGAAACTGGCAGCCTCGGGGCATTTTTGAAGCAAACAATAGAGAGACTTTCTAAGAAGATCAAAGTTTCTGCGCCTGCCCAATCGCAGCTCATCCTCCAGGGGTGTTTGCTGAAAAACAGAGGGGCAATGCTGCACTAGACCCTCTGGAACACACAGAGCCCTCCCCCATGCTGTCCACAGGGCAGTCTGTTGAGATGAAGGTTGTGGAGGAGGGGAAATGACTGAATTTATTTCCCCTCTGTGATTTAGAAAATGCAATACGTAGGGCTAGAAAAAAACTTCAGATTTTAGTTGATGTGAGGCAAATTTTCCTACCCTCCATTCCTCCCACCCTGTTCCTGAAGGAAGAAGGAATCCCTCTTGGCCTTGGGCACTCAGGGGTAATCTAGGACCAGTGACACCACCCTCCCCACGGAGTGTTAAAAATGTAGACTCTCAGCCCCATCCCAGATCCCAGAATCAGAATCTGAATTGTAATAAAACTCACAGGAGCATCAAAGTTGAGGAATTTACTACAGTCTCTCTACAATCTGGAGAACAGAGAAAAGACTGGGTGTGCCTCCCCTGCAGCTGTGCCCTTCATGTCCTGTGGGGACAGTCAGCCTAGTACCTCCAAAGCCTCCATATCTTCATCCAAAAACAAGGAATCAAATCGTATGAGTACTACATTAGATAATTCAATTAAAGCATTTGGAAATATATTAATATCTGACATATAACAAGAATTTAAAGGCGTTCATATAGGTTACAATGATTGATATGGATAATGATCCAACCACCAAGAAATGGAAAGAAAGATCCACTAAACAATGAGCCATAATGGAGAACAGAGAAACTGTACAAGCAGTAAGAAAAAGGGAAAAGGACATTGACTCTGAACGCATCAACCTGTGAATGACCTGTCGTAAGAGATGGAGCAGGGGACAATGGAAACTTGCTACCCAGCTCCAGAGTATACAGATGGCTTTATAGAAAGCCCAGCTGTCAGCAGGCTTGAGCAACAAGTAAACGGGTTACAAGTTAATTAAGAAAGACAATGCCTAGCTCTTGTGTGTTTTCCTTGGCCATTTATCAAACATTTTGGTATTAGTTGATTTGTTCTTGAGGTAGTTAATTAAGGTACATTGCTAATTTTATATTCTTCTAAATAAGTGTTATTTTACTTTTTAATTAAAAAAATGACTGCAAGGTAATCTCTCACTTACTTTACTGAAATTCAACTCAAGACTCAAGATATTCCTGTAATAGATGTAATAGATATACTACCCCGACAATGAAGAAGAAATAAAGTAGCACTAGTGAAGTATGTTAGAGAAAGGCATACATTTCAAGAGATCCAAATACCCAAAAGAGTGGTAAGGACACATCGCAACAGCAGAAATAATGCAAGTTGCTTTTAGGTATGAAGAATCCTGGGAGAAGATGCAATTTGAGTTTAGGGGGTAGGGCAGCCCGGTGACCTAAGGTCAGTCTCTTGTATCTATGCCCACAGCAGAACAGGGGTAGCTGATATCCCGTCTATGAAAGAGTCACTGCAACCTCTTAGCTCATGCACTTGCCATTTAGACACTCTGTGGAGTAGGCACCCCACCCCATCTTTAGCCTCAGTCTAATTAATAGCTTGGTTAATACACAGTAGCCTGTTATTCACAGACAGGTGTATCCCCTTGTCAAAGGTCTTGGCTAAATCATCTTGACTGTCTTCAATAACAATGCTAATGACCCTCTGCATTAGCCTTACATTGTAAAACATCTTTCCTTGATGTTTGTTCAATAATTTTATGAGAATTAGAAACATTTATTATAAATCCTAGGATACTCAAGGGCTCCTGGAACACAGGGCTGTAATTCATGTACTTGAAACCCTGCTCTATCAGCTCACGGGAGTGAGGAATGTGGTTCTGGGCTACCATGAGACTGTCTAGAATATTTCCCCTGAAAGTGTAAAGGCCCACAGTTGGAAATCATGAATCTTAAATAAATTTAAATGATTCAGTAACTTTTAACACAATGGTTACCATGCCACATAGGAGAGTTTTGTAGCCAAACTGCATATTCTGGCACTGAATTACGTATTTGATTAACATGTAGATGTGCAGTAAGGTAAATATAAGATCAATTAAGGTGATCAGAAATGTGGACTAATCAAGATGTTGAAAATATCCCAGAGCTTATGTAGGGAGTATTGAGGAACCAATAAAGGTGATTTCTTTTATTAAAAAAAAAAATGTTTTCTCTTACCATGCTTAGTGGTCCTGGGACTGAGGGATTCAGGAGTGTGAGTAGGAAAGACAGCCCCTGAGGGTTTCCTCTCAGAATAATGAACAAATATCAGCCGCCTGTTCATTCAAAGTGTCTTTGAATTTAGAAGGAACTCAAGTCACAGCTAAAGTTTTCAAAAGGCAGAACTTTCAGCTTTTAGTTTTTGTGTTTATTTGGTCCAAATTTTCTCTTGCTGTATCCACGAATGTCATTCTAAACAGCTGACACATCTATAAAACTTATAAAATTGGCCCATTCCGTAACTTTCAGGCTGGAGATAACTCGATATCTTTATCTCCTTCAGTCCAGACCACTCACTCATACCCCATATTTTTAGCCATCTACTGTAAGTCTGTACTTAGATTATCTGATATCACCCAATGTTATCTAGCTGAAAATGGAACTCATAATCTGCCTTATTTCCTCCCTCTAAGTGTCTTCATTCCAAATACCTCCATTCTGCTCCCAATGACTGTCTCTGCTATCAGTCGTTTCAGTACTTACAGGCTAGAAACTTTTTACCATTGGTGATCCTTCCTGTCCTGTATTCTTAAACCTAATTTATCATTTGGAAATGTTTCTTTTCTCCTTGTTCTTTTCAGAGTTACCCTCCACTTTTATTAACAACATTCATTCACTTATTCATTAATTTAATAATATGTTGGGGGCACTTGCTATATTCTGGATCTCAGTCAGCACTTTTGAAGGACTAGATCCTAGGAGTAAGAAAGACCCAGAAGTAGCTTTGCACTGGCGAACCTTGCCTTTGTTAGCCCACTGTGTGATTGGATTGATGTGGTCTGTTTCCATTCTAGTGGCTGTCAGAGAGTAAGGTGAATTGCTCTGTAGAAAGACAGTATCAGTCAGCGCCTTTCTAATTCTTTATACACAATGTCTGTTTTTTTAAAAAATACCAAACATATTAATTGACAAAATCAAAAGAAAAATAGGTAACAGAAAATAGTCACAGATGACACAGATTGGCCTTTTCAAAAATAAACTTAAAATAGTTGTAATTGATATGTTCAATAAAATGAATGACAAGATGGAGCACTCCACTGGAGAATGCAATCTCTATACATATCTCTAACAGAAATTCTTGAACTGGAAAATAAACTCTGAAATTATAAACCCAATAAATGTGTTTCACAGCAGATTGAACTTAACTAGTTTTATGAGGCCAACATAACTTTCTTATCAAAACATGACCCAAATATTATAAAAAAGATGAAAATACATGCCTTCTTTCTCAAAATCAGTTTCACAAATCTAAAACAAAATCATATAATTGAGCACATTGTAGACTAAATAAAAGATATCATTTCCTTACATGCAAAAGACTGGATGGCATTCAACACCATTTATGATATAAAATGACACAAAACTCTTACCAAAATAGAAATATAAGAGAGCTTTCTTAATTTGATGACCATTATCTACAAAAAAAATATCCTATGGCCATAACATTTAATGGAATTTTGAAAATTTTCCTTTGAGTCTAAGAACAAGACAAAGAAACCCATTATCACCATCTTTAATCAAAACTGTACTGGAAACGATAGACTGTGAAACAGGCAGGGAAAAGAAGGGCATCATAATTAAAATGATAGAAATAAAGCCATCATTACTCACAGGCATCATGATGGCAAGCCTAGAAAACATAAAATGATCCACAAAAAGAAAGTGTTATAGTTAATACACAGGTATAGCAAGTCAATAAATACCAGATTAATTACACAAAAAGTAATTATATTTCTACATACCACCAACAATGAGATTTGTATAATACTATATTGTTTATATACCATCAAACACTAGGAATAAACTCAACAAAAAGATGTCCAATATTTATACCAAAAAACTATAAATTACTACTAAGAGACATTAAAGAAAATCAGAATATATGGAGAAATGGACCACGTTATTTGTTGGTGATTTAATGATTTAATATGTTAAAGCTGCCAGTTCTTCTTTAATTAATGCATAGATTCCATGCAGCATGAATCAATATCCCTGCAGCAGGTTTTGGTGGAAATTGACCAGTTGATACTTAAATTATCAGAATACAAAGGGCTAAAAGTAACCAAAGCTATCTGGAAAAATAAGAACCATGTTAGGGGTCTTAACTTGCTAAATACCATGACTTATTCACTGCAGCTATGAAGGTACATTAATTAAGAAAGGGCAGTATATGGAGTGACTGGATAGAGAGCCCAGAAATTAGTCCACATAAATACAGTCATTTGGTTTACGAAAAAGGTGGTACTGTGGCAGATGAAGGAAGAATAATCTTTCCAACAAATGATGCTGAATGAATTTAATATCAATGTTGGAAAGAATAAAATTTTACTCTCTACTTCATATCATATACAAACATAAATTTCAGATGAATTTTAGTTTCTAATGTAAAAGGAAAACGAAATAAATTTTCTAGGAGATGGAAAAAACACTATCTACATTACTCTGATTTTTGTAAAATTTTTAAAAGAGCATAATACTATCCTAGAGAAAAATGGACTACATTAAAATTTTAAATGTATGTTTTCACAACTAAAAAAAGTAAAACTCAAAGCCATAGAGTGAAAGGAAATGTTTGCAATATATGTAACTGACAAAGAACTAATATCCAGATTATATTTATTATGCCTTTACATCAATAAGAAAAAGACACAATTTCAATTTAAAAAGAGGGCAAAATTTCAATTTTATAAAGTGAGCAAGCGTTAGACAACATTGGGTGATATCAGGTAATCTAATTCTAACTTTTTGAATTTTTTGAACTTCAGCTTAAAAAAAACAAACTGAAGACGGTCAGTTTACATCAAGAGATTTGAATAGGACTCTCACAAAATGAGAACCCTAAATGACAAATAATCATAAAGTGATTGGTTCATTAGCAATCAGGAAACTGTGACTTAAAATAATGAAATATAACTACATCTTACATCAAAAAGACCAATAACAAGTGTCAGTGAAGAGACAGACACTGAAACAGTCCTACACTGATTGTGGGAGCAGAAGTTGTTAAGACCACTTTGGAACACGATTTTGCAGTATGTACAGTATGTACTGAAGGTAGATGTATTACCCAGAAATTTCACTTCTAGTTAGATGACCAAAAGAAATATGTGCATATAGGCACCAAGAAACTTGTGTGATGGTTTTCATAAAAGCAGGATTCATAGTAGACACAAATTGGAAATAACCCGAATGTCTACTAACACTGCAATGTTCCATTAAATTTTATCTATGGAATGAAATACTACACAAGAATAAACAAACTATAGCTAACTCATCCATGCAAAACATGGTTGAATCCTACAGACACACTATTGAGCACTAAAAGCCAGATACAAAATAATACATAATGTATGACCCCATTTATGTAGAGTATTCAAACAGGCCAAGCAAATTGATGGCGTCAGAGATCAGGCTAGCGGTTACCTTTGGAGACGTGGCAGGTGAATGGGAAATGATATGAGGGGACTTCTGTGGTGCTGGCAGTGTCATATTTCCTTGGTGGTGGTTCCCTGGGTATTCTGACTTTATGAAAACTAATTCGTGTGTACACTTCTAATTTGTGCATTTTTCTGTATCTATATGTCTATATTATACTTGAGTCAAACATTTACTTACAATACCAGTTTCCAAAAGAAGAAAGTGAATGACAATGTCCAAAATATTAAAGAATTAAATAAACTGAAGACAGTCAATGAATATCATCTTTGTTTTTCAGTGGGGTATTGCCAATCTTGACAAGAATAATTCCAGTTTTCTCATATTTGCTAAGTCTCCGAGCTCCTTTAACTTATTTCTCCATTGATGCCTGATGGGAAATTCTCCCTGCTTATAGAAGAGCTCTGGGTGGTGTGATTTTTCTCTCCTTTTCTCCTTTCAGAATTCTTTTCTCATACACTTATACACCATACGGCAGCAAGAGAAACTCCCTCAGCAGGCTCACTAACCAGGGCAAGGCAAACCCCTTTGCTGGGTCAGAGGTATGATGAGCATATCAGAGAGTGAGGACCTGCCCGAGGGCACTCAGGCCCATCACTGCTCACCCTGCTGTGTGTCTGGAAGCTCTGCCTGCCTCCCAGCTCCCTCCACTGTGGGTCTGGAAGCTCTGCCTGCCTCCCAGCTCACTCCACTGTGGGTCTGGAAGCTCTGCCTGCCTCCCAGCTCAGAGGCTCCCTCCCGTCTACTGTTCCCGAAGCACTTGCAGGAGGTACCAAGGTAAAGCTCTTTGCTTCCCACCTAGCTGACCTCTCTGTGACACACACAGAGATGCTGCTGGAGATGGAAACCATGCATGAGCAGACTTGAAACCAGGCTCCTGGCTGCAGGCAGCTCCCAATCTGGCATCTATTAGTAGTGGGTTGTCCCAGGACTTCCACATCAAACCCAAAACAGCTGAGGAACTGGCAGATGTGAGCATAAAATAGAAGAAGGACCCAGCATGGAGAGTACAGGTTTTTTTGTTTTGTTTTGTCTTTGTTTTTGTTTTTGTTTTTTGAGACAGAGTCTTTCTCTGTTGCCCAGGTTAGGGTGCACTGGTGTAAACTGGGCTCACTGCAACCTCCACCTTCTGGGTTCAAGCGATTCTCCTGCCTTAGCCTCCCGAGTACCTGGGATTACAGGTGCCCAACACCACCCCCAGCTGATTTTTGTATTTTTAGTAGAGGCAGGGTTTCACCATCTTGACGAGGCTGGTGAAACTCCTGACCTCTTGATCCACCTGCCTCAGCCTCCCAAAGTGCTGGGATTACAGGCGTGAGCCACCACTTCAGCAAGAGTCCAGTTCTAAAAAACCGTTGTTCCCCTCACTGTCCTGCCCTGTGATGAGGAAATCCACTAGTGTTCAAACGAGCAAGTCTCTTTGCCAGAATGCTCTTCTCTTCACAGACCCTGAAGTAATACACACCTCTTGGCAAATCTGATATAGAAGGGTCCTCCGCAGGCTTTTGAACACAGCTCTTGACCTGTTTGCCAGGCTCCAGGTGACGAGTCTTCCCTCCAAGTGTGTGTCCCCCCAATTCTAGTTGGACTCTGGGGTTGACTCCCCATACTGTGTCCTTTCCTGCACGATGTAGGCAGTCAATGGAGCATCTGCTATTGTAGCAGAGTGGCAGAAAGTCTTGGAGTGGAATTGTACATAAATGAGGAAGTTACAAGGACATAGCCTCTGTTGTTCAAATCCGTTTGGCCTGGTTTTCCCCCTGGATTGAGCCTGGACAGCTCCTGGGAACCTCCTGTCTATTTCTCTCTCACCTTTGCCCCCAGTAGCCTGGAGCGCTTTCTCCTGGCCCCCTGAACACCGAGCTCAGGCCAGCCTGTTTATGGTATAGGCCACTCTGTTATTCTCAGGTTAAATCATTTTTCTATTTTTTAAATAACTCAAGGCCTAATTCAGTGGCGTCATTAAGTTTTTGCCACAAAACTAGCCTGAATTTAATTCATTTTCCTCTCGATTGCAGCTCAGAATAAGAGGTCAAATTAAGTTTCCTCTTCACAGGGCTCATTCTCACCACAACCCGTGCACATCTCTGCTCAGCCTTTCTCTGCTTTCTCTCAAAGCAGGTTTGTTTTCTTTACAATTCCATCAAATAGCTCATGAGAGGAGTACTTATTTCCAAGTTAATGTCTTCTCAAGTCAAATTTCAATAAAATTCACTTATCATGGATCGAAAAAGGACTAAGGAATTTTAGAATGTTAGTTGACAGTTTCTTCTAGAATAAATTGAATTTATGACTTGGATGATGTATGTTAAGCATGACCATTTATGCTTTATTCAACAACTGTAAGAGAAGGGGGACATTTTTCAAAGAGTAAAAACAAAAAAAAATGAGAGAAAGGTTTGTTATTTTCTCCTGGGACAAACAATTTATAAATAAATATGTATTAGGGTTCTCCAAAGAAGCAAAACTAATACGGTGTGTGTGTGTGTGTATGTGTGTGTGTGTGTGTGTGTGTGTGTGTGTGCGCGTGCGCGCATGCGCGCGCGTAGAGAAAGCGAGAAATTGGCTCACACGATTCAAGAAGCTAAGAAGTCCTAAAATCTTCAGCCAGCAAGCTGGAGACTCAGGAAAGCCAATGTATAGCTCCAACCCAAAAGCCAGGAGGCTCAAGACCCCAGGGGACTAGTGTTTCCTTCTGAATCTGAAGGCTGGAGTTAAAACAATGTCCCACCTCAAGTCATCCGGCAGGAGGGGCTCCTTCTCACTAAGCAGTCTTGTTCCATATTCAGTGGATTGGATGAGGCCTATTTGTGTGGCTTAGATATGCCACCATGTCATGTTGAAATGTGATCCCCGGTGTTGGAGACGGACCTGGTTGAGGTGTTTTGGTCATGGGGAAGAATCCCTCATGAAGGCTTAGTGCTGTCCTCCTGGTGATGACTGAGTTCTCTTCTCACTATATTAGTTCGCAATAAGAGTTCTACTTGTTAAAAAGTGCCCGGCACCTCCTACCCACTTTCTCTCACTTGCCACCTTATAATCTCTCTATGTCAGCTTCCATTCACCTGCCACCATGAGTGGAAGCTCTTAGACCCTCACCAGAAGCAGATGCTGGTGCCATGCCTCCTGTACACCCTACAGAACCATGAACCAAGTCAGCCCCTTTTCCTTATTAATGACCCAGCCTCGGGTATTCTTTTATAGCAACACAAAATTTGACAAAGACGCCCACCCACAATAGGGAGGACCATTTGCTTCATTCTGTCCACCAATTTAAATGTTAATCTCACACAAAACGCCCTTGCAGGCGCAACTGGAATGTATGACCAGATGTCTGGGCACACCAGTCAGGTTGACATACAACATTGGCCATCACAATAGGGTTGTCGCGACTGTTACTGGCCTTCTCATTCAAAACAAACAGGGCAAGAGACATAGAATGCCCGGTAGGCTGTGAGGAGAATGCAAAATTGATTGGCTAGAGAGTCATAATAATGGGAGGAATCCTTGAATCTGAGGATGAGAAGAGAGGGTAGAGGGGTAGCCGTCAGTGGCTCCTGCTGTTCTTGAAAGGGTCAAGTTGGCCAGGGGTGGGTGTAGTCAGTGTACCTAATTTGGTCAGCACAATCACAACATGTAGCCAGGGAGGTGGACAACTGCATAGCCAGAACAGAGTCCCTTAACATTCCAGGAAGTTCAAAACCTAAGTTTAGGAGACACATGACTAAAGGGAGATTGCAGCATTGAGAAGTGGGTGCAGACGGCCCACAGAAAGGTCATACAGCTGACTGTTAGTGGAAGTCAAGGGAAGCTGTCATCAGCATGGATCAATGCTATGTCTCAAGTACACAGTACAGCAGATTAAAGTAAAACTGCCTTTCCTAACAAGACTGAAGTAAATGTCTCACACCCACAGTGCCATGCAATGTGCGGATGGCAAATGCAAAAATACAGGAAGAGCTGAAAGATATAACGAACACTGCTAGTAATAACGACGTAACAGTAGCAGTGGCAGCTTTTGAAGGAAAATGGCTGAAACAACATAAATTGGACTTTAATTAGTAAAGAGGGAAACTGCAGAGCACTGGTAGCCAACATTCTCTAGAGATGTTATCATCACATGAGACGATGACTAGGCTGCAGGGACAAATTTGAAGCCCCAGGAGAAACCAGTGTAGGATAGGACCATCTCTGAGATTTTGCCTATAGCTGTCCATAGCTGTAGGAATCTGTTAATCCCTTTGTGAGATACCAACACACCTGTGTTACAAGTATTTCAAATCATATATATACATGACTGGGTTAACTATTTAATAAACCTCTATCTCATTCAACCAGAGTCCCCTGTAAGTTTTTTTGAATTAGTTCTTTAGTGTTTAAATTCCCCATTATATAACCAAGTTATTGCTGGGTTACTTGGCTTTGGCATCCAAGCAGGATCAACCTTGACTAAGTCATCCCAACAATGCTCTTCCTCTCTCCATCAAAATACCACAACTTATTGATCTTAACTTGTGTATCAGTTAGCTTTTGCTGCCTAACAAATTGCCCCCAAACTGTGGCTTTGAACAACAAACATTTCTTATTTTTCATGAGTGCTGGTAGGATGCCTGGACAGTTCTGGACAGTTTGTCTGGAATGCTTTCATTGATCACTGTGACCTGCTGGTGGCTCAAATGAGGCCTTGTGCTCTAGGGTGCCTTCCCTCACTTGGTGGTTGGGGAAGTCTGCTGGGGCAATAAAGATGACCTGTTCCTATGTCTCACATTATCCACAGGTCAACCTGGGCTCCTTCTCATGGTGGTGTTCACAGGATCCACCAGAGCCACCAAAAAGGGCAAGCCACAAAACACAGGAAATGTTCAAGCTGTCGGGTATGTCCCATTTGCAATGGTCCTATCGGCCATCAGAAACTGCATGGGCAGGCCCAGAGTCAGTGTGGGGTGGGATTAACCAAGGGAAGTTATCACTGTGTTTTTGTAAATAGTACACTACAACTAGTTGTTGCCAGCCACTGCTGCTGTTTCGCCGGCATAGCTGCCACCTCACGGTAACTCAATTATGACGGCCTCAGTAACCAATTTGTTTGAATTTTCAACAACAGCTTAGATTACCATCTTCAACTTTCCATGTTAGAGAGTGCTGTCATTCCAACATAACACAGGGTGGGTGACTGCTACAAATGTACGAGAATTCCAGTCACTTTAGTACAGCCCCTTCACCTATTAACAGGGCTCTTCTTTTTGTTTAAATAAAATTTGATTATGTGAAAACTTACATCCAAAGTTTTCCTTTCTGCTTCAGGCCCTTTGATGACTCAGCAATATGTGGGTAATACTCAATAAGGGAAGAGCAACTTAATATGCAAAATTTCAAACTTATAAAACAGATAAATCAGAAAGTAGAGAGTGATTCATCCCATCACAATAGAATTATTCGCTCTTACTTCTGGAGTCTTTAAAATAGCCAACTCCCCTAGGGCCTCTAAAATAAAACTTATCTCCAAACTTACTTCACTCAGATTCTCAGGGCTTCACCGCTGCATAAGGCAAGGTGTGATTGATTATTCTCTCACTGGCTTTCACTTGACTGACAGGGCAGTAGAGAACTGTGTCCCACTTGGAAGAGAAGACAAATCAAAGCAGCAACATTATGTCCAGAGAACATTTTTAAAAACTCACACCATTACATGAATTCAAACATGTGAACATCTCATCTCATACCCTCTGGAACTGAACGTGCATCCCTTCCCAAAGGCGAAGAACTGAGTTCAACCATCAGCCTTCAGTTGGCATATGGTGTATGGGAGAGTGAGGCCAGCCTGGGAGACCAGGGGCAGCACTAGGGTGAACCCCCTTCATCACCCAGGACACTATCCCAAGAGTTGAGCCATCACAGAGAACCTGCATCTTTCTACTCTGCTCTATTTTCAACTTTGCCATGAGTAATGTCCCTTGCTTGATTGACACAGCCTTTAAAGAGCGGGCACCTCCATTCCTGTGTTGTGTGTTCAAGCATGACAATGCAGGAGGCAGGGAATCCATTAAGGAAAAGAATAGCAGGGGCTTGTCCTCCATCCCACAGCCGCTTCTCATCGGCGCTGCCCCCGTTCCATTCCACTGAGGCTGTTGTGAGCCAGCAGGTTACGTAACATCCTATAGAAGGCTCCTATTTAAAACAGTGATAGGTGACAGCCCATTTGACAAACAGGCTTCATTCTGTCAAGCCAGCATCTCCGAAGCATCTGCATTTTCCAGGCCGCTGTTTTCTTACTTGTAGTCCATCAGGGCTGCACTGGGCTATTCAGGCCCTTCCAAGGGATGGAAGCTGCTGTGTCTCAGCAAGGGGCTGTCAAATTGTCCCACTCTCCCTGCCTAATTCATACAGGGGTATCCATATTTATATTGATTTAGGCACATGAATGGCACGCCATGCTAGGCAGCAACTTGGCAGAGATGATCCAAAACAACTGTGCACTCACTTAAAATTTAAATTCACCCACAAAATGCAAAGGTTTAGCCTGGTCACTGATGTGACTGGTTTCTCCACTGTAAGCAGAAATCGCCTCAGTGATTGAAAACCTGTGAGTGACAGTGATATGTGTGTGTGCGCATGTGTGCATGTGTATAGTCTCTCTTCACATTTTCTATTTAGAAGTCCTGTCCATTGTCCAGTTTGCCAATTTCCCCTACGGTTTCCCTATAAATTAAGTGATTATATAGATCTTATTGATAATACATCACCTTAGAGCTGTCATTTAGCCACATATTCAGATGCAAACCCCCAATCCTGACGGCAGTGAGGATAAAACAGGAGAGGGAAGCGGGGAGGCTTTCTACCATCCAGGATTATTGCGGGGCTTGCTACCTGCCCTCTGCCTTTTTCAGTTACCTTCGAGATGCACTTGCCTCCTCTGGTCCTTGTCATTTTCCCCCCGGTGTCTTTTGTTGATATCCACCATTCCAGAATATTCTATGAGATCCAGGAGCAAACATTGTGCATCCTCTCAGTTTTAAGCACAGGCTACACCAGTTCTGTCTACTCTCTCATCCTGCAGACTCAGGACCTCCCAGTTGCTCTTTCGACACTGTACCATGCCGCCCGGATGCTGTGAAGCTGCCCCTGGGCCCGTCTGTCTAGCACCTCTCTCAACCCAGGCTATCCTGCCGCCGAGGCAGCCCCTGCCCACGTATGCCTGCAGCTGATGAGAAAGGTAGAAGCATCTCCGTCATTCTCATATTAAGCTTATCATCTTGGGTATCCTACCCACCCTTGATCCTAGGATGGGATGGGGGGAGGGGTCCTATTTACTCATGTTGTAACTTTGACACTGTCTTGAGGTCCATTGCCACATCTCTCTGGAAACTACTGCCACTGGAAAGGGTCACCTCTTCTGGTTGTATGGAGCCTTTTTCCTTATCTTGCATTTTCTACCCAGCTGCTGATGTGGCACACATTTGATGCCCTGAGCCTTTTCTTCCCTCTGAGCCCAGCACTTGCAAATCAAAATCTTTCATTTTCAAGACTATTGTTTCTGTTGCACATTAAATTATATATTTAATAACACAAGAAATGTATTTGTTTTAGTATTTATCTAAATTCCCCCAAGGACAGTGCTTACAGAAAACTATTGCCTAAATCTTGGCCAGAAGGGTTATACGCACATGAAAACTGGATCTTCTGGGTTGTGGGGAAGAAGAAAGAGTTCATAACTAAAAGTTTTATTTACTACATTCTTATGTAAAAAAAACTGTACTCATTTTCCTTTAGCATAAATACCCCTTGGTATAGATATGAGTGCTTAATTGTTTACTACCATTACCTACTATATTAGTCCATTCTCACACTGCTAATGAAGACCTACCTAATGTATAAAGGCCTCTGAGTATAAAGGAAAGAGGTTTAATAGACTCACAGTTCCACATGGCTGGGGAGGCCTCACAATCATGGCAGGAGGTGAAAGGCACATCTTACATGGTGGCAGACAAGAGAGAGAATGAGAACCAAGTGAAAGGAGTTTCCCCTTATAAAACCATCAGATCTCGGGAGATGTATTCACTACCAGGAGGACAGTAGGAGGAAAACCTCCCCAATGATTCAGTTACCTCCCACAGCATGTGAGAACCATGGGAACGACAATTCAAGAAAGATTTGGGTGGTGACATAGCCAAACCATATCACCCACTATCAGTTGAAATAGTAATATTAAGGCATTTACTTAGCTCTTTTGTAAGGACGAAGTGTTCATATTTATTTTAACAGTAGTAACTTCACTGCATGTGTGTGTCGGCAGGAGGGAATGCAATGCACAGAATCTACACAGGTGTAGGCAGCTCCTTGGGGCAAGGGTAGGCTCTGTCTGGTTTGCTGCACACTGTGTGTACCCAGCTCTGCTACCATTGGTTGAGTGACTGACTGATTCCCATTCTCTTTGCTGATGGCTCAGATGCTGCTCCAAGCAGAACAGCATTAAAATATCCAGATTCAGATTTTGTCTACACCAATAAAAATGCCCTTGCTAAAAAACCCATGACATAAATCTATGACAAATCAAAATGCTTATTGGGTCTGTTGGCAGGAAACATAAGATAACTTGTCAAAATGGGCCAGGTCTTCGGCTCAGAACCCCTGACAGTGCCAACTCTACATTAATCTTCATCTCCAACCTGATGTGTCTATGTTATCATCTACCGCCTCTGAAATTCTGAAAATTATTTATTCACTGTGCCTTCTTGTTCAGCTAATGATTTTCTTTAGGTTCTCCAAACCTCTGCTTTCTGGTTTAAGAAAAATTTATCCTGAGAAAATGGACCCAGTTTAGAGCATGCTGCTCAAGAGAAGGAACAAACCCATTGTTTCTCGCCAAGAGAAATTCAACACAAATCATGCCTGTGTTCCGGGATCACCTTACCCTAAAAGCAAGATGAAAAGCCACTGCTAATAAAAACTTGGCCTTCATAGACCATGCCTGGCACTCAGATGCAAAACTGTCAAGTAGAGAATTTCAAAATCAGCTCTCTCAATGCTGCCTTTCGGAGAAAGTACAGCCAGACCTTGCTCCCAAACCCTCCTTGGGCCAAGATTAGTGCACGTGAATGAACAGGGAACAGGGAAGCCTCTTTAATGATGTAGGGAAGGATTTCAGGGAAAGGTAAGTGGAAACATCTTCCAGAGCTCAGAGGCAGCTGGAACAAATGGACTGAAAAGATCCGTCCTGAGGTGTGCCCCAGTTACGCACCATCGTAGAGTCCTCTACGCTTTGCTCTTAGAATAGCCCTTCAAGCGACAGCAGCTTAGAGGGCCAACTCCTTACGCACTCAGATCACTAATCTTCCCCTTTCAGGTTTAAAACAAGGCCAAAAGCAGACAGTTCATACTTTTCTTTGCCTTCGCCCTTCAACATAGCTCCAACTTTATTCCCATTGTTACCCTTACAATTTTAGCCAGCTCTATAGATAACATGTCCTATAGTTTGTCAAATATTTAAGAAAATCAACTCAATTTGTATTACTTAGGTGTATGTATTTTAAAAATATTTTTATATCAATAATAATAATATGTGCTCATATCTGGGATTTCTACGTGCTTTAGAAATAGTAAAATACTTCCCACCTACTTTAGGAAATAGCAAATACCTCTTGAATCAGACTGCCTAAGTCTGAATCCTGTCTCTGCTATTTCCTAGCTGTGTGACCTCTGGGTTTCAATTTTATCTTCCACAAAATGGGAGTAATAGAACCTTACTTGAGCAAGTTATTGTAAAAATTATATTCGTTCATAAAAATAAGGTCTTTAAAGCGTTGCCCAGAAGACAGTATGCATAATACGTTAATTAATACTGATACTATTTATCCCTTTCCAACACTTATTCACCATCTCTTTTAGAACCCAAAGATGTTTCTCAGGTGCCCCATTGGGCACTGTCAAAATCAGAGGAAATATGAGTTGGAAAGATGCCTGCCTGGTTGCTTCAAACCTTTTGGCCTCAGCTTGAATGTCACTTTCTCAGAACAGAAGCTTCCCTGGCTATTCTGTGTCCACAGTGCCACCCACTTCCGTATTCTTATCAGAGCACTTTTGTTCATTTCATTTACCAAATGAAATCTCTAGCACATACAACAGTGTAGTGGTTCCATTCATTTATTTACTTGTTAAATATTTATATAATTTTTTATCTAAATAAATACACACACAGACACACACACACACACACACACACACACACACACACATATTGTTTGGTCCGCTCTAGAGTATAAAGTGAGTGCAAGGACTTTGTCTGCCTTTTCATGGCTCTATTCCCAGAGCCTTATGCACTAGCAGTGCATAGAACATGAGATAGCAGAATTTATTGAATGAATGAATAAATGAGTGAATGAATGCTATTGTTTTGCAAACAAGGAAACTGAAGCTTAATACATAAAATGCCCTCCCCAAGGTCACATAGGTTCTGAAGAGCAGGATAGCAAAGAAGAGGCGTGCTGGCGCTATTACGGCAGGCCACTTTTGCAATAGACTAGAACAGTCGTGTGTTTGCAGATCCTGGGGAGTCCCGGACACGCTTTCAGGAGTCTTCGGGGTCAAATTATTTTAATAATCATACTGAGAATTTTATTTCATTTTTTACCCTGTTGACATTTGCACTGATGATATAAAGTAATTGTGGGTAAAACTACTGGCCCCTTAGTGCAAATCAAGCCAGAGGCACCCAACTTTATCAGCAGCCATGGGGTTCTTCTTCATTGCCACACACTCACAGTGAGGGCAAGAGAAGCCGGATCACTTAAGTATGCTCTTTGATGAAACAGGAAAAATGATTAATTTTATGAAATCTCAGTCCTGAAATAGAGACCCTTTTCATATTCTGTGTGGCAAACCGATGAAGCACATATGCTGCTAAATGAAGTAGGATGGCTATTTTGAGGAACAGCACTCATGCCATTGAGTTGTGCACTGAACTAGCCACTTTCTTCCTTGTAACACAGCCTTTACATGAAAGAACAAGTTCCAGACAAACTATGGTTATTAAGACTTGGGCATTTGGCAGGCGTTTTCTCAAAAATGAGCAAAGTGAGGCTGTCACTTAAAGGAAAACAACCGAGAGTATTGGTTGCCAATGACAAAAGTGGAACTTCTGAGCAAAAATCAGAATAAAAAACCATGTGTCTACCACTGTGAGCTTGACAGCTTCCTGATACTCAGACTTTTCTGGTGTAATCAGTAATTATATTAATAAATGTGATTTTTTTGATATTGTGTAATGAAATGTGCCAGCTTTGGAAGAGCTGAATAACTCAGCACACTAGTATTTTTTAGTGTCTAGTGCCTGATGTTATGAAATTAGGCATGGGTAAAATATCCATTAAGAGTATAAAATAGAGCCAGACTGCCTCTCTAAATTCCTCCTCACTGAGCGAGGCATCTCTAAAAGAAAGGCACCAGACCCAGTCAGGGGTTTGGAGACAAAACTGTTGTCTCCCTGGGACAGAGCTTCAGGAGACTTAAACATTCCTGCCTGCTGGTTCTGAAGAAAGCAGCAGATCCCTGAGCACACTGCTTGAGCTCTGCTAAAGAACAGACTGCCTCCTCAAGAGGGTGCCTGACCCCTGTGCCTCCAGAAGGGGAGACACCTCCCTCCTAGGCACCTCATATAGGAGAGCTCCAGCTGGCATTTGGCGGGTGCCCCTCTGGGATGAAGCCACCAGAGGAAAGAGCAGGTAGCAATCTTTTCTGTTCTGCAGCCTCCAGTGGTGATACCCAGGCAAATAGGGTCTGGAGTGGACCTCCAGCAAACTCCAATAGACCTGCAGTGGAGGAGCCTTGCTGTTAGAAAGAAAACTAACAAACAGAAAGGAGTGGCATCAACATCAACAAAAAGGATGTCTACACAGAAATCCCATCCAAAGGTCACCAGTGTCAAAGACCAAAGGTAGATAAATCCATGAAGATCAGGAAAAACTGTGCAGAAAGGCTGAAAATTCAAAAAAACAGAACAACTCTTCTCCTCCAAAGGATCACAACTCCTTGACAGCCAGGGAACAAAACTGGACAGAGAATGAGTTTGACAAATTGACAGAAGTAGGCCTCAGAAGATGGGCAATAACAAACTTCTCAGAGCTAAAGGAGCATGTTCTAACCCAATGCAAGGAAGCTAAGAACCTTGATAAGAGGTTAAAGGAACTGTTAACTAAAATGATAAGTTTAGTGAAGAACATAAATGATCTGCTGGAGCTGAAAAACACAGCATGAGAACTTCTTGAAGCATACACAAGTATCAATGGCTGAATCGATTAAGAGGAAAAAGAATGAAAAGGAACAAAGCCTCCAAGAAATGTGGGACTATGAGAAAAGACCAAACACATGTTTGATTGGTGTACTTAAAAGTGATGGGGAGAATGGAACCAAGTTGGAAAACACACTTCAGGATATTATCCAGGAAAACTTCCCCAATCTAGCAAGACAGACCAACATTCAAATTCAGAAAATACAGAGAATGCCACAAAGATACTCCTTGAAAAGAGCAACCCCAAGACACATAATGTCAGATTCACCAAGGTTGAAACAAAGGAAAAATGTTAAGGGCAGCCAGAGAGAAAGGTCTGGTTACCCACGAAGGGAAGCCCATCAGACCAACAGTGGATGTCTCTGCAGAAACCCTACCAGCCAGAAGAGAGTGTAGGCCTAACCTCAACATTACTAAAGAAAAGAATTTTCAACCCTGAATTTCATATTCAGCCAAACTAAGCTTCATAAGTGAAGAAATAAAATCCTTTACAGACAAGAAAATGCTGAGGGGCTTTGTTATCACTAGGCCTGCCTTACATGAGCTTTTGAAGGAAGCACTAAATATGGAAAGAAAAAACCAGTACCAGTCACTGCAAAAACATACCAAAATGTAAAGACCATTGACACTACAAAGAAACTGCATCAACTAATGGGCAAAATAACCAGGACTTGAACTCAGCTCTGGACCAAGTGGAACTAATAGACATCTACAGAACTATTCATCACAAATTAACAGAATATGCATTCTTCTCAGCACCACATAGCACTTATTCTAAAATTGAACACACAATTGAAAGTAAAATACTCCTCAGAAAATGCAAAAGAATGGAAATCATAACAGTCTCTCAGACCACAGTGCAATCAAATTAGAACTCAGGATTAAGAAACTCACTCCAGACTGCACAACTGCATGGAAACTGAACAACCTGCTCCTGAATGACTACTAGGTAAATAACAAAATTAAGACAGAAATAAATAAATTATTTGAAACCAATGAGAACAAAGGCACAACATACAAGAATCTCTGGGACAAGCTAAAGCAGTGTTTAGAGGGAAACTTGTAGTACTAAATGCTAACAGGGGAAAGCTGAAATATCTAAAATTCACACCCTAATATCACAATTAAAAGAACTAGAGAAGAAAGAACAAACAATTAGCAGAACACAAGAAATAACTAAGATCAGAGCAGAACTGAAGGATATAGAGACATGAAAAGCCCTTCAAAAAATCAATAAATGCAGGAGCTTTTTTTTAAACATTAACACAAAAGATAGACCACTAGCCAGACTAATAAAGAAGAAAAGAGAGAAGAATCAAATAGACACAATAAAAATGATAAAGTGGATATCACCACTGATTTCACAGAAATACAAACTACCGTCAGAGAATACTATTAATACCTCTATGCAAATAAACTAGAAAATCCAGAAGAAATGCATAAATTCCTGGATACATACACCCTGCCAAGGCTAAACCAGAAAGAACTCAAATCCTTGAATTGACCAATAACAAGTTCTGAAATTGAGGGAGTAATTAATAGCCTACCAACAACAAAAAAGCCCAGGACCAGTCAGATTCACAGCCAAATTCTACCAGATGTACAAAGAGGACCTGGTACCATTCCTTCTAAAACTTTTCCAAACAATAGAAAAAGAGGGACTCCTCCCTAATTCATTTTATGAGGCCAGCATCATCCTGATACCAAGACCTGGCAGAGACACAACAACAACAATAAATTTTCAGGCCAATATCTCTGATGAACATCGATGAGAAAATCCTCAATAAAATACTGGCAAACCGAATCCAGCAGTACATTAAAAAATGTATCCACCACAATCAAGTTGGCTTCATCCCTGGGATGCAAGGCTGGTTTAACATACACAAATCAATAAATGCAATCCATCACATAAGCAGAACCAATGACAAAAACCACATGATTATTTCAATAGTTAAAGAAAAGGCCTTCGATGAAATTCAACACTCCTTCATGCTAAGAACACTCAACACACCAGGTCTTGATGGAATGTATCTTAAAATAATAAGAGCTATTTATGACAATCCTACAGCCAATATCATATTGAATGGGCAAAAGCTGGAAGCCCTCCCTTTGAAAGCCAGCATAAGACAAGGATGACCTCTCTGACCACTCCTATTCAACATAGCATTAGAAGTTCTGGCAAGGGCAATCAGGCAAGAGAAAGAAATAAAGTGTATTCAAAAAGGAAGAGAGGAAGCCAAATCATTTCTATCATTTCTGTTTGCAGATGACATGACTGTATATTTAGAAAATGCCATCATCTCAGCCCCAAAACTCCTTAAGCAACTTCAGCAACATCTCATGGTACAAAATCAATGTGCAAAAATCACAAGCATTCCTATACACTAATAATAGACAAACAGAGAGCCAAATCATGAGTGAACTCCCATTCACAATTGCTAAAAAAAGAATAAAATACCTAGGAATACAACTTACAAGAGATGTGAAGGACCTCTTCAAGAAGAACTACAAACCACTGCTCAAGGAAATAAGACAGGATATAAAAAATGGAAAAACATGCCATGCTCATGGATAGGAGTAATTAATATCGTGAAAATAGCCCTACTGCCCAAAGTCATTTATAGATTCAATGCTATCCTCATGAAGCTACCATTGACTTTCTTCACAGAGTTAGAAAAAAAACTACTTTAAATTTCATATGGAACCATAAAAGAGCCTATATAGCCAAGACAATCCTAAGCACAGAGAACAAAACTGCAGGCATCACACTACCTGACTTTAAACTGTACTACAAGGCTACTGTAACCAAAACAGTATTGTATTGGTACCAAAACAGACATATAGACCAATGGAACAGAACAGAATCCTCAGAAATAACACCATGCATCTACAACCATCTGATCTTTGACGAACCTGAGAAAAACAAGAAATGGGGAAAGGATTCCCTGTTTAATAAATGGTGTTGGGGAAACTGGATAGCCATAGGCAGAAAACTGAAACTGGACCCCTTCCTTACACCTTATGCAAAAATTAACTCAAAATGGATCAAATACGTAACATAAGAAACCCTAGAAGAAAACCTAGGCAATACCATTTAGGATATAGGCATGGACAAAGAAATCATGGCTAAAACACCAAATGCAATTGAAACAAAAACCAAAATTGACAAATGGGATCTAATTAAACTAAAGAACTTCTGTACAGCAAAAGAAACTATCATCAGAGTGAACAGGCAACCTACAAAATGGGAGAAAAATTTTGTAATCTGTCCATCTGACAAAGGGCTAATATCCAGAGTCTACAAGGAACTTAAACAAATTTACAGGGCAAAAAACCAAATAACCCCATCAAAAAGTGGGCAAAGTATATGAAGAGACACCTCTCAAAAGAAGACATTTATGTGGCCAAGAAACATCTGAAAAAAAGCTTGTCATCGCTCGTCATTAGAGAAATACAAATCAAAACCACACTGAGATACCACTTCGCAGCAGTTAGAATGTTGATCATTAAAAAGTCAGGAAACAAAAGAGAGGATGTGGAGAAATAGGAACCCTTTTACACTGTTAGTGGGAATGTTAATTAGTTCCACTATTGTGGAAGACAATATGATGATTCCTTAAGGATCTAGAACCAGAAATACGATTTGACCCAGCAATCTCATCACTGAGTATATACCCAAAGGATTATAAATTATTCTTCTATAAAGACACATGCACATGTATGTTTATTCCAACTCTATTCACAATAGCAAATACTTGGAACCAATCCAAATACCTGCCAATGATAGACTAGATAAAGAAAATGTGGCACATATGCACATGGAATACTATGCAGCCATAAAAAAGGAATGAGTTCATGGCCTTTGCAGGGACATGTATGAAGCTGGAAACCATCATTCTCAGAAAGCTAATACAGGAACAGATAACCAAACACCACATGTTCTCATTCACAAGTGGGAGTTGAACAATGTGAACATATGGGCACAGGGAGGGAAATATCACACACCAGGGCCTGTCAGGTGTTGGGGGGCAAGGGGAGGGCTAGCATTAGGAGAAATACCTAATGTAGATGACGGATTGATGAGTGCAGCAAACCACCATGGCACATATATACCTTTGTAACAAACCTGCACGTTTTTCAAATGCATCCCAGAACTTAAAGTATAATAATAATAATAAAATCGAGAGTATAAAATAGGCCAATGATTTTCATATAACAGAGTATGAAAAATTTGCTGATATTGTGTGAGATTCTGTGTCGCATTGGCCTTTAAAAAACTACCACTACCTGTCAATTTACGGGTCAGTATCAAAGAATAACCACAGTTATCAGAACAGCCTGTTACAGTATTTCTCTCTTTCCCTGCTACATACCCGTGTGAGGCCAGATTTTCAGATACTTCAATTAAAACATCTTATTTCAAAAGACTGAATACAAAAACAGATATGAGTGTCTGGGTGAATTCTATTAAGTCAGACACTAATGAGACTGGCAAATGCAAAATAATGACACTTTTTCTTACATTTTTTAATTTGTAAAAATATGGTTATTTTTATTTTTGTTACTATGTAAAGGAATTTTTATTGTTGCTTTTACATTAATTGATACTCTTGTTTTATTCAGTTTTTATTTCTAATATGGCAATATTCAAAGCAAACACCCACGTGTAACATTAATTCCTTTTAAGAAACTTATTTATTTTTATTTATTTATTTAATTTATTTATTTTTATTTTCATAGGTTTTGGGGAAACAGGTTTTGTTTGGTTACATGAATAAGTTCTTTAGTGGAGATTTGTGAGATTTTACTGCACCCATCACCCGAGCAGTGTATGCTGTACCCAATGTGTAGTCTTTTATCCCTCACCCCACTTTCCCTCTGAGTCCTCAAAGTCTATTGTATCATTCTTATGCCTTTCCATCCTCATAGCTTAACTCCCACCTATGAGTAAGAATATGCGATGTTTGATTTTTTCATTCCTGAGTCAGTTCACTTAGAATAATGGTCTTCAATTCTATACAGGTTGCTGCAAATACCATTATTTTATATTTATATCATACAATTTTAAGTATATATATGCCATAGAATACTATATATAATATATATATTATATATGCTATAGACTATATAAATTCTATAATTATTATATTATACATATATAATATATTCCATGGTATATATAATATATACATATATATATATATCACTATTTATCCACTCATTGGTTGATGGCCATCCTATAGTGTGTATGTGTGTATATAACACACACACATATATATATAGTGTGTACATATATATAAAGAAATAGTATATACATAGAAATATATATGGTATATATATATACACACACCATATATATTTCTGTATGGTGTGTATATATATATACACACCATATATATTTCTATATGATATATATATATTTATACTAAATATATATATATACACCATATATATTTCTATATATATATATGATCGCCGTTCTAACTCGTGTGAAATGGTATCTCATTGTGATAGATATATGTATATCACACTATTTCTTTATCCACTCATTGACTGATGAGCATTTGGACTGGTTCCACGCTTTTGCAATTGTGAGATTGTACTGCTGAAAACATGTGTCTGCAGTATCTTTTTTTTATATGATGACTTCTTTTTCTCTGTGTAGACACCCAGTAGTGGAATTGCTGGATCAAATGGTAGTTCTATTTTTAATTCTTTAAGGAATTTCCACACCGTTTTCCATAGTCGTTGTACTAGTTTACATTCCCATCAGCAGTGTAAAAGTGTTTCCTTTTCACCACATCACTGTCAACATCGATTATTTTTCAATTTTTTTGATTATATACATTCTTGCAGGAGTAAGGTGGTATTGCATTGTGGTTTTGATTTGCATTTCCCTGATCATTAGTGATATTGAGCATTTGTTCATGTTTTTAGTCATTTGTATATCTTCTTTTGATAATTATTTATTCATGTCCTTAGCCCACTTTTTGATGGGATTGTTTTTTGTTTTTGTTTTTCTTGCTAATTTGTTTGAGTTCCCTGTAGATTCTGGATATTAGTTCTTTGTCAGATGTATAAATTGTGAAGATTGTCTCCACCATCTCCAGTGATTGTCTGTGGGTTGTCTGTTTACTCTGCTGATGGCTTCTTTTGCTGTACAGAAACTTTTTAGTTTAATTAAGTCCTACCTATTTATCATTGTTTTTGTGGGGTTTTTTGCTTTTAGGTTCTTGGTTATGAAGTCTTTACCAAAGCTAATGCCTACAAGGGTTTTTTCTGATGTTTTCTTCTAGAATTTTTAGGGTTTCAGGTCTCAGACTTAAGTCCTTGATCCATCTTGAGTTGATTTTTGTATAAGGTGAGAGATGAGGATCTAGTTTCATTCTTCTACTGTGGTTTGCCAATTATCCCAGCACCATTTGTTGAATAGGGTGTCCTTTCCCCACAACATGTTTTTGTTTGTTTTGTTGAAGATCAGTTGGCTGCAAGTATTTAGCTTTATTTCTGGGTTCTCTGTTATGCTCCATTGGTCTAGGTGCCTATTTTTATACCAGTACCATGCTGTTTTGGTGGCTATGGCCTATAATATAGTTTGAAGTCAGGTAATGTGATGCCTCCAGGTTTCTTTCTTTTGTTTAGTCTTGCTTTGGTTATGTGGGCTCTTTTTTGGTTCCATATGAATTTTAGAATTGTTTTTTCTTGTTCTGTGAAGAATGATGGTGGTATTTTTATGAGAATTGCATTGAATTTGTACATTGCTTTTGGCATGATGGTCATTTTTAAATATTGATTCAACCCATCCATAAGAGTGAAATGTGTTTCCATTTGTTTGTGCCATCTATGATTTCTTTCAGCTATGTTTTGTGGTTTTTCTTGTAGAGGCCTTTCACCTCCTTGGTTAGCTGTATCCCTAAGTGTTTTTGTTTGTTTGTTTTTGTAGCTATTGTAAAAGTGATTGTGTTCTTGATTTGATTCTCAGCTTGGTCATTGTTGGTGTATAGCACAGCTACTGATGAATGAATTCAGCAAAGTTTCAGGATACAAAGATAATATACACAAATTGGTAGCTCCACTATATACCAAGAACTTCATGTTTTTGAAGGGCATAAAGGGTTTCAGAGACCAAAAAGTTTTAGAACTACTGGGTTAGAATATACCAGGTGGTGTTCAGACCCTTTCATACTTGCACAAGTACAAGGAGTTCTCCTAGGTGGTCAGGTCTAAAAACATAAAGCTCATGGCATCCTGTGATCTGTTACAGCCCTGCAAGGCCACATCAGGATCACTTCAGAAATAATAAGCTGTACTACAAAGTTTAAAAAGCAATAAACCATACACATATTTGTACTGATCAGGATATTGGTTAGAAAAACCAATTCAGAGCTAAACATAACAAAATTTCATATTCCCCCCTTCTAAGTATATATTTCAGGTCATCTGGGCCTCTGTTTCATATCCTTTTGCTCCAGAATTCAGGTTGACAGAACACCTAAGATATATCGTGCTGTCAGTTGCAATGGTAGGAAGAAAGGAATGTGGGAAATTGTTCATGAAGAGAATTGCCTTCAATTTAAGAGAAAGACCTTACTGAGAAAAACCATGTGGCTCTTACACTTACATGCTTTTGGCCTAAGCAAATCTCATGGCTTTGCCTACTTCAAAAAGATCAGGAACTTGCCATCCTACTATGATATCATGAACTGAGAAGTAGGAAGGGTGGAATGTGAAGACAGCTGACATCAGCAACTCTTGTGACTGCCACAATACTCCTCCTTCATTCAAAACTAAATCCCCATTGATAAAATTCACTGATTCTTATGTTATTCATGCACCACTTTTCATACTTAATTATTGTATACATACTATTTTGTATTCTTTCCATTTGACATTATTTGTTAAATATTTGTCTCTATAGTTCGCAATTTGTAATTTGGATTTCAATGTTAACTTTTATTCTATTAATAAATTATTGTAATTTTAATCATTGCTTGCTTGTGTATTTGGGTAGTATGTAGCTAGCCTTTCACTATTATAGATGGTTTAGCAATGCACATCATTATTTGAAATTTTTTAAAAAAATATTTCTCTGTGGCTACTGAATCAAGAAGTAGGATGGAGTTTTGTGACAATACGTTACATATGCCAACCATTTCATAAGCTTTTGTGGATAAGACTCTGGCCTTATTCATTCTGTATTCCCAGAGCCTAACAAAAGATCTGGTTGGTAGGCATTCAATACTTGTCTATTGAATGAATGACTCTTACCAGATTGCTTTCTGGAATTCTTACACCAATTTACAATGCTGCCAGTACAGAATTTTATTGCTCTAACAGCCTCTTTAATAATTTGAGCAGTGGTTTTCTTTTCATTAATTTAATGATTAGCAGGTGTAAGCATATTTCCAAAATTTTTCTTTTAGTGTTTGTGTTGTTTCTCACTTGTGCTCTACTTAGTAAGGTAAATCTGGCCATTCCTCTTAGGAATTGTCCTCATATATTTTGTTTTTTAAACCTTTGGGGCTATAGTGGGATCATTGAGAAAGAGAATAAATAGGAATAGGTGGAGGTGGTGGGTCTAGCAGAAGAAGTAAAGCATATAACTATATTTATATTATCATCTTCCTCTTTCTCATCAACAGATATCATTTACTGAGCACATTTTGTAAATGCCATATCTAGTCCTTATATTATTGAAAGGTCGATACAATGGAAACTCCATAATGGGGATAAGATACTGAGGCTCAGAAAAGTTACAATTGCCCAGGACCTCACAGGTAGGAAGAAGTAAGTCAGATTTTGCATCTATGCAAATCTGAAGTGTTTGTCCACACTTTGAGCCTGAGTTCTTTCTCACTGCTTCAAGCTGTCTTACCAGCACTCACAAGAAGGCGAGACCAACAATGGAAGCACAGGGTGGGGAGGACCATGCTCGTGGGTCATGGGGACTGATGTGGACCCACCGACACTGTGGGCGAGGCATCTGCAGAGACACTCAAGAAGATGCTGTTCAAATACTAAGGACATCTGAGGCAGGGCCCTGGCAGCATCTGTGATTTGGTCACAGGGTGGAGTCCTCAAAGGTAGGTACATGCTGGAGAGGGGCAGGTTGTCACAGCCCTTGATTGTCAGGTGCTGTTTCCAGGCTGGCACTATTCACTGGGGAGCAGGAGGAAAATCCAGAGAGCAAGGTGGCAACCCAGTCAGGGACTTGGCACAGAAGGCCCTGAACAGTGTAGGGAGGATCCCACTGGGCATTGAGGGTTCCCACGGGGCTTAGACTCAGGACCCAATTTCAGACATTCCCTTCCATTGTTAAGAACTGGCTTTCAAGCTGACTGTCAGAGCCTCTTCCTCAGCTTTCCCACAGGCAGCCTGTGGTTACATATAGCTATTTACAGCTATTTACGGCTATTTACGGCCAGGTGCAGTGGCTCATGCCTGTAATCCCAGCACTTTGAGAGGCCGAGGCCAAGGTGGGCGAATCACCTGAGGTCAGGAGTTCGAGTACAGCCTGGCCAACATGATGAAACCCTGTCGCTGTTAAAAATACAAAAATTAGCTGGGCATGGTGGCCTGCACCTGTAGTCCCAGCTACTTGGGAGGTTGAGGCAGAAGAATCACTTGAACCCAGGAAGGTGAGGTTGCAGTGAGCCGAGATGGTGCCACTGTACTCCAGGCTGGGCAACAACATGAGACTCGCCTCAAAAAAAAAAAAAAAAAAAAAAAAAAGTTACTTATATGTAAACTAACTAAACTAACTAAATGGACAAAGTTAAAATCCTAGCACCTCAGTCACACTCAGTCATACTACCTGGGTGTCCAGGCCTCGGTCGTGGCGAGCATGTTAGGCATCGCAGATGCAGAACAATCCACCATCTCAGGACGTGCTGTGGGACAGGGCTTCAGGACATGCTGTGGGACAGGGCTCCAGCCCTCGCTTCTCCAGGTGAGCCAGCATGCTTCACCTGGGAACCGGTGCTGGGATCAGAACCTCAGACCCCTCCCAGGCATCCTGCACTGAAAGCTTCAGGTGACAAGACCCCAGGTGGTGTGCCAGCACATTCACGCTCAGCGACTCTTCTCTCCTCTCAGTGGGTCCTGTGCATCTGCTGTCGCTGTGGAGAGTTGCGTACCTGAGTGAGCTGCGCAGGGGGCGAGGGAGAAAGACTAACCTTTAATTTTTCATCTTTACAGCAAATGTTTCCCCAGTCTATTGCTCTTCCTTTTATTTTAGTTTTGTTCATTTTTTATGAATATATTTTTGGATCCTATTAATATTTAAAAGATTGTGATGGTGGGAGCCTGCCTTGGCTCTTACTTGGGAACAAATCACATCCCTCCACCCCCCACCCCTACCGCTTTGGCTCTGTTGCCAGCACCTCTGCAGCAGCCCTCTTCTGAGGCTGTGATTTCACCAGCTCAGAGACATGCAGTTTTAGCAGCATCACAGTAGGGTGGAGTGGAAAGACGCTGCACCCACCTTCTGCAGAGCAGCTCCACACACTGTGGGAGAGCAGCGGACTTATATCTACCCTGGCAGTGATAGGGGCCCATCTTGCAAGGCTTCATAAATATTTAACAATGAGCACTTTGTAAAGAAGAATGTTATTAAGGGTGGTGCTGCCAGCCGCTTCAAATGTGCCGGTATATCAGGAGCTGCTAATACTCTGTGGACAGAACCCTTTTGCAACAGCCCTAGGCAAATCAACTCCTTAGCTTTTAAGGGGAGTGGGGAAATAATTTAGAGGAATTTGTAAACATTGCTGACCCTCAGAGGAAGGAAGCTGGATCCTCCTCTCCTAATAGAGAATGGCGTTCCAATGCATCCTTTATCTAAGACAGAAAAAAGTGACAAGAAAGAAAAAAGTATATATACATGCTTCCCGACCCCTGCTTCCCCAGGACGTCTGCACCGAGCAGCAGCTGCCCAGCCAGTGTTTAGTGACGCTTCTTTTATTCTGGTGCTACCAGATGAATCGCTTATCACCATGGAAGCCAGTCCCAGGCCACTTATTTCAACACTTCAAGCTTTAATGATACTGGTTCAGTTTTCTTTACTCTATGGATTGGATACACCACATTGCAATTCAAATCACCCCAAACACCACAGTAAGCATGAGGTGATCACATTTCTTCCTAAGCGTAAATGGCTCTCCACAGGGGACTCATTCTGGGAGCTAGGGGCTGGGACAGCATTGCCCTGGCAACTTCTTTTTTCCCCAGATGATCATCACTGGAGGTAAATGCTTGGAAGATTAAAGTCTCCAATCCATGAAGCACAAACTCCTGTTAGCTCAGGAAAATATCCTTCATTGGCCATCTTTAGTACAACCAGTAAATCACAAGGGATTGTAAAATGAAAGGGGGGTGTGTGTGTATGCATGTCATGCTTATTACGTTTTCCCAGTAAAATTCTGCTTTCTTTTATCTCATGATAACCCTCCTTGTGAAGGGTAAGAAAAGCTAAATCGACTAGTTCAAGGTTACCCATATAAACTCACAAAAAAGCACTTGGGTGTTTGCTATTATAAAGAACTTCTTCCCAAGGCCTACCAGGAAAGAAATTGACTTCAGAGCCCTTCTGTAGATTGTATTTCCATAAGAATAAACATGACCATGGAACTCACCTTTCACATGCAGAAGCAGGATCCTAGGACTGTGCGCTTGAATGTGAACCCCTTAAGTAAAGTAGGGGTCCATCTGCCTTTTCACAAGTGGTTCTGCATTTCAGTCAGTAAACTACCCAGAGCGTGACCAATTGCCATTTTTTTGCTGGGAATAGGTAGGAGAACTTAGAGAAAACGCCAGTGTGCTAACTGAACCACATACCAACTTAGCCCCACAAATCTATCCTACATATTCATGAGCAAGCACTTTCCCATGTACACGTTTTGTTCCAAGTTGTAATCAAAAAGTTCATTTTTAAGTTAGTTGCTCTGGACCTGGAATAAACTTTCCCATAGAAACAGTGTTATAAATAGTGCTCTAGCCTAGCCCACAAATGCACATCTAGCTCAAAATGTGGTGCTGGTATTACAGCACTGCAAGGAAACCTTGTAGAAGACAACAGTGCAATACCCATAATTAAACCAAACAGTGGAACAATAAATTAAAGTGTTTCTTTCTCTCTCTCTCTCGCTCCTTCTTTCTTCTTCTCTCTCTCTCTCTCTCACACACACACACACACACGCACACACACACAAACACATATGGAAGTTCATTCTCTGGACAGGAATGAGGAGGTAATGGAGACGGTGTGGTGCTTTTGAAGGAGGCTTTGGGTTATGTCAAGGGCTGTTGAGGCTGATGGCTCAGGCTGCTGAAAGCATCTCATTTCACTTCAAAGCTTATTCCTCGCCTTTTGCTTGATACAGGTGTATAGCTGGTGCTACTTCTACTTATCCTCCATAATTAAAGTCGCTTTTGTTTTTCCCTTACTGATTGAAAATGGGAGCAAGAGAAACAGGTTGAGGCCGGGAGGAAACAAAGCAGGAGAGAGGCCAAGAAGACAAAAGGGGGAGTCAAGCTCTTGAAGCAACTAAGCAAGGGATCAAAATGAAGAAGAAAAGTTAAAAGTTTAAACGACACCTGTATTTGTGAGTGAAACATCATCTCTGAGGTGTCAGATGAATCCATCACAAGACAGGGAGCAGGGAGAGAAAAAGAGAGAGAAGGAGAATGTGTCTAATCCCATGAAGAGGGGGCCCTGCCCTAAACAGTGCTTTTGCAGGTGGTTAGAGGACAAGATATTTGTTGCTGACTGCTACCAATGAGACAGGGGACCGCCTTGGGTGAAGCGGGGCAGGTAAGGATAATGAACAGCTGTCCCCCCCCTCGTAAGGGCCTGTGCTAACTTCAGGACCTAAAAAACAGTTCTGATGTCACTGGAGGTGAATTATCTCCTTGTGGGTTATCATCACCATCATTTCTTGCATCGTCTAAGTATGCCCCAGCCAATCCAGCCTTCCGCAGTGGCTCTGTTCTGTTAGAAAATCCAGCACAGTCCTCCCGATTTCAGAGTCCCCTGGGCTCTCAGTTTCCCTCCCTCTTAGTCTTTCTCCCTTCTCCATCCTAGCTCTGCATTTCTTCACCTCAATCCACTCCTCATGCCTCAAAGATCCATTCTCAGGGATGGCTGTTTTGGAGAAAAGAGGGAAATGTTAGACTCTAAGAGAAATAGTCTCAAATGCAATGCCAGATGCCCCTATTCCTAAAAAGTTACTGACTCTTCCTGGAGCACAGAAGCTCCCCTCTCCCTGTCTTGTCCTGTCTTCTATCCCCAAAGCACCTACCGTTGTCAGACTACCTAGGCGCCTGGGGTGCCTAAGTTCCATTTCTTTCCTCACAACTTCCAATAACTTTCAGGACAATACAAACTTATTACTATGTAAAAGCACATAATTGCCCCATCATGCCCATGTGGGGTTCAGCAGGTGCATGTTACCAAGCTCCCCCACTTTCCTCCGCTCACTGGAAGAGAAAAGACAATAGTTACATGAAAGAATTCTCAGAGCTGCAGTCACCATGGAGTACAGACCATGCCCTTCAGGGCCCTTGCTCTGCGGGCCTGACCCATTAGTAGTAGGTCCTGCAGGGTGGTGGGAACAGGAAGAGAGATGTAAACGGACTTTCATCTTCCAAGCAATATGGAGACGACGACATGGGAGGATTTTTATGAAAGAAACAACCTTGGGAGAAGGAAACCTAGAAGCTCCCAAGGGTTTCTGAGTGCTCAAGTAGCCTGGGCTCTGTTGATAATCTGTTAAAGACTCAAGAGATGCAAAGCTGGAATTCCAGTTTGGACTGTACTGCTTTAAATGTGACAGAGCCCCGTGGTCCAGGCTTCTGTTTTATTATGCAGAAGGATTTAATTCTTTTTTGTCTCAATCCTCCACTGCAGACTGGGCTTTGGAGCCTAACCCAAAGGCCTATTAATTGCCTTTCCTAAACAAAAGAGTCATCTTCCCTGAGATAAAACCTCTACTCCCTTATAATGCACAAGTGGATGAAGTCATTTTTTTAAAATAGCAATCTTTTGCCCTCAGCTTACACTTATTCTCTGTGTTCCTTTATAATCCACACAGACCTCCCATATAATCTCCCCCCGATAAACTTCACCGCAAAAACAAATTCTTATTATTCATGTATTAGCTTCTTAATAGTAAAAAAATATTTTAATCTCTGCCAAAAGAAATAAAAACAGGAAAATATTGCCACCTGGAATGCTGGATCAAAGCCAAATGACAGTTGTCTTCCAGGACTGGCTGTTAGACCTAGGGAGGGTGCGAGAAAGCATGAGGCAGGGAGGCTAGGTACCTGTGGGCTGGACACACAGGGTTACCTGGAGCTGGGGTCACCTGGAACCTAGTACTCAAGAGTACTAGGAAATTGACTACACCTGCCATTGTTAAGAACACAGAACATGATGGGTCCTCTGAGCAGCTCTGCAGACCCTCCCTAGCCTTCTTATTCTCTCCAGCCTGATCTTTTGAACCATAGTGGGTCCCTTATTTTCCTGATTTTATGACTTGGTTGTGTTGTGAATTGAATGTTTGTGTCTCCCGCAATATTCATGTGTTGAATTATAACCTTCAGTGTGATGGAGGTAGGGACTTTGGGAAGTAATTAGAGCACGAGAGTGGAGGCCTCAGGAACAGGATTAGTCCCTTTATAAAAGAGACCCCGGAAAGCTCTCTTGTCCTCTTTTGTGGTGTAAGGATGCAGTGAGAAGATGGATGTCTAAACCAAGAAGCAAGAAACGGACCCTCACCAAAATAGAGTCTGCTGGCCCCTTGATCTTGGACTTCCAGTCTTCAGAACTGTGAAAAATAACTGTTAGTTGTCCATAAGCCACTCAGTTTATGGTACTTTGTTAAGACAGTTTGCAATGACTGATAGCTGCCTTCTCTTTTCTTCCCCTTACTTTATACTTGGCTTGGCAAAGTTGGGTGTGGCAAATGGTTTGGAGGTCGGGAGTTTTATCTTGAACTTCCCTGACCCTCCAAGCTTCATTGTGGTAACTGAGCAGAAGGCTACCAAGTCTCTGTTTTTGGAATATCTACTTTAAGATTTCATTTGTGAAGACTGAAAAGAGTGAGCTGCAGATTTCATTTTGCTGTTATTTTAGTAGTGAATCCTAAATATAAAAGGATTATTCTGAATGCAAGTTTACATGAATTTTGTAAAGAAAAAAACACAGCAGATCCATTGTCAAGAAAGATATAATTAAGTGATGCAAGTGCAATTGGCTATTTAATTTGAAATTGATTAATTTGACCTGCCTTATGATAATACGAAGAGTTACATTACCCCCCAAAATCCTGTTATGTTTTCTTTATAATCACATGTAACTTTAAATGATCTTCATAGAGTGACATGATAGAGAAATTGAAGTCTTCACGGATATGCCAAGATGCGGTAGGTAGAAAATTCCAAAGTAAGTGGTCAGGCAGTGTAGATTACCCAAGGAAAGTAATAAAACTCTGTGCAGTGCTACACTTTTCCTGCTTTCAGGATGTAACGGGTCAAGGGAGGATGTGATGAATTTTCCTTTAGGAAGAGTTATTACTGAGCTTTCACACTCAGCCCCTGGGGGTAGTGGGTGAAGAGGCTTCCTTCTTTTCCCGAGAGAGCTTGTGAGGCTGAGTTTCCAGTGGCCAGTGTCAGGGCAAGTGGCCAGAACCTGACTCATAGAGAAAGGTGGAATAGGAAGGTGGCCCCCAGTTAGCCTGCACTCCCAGTTAGTCTGAGTGAGCAATGCTTCCTACACTCAGGTATGGCCATGCCAGAGGAAGAGAGCTGTGCCTGAGCTCCTTTGAATCTTCTCCAAGAAGGCTCCCGCCAGAGGGTAAGAGAAATAAAATGACAAAAATGATCCGTGGGACCTCATACTGTTCTTTTGCCATGAACATGCACGTTTCCTCAGCTGCCAGGGTCTGATTGTTCTACAGGGAAGGGAAGGATGCCCCTGTTCTGTGACCACCCTTCCTCTTACGCCCCTCTGCTCAGCCCCACCAGAGGCTGTCTTCAAGTTCCAAGTGGGTTGGGAGGAAGGTTACTGTCAAGCTGGTGCAGGGGTGATTTGATGTTGAATTCAGTTCAGAATGGTGATGAAAACCCTAGACTGCATAGTCTAACTTCCAAAATCAGATTGCATTTGTACATTAAATAGAAGACTTGTTGCTTGAGAACCAATCTGATACTGAACCAGCCAGCCACAGTACTGTCATAGAGATTGCTTACTGCCTGTGTTCATTCTGACCGGCCAGTGTGTACACCTGCATAAGAGTGAGTAAAAATGTCATGAGCCTGCCAGGAATTTCTTCAAATACAGTAGAGATTATAATATTAAAGAGAAAAAGCTTTTAAAATATTGAATAAAATGTGAGATACCAAGCTTTTTAGACCAACTTAATGTACTTCAAACTTGTTTATGTGCTCTTTTGTATTTTTTCACAAGTCCTTTAGTATATGTTATTGGTGTCATTATTCGGTTTTCAAGAAAACAATCCAATCAAGCATATGCTGGAATTAGGTAGGAACAAAAGACCACTAACAGACAGGAGTAATTCAGGAGCTAATAATCATTTAAAACAGGTTTTTCAAACTATCAATTATGATGCATTAATTAGCTACAAAATAAATCTAGTGAGCTATGGCTAAGTGTTTTTGTAAATGAAATTGAATAGATGAAATAAAATAGAAAAAGACAGATTAGAATATAAAGTGTCAGAGCACATCCTCCATAGTAAGATTAAATGTTATTCAGTGACGCTTTTGTTTGTTATATGTGTATGTGACTGTGTGTGTTCTGAACTGAAGATATAAAATCTATTTCATATTGTGCTTCAGTCAAAAAAAAAAAAAGAAAGCATCTGAATTCCAGCATATACAAAATCCATAAAAAAAGCAAGTCAGGAATCAAAGGCCCAAAGGCAGCATGAGAAACAGCGTTGCACAAGGAAAAGGGAAGAACACACTCAGGGGTCAGACAAGTTCCCGGTTTCTGCAGCCAGCCCCTTCTAATTCTATTTTTCTAGAGTAGAAGGTAGTGCACTTGCCCAGAGCTCCTTAAAAGGCATCTCACTCATTTCACCTTTGTCAACAGAAAGAAGAAGGAAAAAAGAAAGGGAAGGCTAAAGACAAAAGAGAAGGAAATAAGAGAAGAAATTAAAAAGCAAGCATGTTAATGAGGACAGTTGGGGAAACTGTCATCGCCATTCCCTTGTAAAACAATCTCCACCTACCCAGGATCTAGCGGGCGTGTGCCATAAAAGTCCACTTTGAAAGGAAGGAAATTTCAAGTTACAATTAATGAACAGCACAAACCACTTTGCAGTGTCGTCACACATGACATATAAAAGGTTGTGATACTAACAAAGTGATTGTGCTATGTGGAATGCCCTGGTAATTAACCTTATACACTTTTTGATTGAACACTCATCTTGTGCTGATCAAGGAAAACTGACAGGTTTCTATAGAGTTTGCAGGAATACTTCACTACAAATAGCATCTTCCCAGGGTTTACATTGACTGGAATAGGCACCATCAAGCGGGATGAATTACACTCAGGGCCGCCACTTTGTGCTGACTTTAGGTGGCAACTTTCCCAGTATACGCAACATGAATGGCACTCCCTGGACTCCTTAAATGCAGTGGCCCTGACTATGCACAGCTGGGGCTCCAGGGCTTCTGCTGCATTGTCCACTGATGTCAAGAACCCCATCAACATCTGGGCATTGAGTGCTGGTATTGATTTTTGCCTCTACAGGGCTTCCGGGCTTGGTCTTCATGTGCTCCCACCTGGGCTGCTGAGGTCTCTTGACTTCCAGGTAGTGATCATGGCCTCGTTTTTATAGTATCCCTATGTCACCTGGTAGGGCTGATTCCAAGAAAATTTTTTTCAACAATACGCTGCCAACAAAAGCCTCAGCCTATCTCCTCCCTCAACTGTCCTTTTTCAAGGGCTGGGGAAGCCTCCAGAGCACCTGCGGTCAGACTCTTTCTAGCGTGCCCAGCTCTCATGGACCTGCCTGTCAGCACTTAGGTTTTTGCATCACCTAACTGAGCTCTCATTGACTGCTGTCTGTGCTGCTCACGGCAGTCTCATTTACTCCTTTTCGTCTGGGCTCCTTAGAGTGTGAGTTCCACAGCCTTTGGTATCCTTTGCAGCAGCCAGCCCCTGCAGTGACTGAACGTACTAGGCACACTTACAGGTCCACTTGCAAGAAATTGATTCTTTGAGCGTCCTCCTCTTTATGTGTGAAAAGTGACTTCAGGACCAATAGATCCCTTTTGGAGAACTTAGGAATGCTTTGGTCATAGTTTCTGATGACATGAAATAAAAAGATAAACACAAAATATATATGCTAGGAAGAATATAAAGTGCTTTGCACACATCGTTTTTCTTAACATTCACCATAACCCTATTTGGTAGGTATTTTTTTTTTTTTTTACCACAGTTTAACTAAAAAAGAAATGGAAAACCAGAGGTTAATTTTTTCAAAGTTGTACATCTAGCAAATGGCAGAGCCTGGACCCCAAGTCTGTATTCCTCATGAAAATACTGTCTCTCATGTAGGTTATCCCTGTCTTAAATTTTAAATAACTCAGGTGATTAAAAAATGCTTCACCTCTGCCAAGAAGTCATTCCAGTCCCCAGGAGGCCTGAGGGCATTTCTTCCAGGGAACCATCAGCTAGTTATCCAGGGTCTAGAAGACCTTAGACTGTGTCCCATGTCCCAGGGCCTCACAGTGGGCACTGGTCTTTTATAAGAAAATCACTGGCTAGCACTAAGATGCCATAGAGGCGATGGAAAAAGACATGATTCAAGTGAGTCATAAAATCTGGAGGAAAATAGCAAAGAAATCCAGATTCAAAAAATTTAAAGAAACAAATGAAATTACAATAGTAAGGCGAAGTCATTGAGGAAATGCGTGAATTGGGTCAGAATGTATGTACGGCTTTCTAAAGACCCGACATTCTTTTAGAAGGGCTTTGGCCTCATTACCACAGAAAACAGAACTCAAGGTTAACATGGCCAGAAGGCTTGCTACTTCCAAACCCAAGTAAAGTTGCAATAATGATTTTTAAAATTCTACTGAGCACATTTTTTTTATTATTTTTTTATTTTTTAATTTTTATTTTAAATTTAGGGATACATGTGCAGGTTTGTTATATAGGTAAACTTGTGTCACAGGGGTTTGTTGTACAGATTATTAACACCCAGGTATTAAGCCTAGTACCCATTAGTTATTTTTCCTAATTCTCCCCCTCCTCCCACCTTCTACCCTCAAGTAGGCCCCAGTGTGTGTTGTTTCCTTCTATGTGTCCATGTGTTCTCATCATTTATTTCCCACTTATTAGTGAAAACGTGGAATTTGGTTTTCTGTTACTACATTAGTTTGCTAAGGATAATGGCTTCCAGCTCCACCCATGTTCCTGCAAAGGACATGATCTCATTCTTTTTTATGGCTGCATAGTATTCCATGATGTATATACTGAGCACATATTATGCAGAACACTGCATTAAACTTTTAACTTATGTATATTACCTAAACTAATGAAAACCTGCTGAGGTTGATTATTCAACAAATGGTCATTGGTCTTGTAGCCAACAGGAGTACAGCAGTGAACAAAAGAGACAAAACATCCTTTTCTGTAGGAATTTACATCCTTATAGGAATGCATTATTAGAAGCAGTATTATTCCTGTATGACAGGTAAGTTACCCAAGGGTTAAGTAACTTGTCCAGATCACACAGCCACTTAATCACAGAAGGCTTAGATTTAAATCCAAATCTGACTCCAAAGCCCAAATCAAGGCCCACCCTCCACTGCCTGCAGCTGCACTTGGAGTGCATTGCCATTTGAGCCGACTATAAGATCCCATTGTTAATTATCTTACTTACTGGAGCGTTGTACACACAGTCTTTATTGTTCATTCTGGCCCTTGATCATATTGTCATTTACTATTTTCTAAAAGTTTCATGGATGTAAGACTTGCTTGCCCACCTAAATTGAAAATTCCTAGAAGATTGGACAAGATAATATATTTTGTAGTATTTCCCAGAGGATCTAGTATCTTACAAAGCTAGGCAGATGCATTTCACACAGGTTTTAAGCACCTGTTAATCTGCCAGTGCATAGTATTCAGCAACATGGAGCATTTTTTAAAAAAAATTAAATAAAATATTCCCCTTGCCATCCACAGTCTTATAGCTTAGTGGACATGTCATTAAAAATTGACTGATGGAATTGTAATTTCAACAAATCCCATTTTTCAGAATTCACTAAAACCTGGATAAGGTTTTCAAAGACAAGAAACAAATAAAAGCAATGTATGTTTTTAAAAGTCAGGAAGGTGACTTGGAAAGTTAGAGATGGATAACACAACCTAATCTTCCTATGAGAGAGACTCTCAGGACAAATCAAAAGAGAATCAATTGGGAGACAGACCAACCGCAGAGTGCTGGGAAATACCAAAGTGGCTTTGAAAGAAGCATGTTGCGTCTGACCCATCCAGGTCATTCCTATCTCAAAGAGGAAGATGATTTTTATACAATAAACATATTAGAACTCAAGTATAGGAAGGCTGTTGATTCTGCCTATGTGACATCCTCTTAAATAAGTTAACAAATATAGCTGCACTAGAAGGTGGGTACACTCAGATGATTGTCATAACCAGCCAGCTGCCAGCCCAAGAAACCAAGAAAGAGGCACTGGGGAAGAATGTGCCCTGAGTCCTGAAGCATGTATGACTTCCATTGATGATGTGAGTGACAGGGACAAGGATGGGCTTAAGTCATGGGTAAAACTGTAAGTGGAATGCAGACAGCTTCCTGTTGAACTAGCCTGGAATTCTCTATGGCTCAGACAGGTTATTAAGGAAATATTTGAAATGGGAACAGGCTAAATTTTAATAAAGAAAGCATATAGAGAAAATAACTTCTGATCCTTCTCTTTTTCTCTCTTGATTTTACTCCTGGGAGCCAAGTGCAGAGGAAGCCTTCACTTGAAGTCAGGGGCTTGGATGTGCAAGCATTGTCTGGCTTTGAATTGGGAGTTGCTGTACTGGGACCTTGGTTTTCTGATCTGTGCAATGGGGTAACATCTGGCCTGCTGCACAAGCATCACCATGTGTGGATTAGCTCATTATTAATCATTCATTCAGGACCCTAAAAATGCAAAGTGTTGCATAAATGCTAAGTATTATTATGATTCATGTAAAGGATGAAGATTTTGACTTGGAAAGGAAATGGGAGAAAAAATTACAGAAGACAGAACAAGAACACACAGGAGAGAAGCTATTAGCCAGTTTAGGGAGTACAATGGCAAGGGCTTGAGCATCATAAAACATCTGTGGTCATTTCCACTCACCTCTAGTTGCCATAAGGGAGAAAGCAGTCTGTTGTCTTTAAGAAAAGAATAAGGAAAAGCAATAAAGTGTGCATTTGCCCTTGACAAGGTCAAGGAAATCTCTCAAATGTCATACAGTTTAGGATGTTCTAAATGAAGAAATTACTTGACTTACCTGGGGGAATCATAGCTATTACATAAACCATGTAAATAAGCCTCCAAAATCCAGTGACTAAGGATGCTTTGGCCGCACGATAGTGAGCTTCAAATTGACAAGCTTCCTAGGCTACCCTTGAAACTCAATTTTCTGATACCCAGCTCATCCCAAATTAATGGAGACCCCTGTTCAACACTGGAAGCTGCCCTTTTGCATTGCCCTCAAGAGTCCTTCCTGGGGTATAAAGAAGGCCATAAGACAAATTCTAAATGTTCTAGTATCAGGCAGGTGATGTCAATTAAATAAAACACACCGATCTCAGTTAGACGAGGGAAGGGGCACTATAAATAAGTATTCCCTTATTGGGCAGCTGAGCTCCAAAAGGGTCAAAGGGATTAGGAGTCGAAGTTGCTTCAGAAGCCAATGTCATAAGCAGAAAGAAACACTATTTCCTCATTTTTTCCCTTCTAGTACCAGCCACCTGCTATCCCAGGCATCCCTCTAATAAATTAAAAGAGCCTTGTCAAGTAGCTGATTCTAATATTAACTAGACATTTGTCTCTCCCGGGCTTCCTGGCAGATCAAGAAGACTGTCAGCTTTCTCCACAGGGTCCCAGGGCCTCTTAGCTGAGCTCAGCAGCCTTCATGAGGGAAGGACAAGGAAGACAAGCCCTTAATTTGGCCAAGTATCCCAGAAGAGGTCCAGCGCTAAACTGTGTGATCACAGTCAGCGTCATCTCGGTGCTGTCCTTCCCAGGCCACTCAAAGAAGTTGGTGCTGGCTGTGAGTGCGGGCAGTGGGTGAGTGGAAGTGATACAGTTTGGCCCTTAAATATCCTATCTGAAGACCCATTGAACTTTTTTCCTGACTACATAGCCCTGGAGACCTGACTAATAGAGAATTAACTTTCTGTCCTTGCAACCCAGTTGCCAAAGGATAATGCAGAACAAATTAGCACATGCCCAGGCTGCAAGGAAATCGGGGCAGACAAAAATGAGACAGACAGGATTCTAGACTACTGTTTTGAAACGTGACCTTTCCTAAGACAGTTTCATGGGTCATTTCTGGGTACTTTTGTTTATAAACAAATGTATATCTTCTTATATCACGTTGGCAGAAAGAAAGAGAAAAGAAACAGTCAAGATGTCAAGAGTCAGAAATGAAAGCAGTGGGAACATTACTCATATTAACTCAGTGGCACTTGGGAAGCCCAACCGCTTGAGCTCCATCTAGTCAGCTAAAGGAGCAGAAAATAACACATATAGAAAGACAAGAACTTTAATACTTAATATTTGAGAACAGTGCCCTCCCTCACAAAATGGGAGCATCTACAAGGTAGTGGCCATTGAAAAAAAATCTTTTCTGAAGCTTCTAGCACAGCATCGGACACATAGTAGGTCTACCACAGATGTTTGCGAATGAGCAAATGGTTAAATGTAAATTACAAAATGCCCAGAAATTCAGCTTAGTAACCTAACAGTTGTTGAAAAATGGAAGAAATCATGTGCTAATTTCATAAGTGCAACTTAAGCAAACATACTAACAAATGTAATATATGTTAGGGCCTTGCAGCCCTCTCCTTTAGAAGTCAATTTCCACAGGCCCCCAGTCGAGGAGCGTACAGTGTGGAGCTGACCGTAGCTGCTCCTCTCTCTTCCCTATTCATGTCTACTTCTCAGGAAACCAAAGATCTGTGCAGCTGCTTAGGCCATCCTGAGCATAATTCATGTTGGTTTAGGATTTAGGCTTATAGGATTAGACTGACGATCATAAACCTTGCCCATTATAAAATTCTTAAATCATTATTAATTTTAAAATAAGTATAAAACCTTGGGAAAAACCAATAACAAATGTCTGCCAACTCTAAGACCAAGATGAAGACTAAATCCTGTCTAATTTGGAGAGCTCAGGCAGGAGCGGATTATGGAGAGAGGCTGAGGATGCTCCCTCCCTGGAGAGGATGAGGATGAGGAGGACAGCATCACTGCTTCTGCCTGAAGTCAGGGGCTGGTAAGGATCCCCCGGGCAGCTATCTAGTCTGCAGCCTGAACAGAGGACTGGGGGAACTACTACAGATCAACATTACCAGGCTGAGGAATGCCCAAGGGAACAAAGGAGCTGGGACCAAGGACAGAACCCAGGGAGGTGAGGGCTCTGTGGCCCTGATTAGTTATGGGCCTTGAGATGGCTGCTTGCCTTTCATATCGTGAAAGGTAAGAAATGGAAGAAAGTCACACATTGGCATTCTGAGAATGGGGTATATAATCAAATACGAAAGTTGCTTCTGACAAGATGGAGTGTGAATTTGCCCATGCAGACAAACCATCCAACCGCTGGTACACAGAGCAAGATGCAGAAATGAAGGGGAGGAGAGGCCAGTCTCAACTAGGGGTGTGCGATTTACAACTGAAGTTCAAAGTGATGATAATACCATGTTTTTACTTTTTAAATGGTTTTATCCTATTTTTCCAGCCCCTAAGGAATGTACCTTGGTGTCAACAAAACCCCTTTGTCTTTGTAAGCTATTTTGAAGCAAAATATCAGTAAATTACTTCCCAAACCACCACACAACTAGATCACGCTGAGAAAATGGGCTCTGCACGAATGCAGTAAATTGTTTCTGTCACAGAAGAAAATACAACCAGTAGAAATCGTTATGGATGAGTCATTATGAGAAGGGGCCAAAAAAATTAACCTTCATCCGTTTTCGTTGTCTTTGTGCATGTAAGAGCGGTGGGTGTGTATGTGTATGTGTTTATTTGAATTCCGCTGTCACATTTAGGACTGGAGCTAAGAAGGATTTTAGAGATAAGCCAGGCCAGCCCCTTTGCTGACAAGGGTGGAGGAGGGGGAGGAAGAGAAAGAGCTGACTTCAGAAATGATATTGCTGAGAAGATACTTAGCATGATTGAAGGACAAGTGGCTCTGTGATTAAAGGAAGAGGGAGAAGAAAACTTTTATTCTAAAACATTTATTGATGTATATGCAGTAGCACCAAGCTCAGAACTAAATGCTTGTATATGCTTGATCTCTTCTAATTCTGTTTCTTTAGTGCTAGTCCTATTGGGTAGGAACCACATTTTATAAAGGAAGACATTGAAGTTTAAAAAGGTTGGGTGACTTGTCCAAAGCCCCACAGCCATGAAGTGACTGGGCTGGGATTCATGTCATCATGGTCTGATTTCAAGCTCATGTGTGTTAGTCTGTTTTCATACTGCTGTGAAGAAAAACCCGAGACTGGTGAGGCACGTTTTACATGGCAGCAGGCAAGAGAGTATGTACAGAGAAACTGCACTTCATAAAAAAAATCAGATCTCACGAGACTTATTCACTATCACAAGAACAGCATGGGGAAAAGCACCCCTCATGATTCAATTACCTCCCATCGGTCCCTTCCACAACATGTGAGGATTACAGGAGCTACAATTCAAGATGAGATTTGGGTGGGGACATAGCCAAGCCATATCACTATGCCTTCAGCCATGACACTATTCCTCCTCAGGTTAGGACTGTGCTATGTGAAGCTTACTGTGAACAAAAGCCAGCATTACGGAGGATGGCTGGGGAACGTGAGTGTGAGCTGAGGTGTACACTATGCGTTTCAGACAAAGTGACTGGCATTCCCCAGATTTGCAAATGGACTTTCAGAATTGTCCAGTGAATCTGCACTCTGTATGTAGCTCTTTCAATCCCTTCAGCCACTGGGAGCCCCAGTATAGGGACTTTGCAAATTTCCCTGGGGCATTCTGAATCCACTTCTCTTAGCCCCATCCCCTCCTCTCTGCCAATACAAAATCCATTGCTGGTCACTTGGTAATGATTCCTCATGTCCCCTCTATGCAAACAATGGTAGAGAAAAATGCTCTATTAAAGTATAGTAATTCCCCTAAAGTGTAGTAATTGATTTCACGTGTGGAATCAGGAACAGGCCAACACTGTGAGACAATGAATTTGACACAGGCACTGTCTGATTTGATGAACACAGCTGTAAGGTGCTGGTTTCTGTGCAAGCGTTAATCATTTGGTAGACCTGGCCAAACGGCCACTTCCAGGTAGCAGTGCCTTAGGTGGGCAAGATTGGACACAGAGGGCCACCTTCATCCCTGTCAGTAACTATTTCATTTCTTTCCCAATGCCAAGTGAGATCAGTTTACAAGCAACATGAATTTGAGGGCTGTGTCCTGCTCCATGGATCTGCAGCATGAAGCCACCTGAAGTCGGCCAGGCTCAGGAGACACCCTGAGGCAGACACAGGTCCACATAAGTTGCCCAGGGAGAGCCAGAGAGGAATGGAGGTTGTGGAAATCAGCAAGTGGGGAGGTGGGGACTGCACAGCAAAAACTGTGTTCACTGCTCACCTACAGCACTGCATCTGGAAGCCAATGTGTAGATCTGTCTAAAAGCCAAAGGCAACAAGAGACATATGTCTATACGTTGCTGTAGAGCTGACAAAGAGCTTCCACAAACATGATCTCAGTTTGGATCTACTCAGCAATCTTGTGAGGCTGGTATTTTTGCCAACAAAGAGAAAGAACTAGATTATTAATTCTCAAATGAGGTTGCATAATTACCTGGGAAGCTTTAAAAGAGAAACCAATACCCAAGACCCCTCCTTCCCACCCCCAACCCAGATTCCTAGGTTTAAATTCTCCCAAGTGATTCAAACATATGCCAGGTTGAGAGCCACTGAATTAGACAAATGTGTGTAGATGGACTGATTGAAGAGGAATGTATTCAAAATGGAGAAAGGCATACAATTTAAATAAATAAATTTAGGACATAGGAAAGGAGGAATTTGAAACACAAAGACCTTTCAGTCTGGCTTGGTCTGAGAGACAAAGGTGAGGGATATGGATAAAGACGTGGTCCAGTGCAAGGTGATCACATTCTGCACTCTTTTTAACAGAGCCTTCTCAGGTGACATGAAAGGACCCAGAGCCACACATCCCGAATCCCTATGATTTGGAAAAGAGAGGAGACAGGCACCTCCTCAGATGGAAGCTGTGCCCAGACCAAAGTCAAAACATGAGCACAAAAGAGGCCTGAGGAAAAGACTGTTCTCTGTCCTTGCTTTATACACCACAGACTGACTTGAAACAATTTTTAGAAGTGTCCTCAACTCCTAGGGGACTCATTTAGCAACACACCGCTTCCTCTAATGAACTATGAATTGTGCTGATATTCTCATCTCCGGGCAATGAAGATACTCTTTGCAGCTCCTAGGTTTCAACAGGAACTTGGATAACTCCTACATGATTTGATGCATGAACAGTAAAATAATGATAATGATAACATCAACAATAATAGCTGCCAGCTATTGAGTACCTACTCGGGGCCATGACTTTGTGCTTTAGATGAGTTCTCTCCTCTTCCCCTTTCTTATACGCTACCTTAGACAATAGAAGCAATGAACTTCACCTTTTGCAAATGAGAAACACGAGTCTCAGAGAGGGAAGTATGGTGCCCAATGTCACAAGTCTGGTAGGTCCAGCTGGGATCTAGACACACCTGGCTCCAAGCCCTGGTGCTTACAGGTGCAGATGTGCAGGAGGAACTGCTGCAGCTTTGCTACTTATCACCTGGGGAAGGAAATAATTAATAATGCTAGTTACCCTTTCCTGAGCACTCCTTTAAGCCTGGCACTGTGTTAAGCCATTTACATATATTATTTTATTTAATGCTCACAAAACCCAGAGAGGCAAGTATTTTATCCTTAATTTACTCTTGAATCATTTGAGCCTCAAAGATGAAGTAAGCATGCTGGCAAGGAGCAAAGGTATCCCATAGACCTTTTCCTACTGATTGCTGTTCTTCACCCCACCCCAGTGCACACAGGTATATATCAAGTGTTGTTGCTTTGCTATTCATAGGATTATGTCTCATGAGCATCACTTCACCCACCAGTGAAGGAGTAAATCCTGTCCATTAGCTGGGGAAGGAAAAATATTCTTGCCCTATCTAAAGTCAGATAAATGTACGGTTCTGGAGGACAAAAGAGGCCCCTCATTCTAGAGGTCATCTCAGTTAAGGCCATTAAAGGACCACCATTTCTTTTACATTAGCCCATGGCCTGAGGAGTGCCTAACCTGGATAGCAGGCTGCATCAGAGTGGACCAGTTAAGAGCAGGGCCTTGACAAAACTGTATTTTAGGGCACAAGTTCTTGCTGTGTTGCGTGAATTGCATGAGTCATGTTACCCCTGAGCCTCAGTTTTCTCATCTGTAAACTAGTGATTATAACAGCAACTTCTCAGAGTTGTTGAAAGATTATAAGAAATAATGTATGCAAACACATAAAATGCTTAGCCTAGTGCTTGATTGCTTGATTAATGGAAGCTATTATTACTCTTAATAGCTAAGGGCACTAGGGCTGAGACATTTTCTGGCTACCTTCAAGCAGAAGGAGAAATGGCATGCTCCCCCATGCTGATCATACATTTTACCCCCATTTCCAGGTGTGGAAAAAGCTCCATCACAGCACTCCCATCAATAACAGTCAACTCCAACCCCCAAGGAGAGCCCAACTGCACGTGGACTTGAAGGATGCTGAGGCACAAAAGTAGGCATGGAGAGAACCAAGGACATGCGGCCCTCCAGTGCATGGTAGAGCCTTGAGTTCAACAGATCCCTGTGCACGCCAGCATGTGTGGCCCAGGCAAACCAGCCTGCAGGAAGCCAGCAACCCTGTCTGTGCCCAGCGACACTGTGCCCTGTCTCATGGATCCGATGTGTGTCCAGGATCCCCATGGAAGCAAGGATCCTGCTGCACTCTCCATCTGCCAGCATACCACTCCTCCTTGCATGCACACACATGCACACATGTGCACAGGTACATGCACACACAGACACATGCACACACACACATGCCTCCCACACACACACACCACACAGCAGTCAGCATGCCCTGCATAGAAACCTTCCTGGTCAGGGGCTGGAGCCTCCTGGGGAGCGGGGTGTCCTCTGAGGCTCCTGCAACTCCTCCATGGCTATAGAAACTCACTTTCTCCTCAGCCCTCTTTCTGCCAGTCACCTTCTGTCAATGAGTGATTATGCTCCTTTCTGTCAGGAACACTGAGTGATTGTGGCAAGAAAATTGCCTTCAGCGATAGGGATTTAAGAAATGCTTTTCCTGAAAATAGTGCTCAAATTAATTAACTTGGAGGAAACAGTTTCTTTTTTTTTTTTTTGAGATGGAGTCTCTCTCTGTCACCAGGCTGGAGTGCAGTGGTGTGATCTCAACTCACTGCAACCTCCACCTCCTGCATTCAAGCGATCCTCTTGCCTCAGCCTCCCGAGTAGCTGGGACTACAAGTGCGAGCCATCATGCCAGGCCAATTTTTGTATTTTTAATAGAGGCAAGATTTCACCATGTTGGTCAGGATGGTCTCTATATCCTGACCTCATGATCCAGGATGGTCTCGATATCCTGACCTTGTGATCTGCCAGCTTTGGCCCCCCCAAAGTGCTGGGATTACCCGCCTGAGCCACTGCACACTGCCGGGTTGCTTTTTTTCTGTCTGGATTTATTTTTTCCCAAGGAGTTTTTTGTCGTGTGATGAATGGTGAGGAGGGCTTTACCTCCTTGGACACACACCTGGAGTCAGCGAGGCATTGCAGGGCCCCATTCTGTTAGAAACCAGGGATGTGCTCCTCGGAGTGGAGCAGGCATGGCAGTGGAGGGACTGGCTGGAAGCAGAATGTGTTTGCAGGTGGTAGTGGGTGTCCACAGTAGGAATGTAAGATATTAGTGGCAGTGGAAAGCACACAGGGTAGGCACACAGCTGCCTGGGTGCTGGCATCATCCCTGACACTAACTGGAAGTATTCACTCGGCTTCTCTACAACAGAGATGTGAATCTGATTGCAGCTGCCAGCTGGGCTGGTTGCTGGGAGGACCAGATGAGGCACACCTGGGGCTGCGTTTTGTGCTCAGTTCTGTGATTCCTTCATGGCCCCTGACAGGAGGGTGGTTCAAGGCCACAGAGCAGGGGGCTTTCTGAAATCAACACCAGTACTACTGTCACAAGCTGTGTGATCTTGGGTCAGTAATCTAACCTCTCTTAGCATTTATGTCCTTGTTGTAAAATGGGAATAAAAAAATAAACACATTAGCTTCATTATGAAAAGCAATGAATCAATTAAAAGACTTAACCTATAATTGATTAATAAATATTAATTCCTTCCTCCACCCTAGTCCTATGCAATACACTAATAGGCACTGAAAAAATATACATGTATAATATATTTTTGAATGGAAAAAAACTAATTAAATATTATACATGCTTTAATTACTAATGACTTTTTTTTCATGCACACTTTGATCCCTGTCAGGCAAGAGTGAAAACCATTAAAATATCACATAAAAGAACTCCCAATGTCTGTGGAACTTCCAGTTTTAGGCGTTCCAAATCACCTCTGTGACTCACCCACCTTTCTGAGAGCTACCTTTTCTAGGCCTTGTCTTTCACTTATATTCAAGAAATACAAAGATATTTCTTCTCCGCCTTGACCAGCATTTCTTACCTGGAGTACATGGACAAGCTTTCTAGGGTCCACAATACGTACCTGCATTTAATTCATCGAGTACTCCTGGGTATTAAATCCATAGCTTTCACCAGGGCAGGGATGGGCAGAGCTGTGATCACACACACATACACACACACACACACACACACACACACACACACACACACACATCCTCCAGTCCTGATGCCTCCACCTGGCAGCTGCACACTTCCTAGGACTGAAGAGTTGTGCTCCTGCAGCCTCTGCCTCTCAGGAACCTGCTGGTCTTTCAGAGCATCTCACCAGCATAGCTCTAGGCTGGGTGGGCACAGTTTGCAGGTGGGGAAGGAAAATATCTTGTCCTGAGATGTGCAACAAGAACGTTCCACTCATCTTTGACTACTAAATCATAATTGAGAGGAAGGCAAGAAGCAGATCTCATGCAATCATGGTGAGTGCTGAGGGGTTTTAAAGCAGTCAAAGAAACTCTTCCATAGGGAGTTGCTGGGGCTAAGGCCCACCTCAGGGATGCAGCCTTGATTCCTGCTCCGAGATCTCAGCTGTGGTCAGAAGTAGAATGGCAGGCAGGCAAACATCATTTCTGATGAAAGGTAAGAGGGAGGCATGCATGATGTCTTTCTCACTTTCAAAGAATTTTAAAAGAAAGACCATGCATTTAGCATCATTCTCATATATACTACAGGATGTCTTTGGCTTGGACATAGCCCAGGACCTCCATTCAACTATTCCTACTATTACTGCTGCCACTAATGGTATAAATATTACCTTATTTTTCTGATTAGTTTCCGTGTTTATACAGCAGTCAAACACCGAATGTAGGAAGCCTTGGAAAGTGAATGCAGAAGTGGGTACCCAAGCACATTGTGACATGGATAAATTAACCCAGTTTCAAAACTTGGAGGAGCAATTAAAGACAGATGGAGAATTGCTGATATGGACCTTGGCTTCTATCTCCTCTCCTCCCACTCAGTGCCTAGTGCAGAACTTTACATACAGTGAGCACGCAATACTTGTGTGATATCAGGGAGTAATCACAATCTTTTTCTCACCTTCATTTCAAGAATAATGACAGTTTTTATTCATTTAAACACAGCTTCTCAGAGGCCAGTCCATGAACCCTCCACTTCAGAATCACCTGGGGACCTTGTTTAAAATGCAGCTCCCTGGATCCTTTCTCAGATACCCTGAGCCAGTATCTTTAGAGGTGAGGCCTGAGAAAATGCAGTCTAGTAAGCCCACCAAGTGCATCTTATGTTCTTTGAAGTTTGAGAAATGCTGACTTAAATAAATGAGTATTTGTTCAGTAGTAGCTTTAAGTTCTTTTCAGAAGCACTTAGTAAATCTACTAAACCATGTATTGAGGCATCTCTAAAATCACATTCTACAAAGCCTTTCTTCTGACTGATTCAGAATTAAGTACAGGAAGGTTTACGCAATAAATTGTGGGGGCAAGTTTTTCTTGTACTTCCAGTTACTTCATTAAGACTGTCAGCCTACGTGTCAGAGAGGATAATCCCAGAACGTTCTTATCTTCTAACTCATCTTCCTAGCTGACCGAATAGGCACCTGGGGCCAAGAGAAATCTGCTGCCCTCTCCCACTGGGTTTCTCTTGGTTTGTGACATTACAGATGAACTGCACTGGTCACTGCTATTATTTTGAAAAACACATTATGGGGCCAGGTGCAGTGGCTCATACCTGTAATCCCAGCACTTTGGGAGGCCGAGGCGGGCAGATCACTTGAGGTCAGGAGTTCGAGACCAGCTTGGCTAACATAATGAAACCCCATCTCTACTAAAAAAGAGTTCAAAAATTAGCCAGGCGTGGTGTCATGCATATGTAGTCCCAGTTACTTGGGAGGCTGAGGCAGGAGAATCACTTGAACCTGAGAGGTGGAGATTGAAGAGATCTGAGATCACACCATTACACACCGTCCTGGGCAGCAGAGAGAGAGACTCCATCTCAAAAACCAAAACATATTATGGAAGGTATCAGACCAGATGAAGAAACAATAGGAGATGAAATTAGTGAAAATGAAAGAAGAGAAAAATAGAAGAGAGGAGGAGAGGAAAGGGGAGGAGAGGGGAGGGAAGAGAAGAGAGGAAAATTGATTATGCAGTTAGAATAAACCCCTGTTGCCTTGAAAGTATTCTGCATCAGCAAGGCCTTTAATGGAGTGGGGATTGGAGGACTGGCCCAGAGGAACAAAAGGAAGGAATAAAGAAAGGTGACAAATGGAAGAAAAGAGCAAAGAGAAATAAGGACTGGCAAGAGCAAAAAGAACGTGAAGTACAAAGCCTCCAGAGAAGTGAGGGTTTTTTTTTTTAACTTTGCAAACACTTCATTTTACTACACTTAATTAATCATAACACAGGAACATAAATGTTTAAAGGGTGAAATAAAATGTACAGAAATATAGTCATACTCAACAAAAATGAGAACACATAAATTTAACATAAGGTTGTCACCGCTGCAGTCTCCAAGCTCACGGGAGTCGGCGTCTCCACTTCAATTTCTCCAGCCACAAGCAAGTTCATAGTAATGAAGCTCTTTCTTCTTTCTGGCTGAAATCAGTGAGTGAAATGCAGGAGGAAAGAGAAAAAAATGTTCCAAAGAGAGAAGAAAAGGGCAGAGAAAAAGAGCAAGTATGACCGCGACAGAAATAACTTTATTCTCTCATGCTGGTGCCCTTCAGGCCAGGAAGTCCTCTGACGTGTCTAACTCAAATATCTCCTGCAATTCCAGCCAGTTTCATTTCTTTTTTCTGGGTCCATTCAATAAAAAACTGTGACAATTTACTGATTCAAAGTACTGCAACATAAAAGAACAAAAATTTAAATGGAGTCCACCAGATCCTGTTTCTGAAATCTTGGATCTGCATGAAAGCAGAGTAGAGGCAAAGAATACACTAAGAATGAGAAAATCTCTCCTCCTTTTCAACTATAAATACCATCTGGATTTCATGTCTCCTTGCCCCAAGCCTTCTGCTATCATATCTGGACATTTTGATCACTCTGTATGAATAAACAGTGATTCAGGCCTGTGTCGGGGGTGGAACCAATACAGTTGTCTGTTGGGGGAACTAAGGAATCGTCATGTGACATCCTCATGTGACCTTATTCTCAGGCTTTCCCTTATGATGGTCTGTCTTGGTTCTGGTAACTGAGGTTTTGGAGAGCCGAAGGGCACCATTCTCTAAAATCTGAACTCTGCCTGTGTCTCAGCTTCCATGTTGGGGCCTTTTCATGCCAGGCAGGTTGCTGATGCTGTCCCAGAGTGACCAGCCAGACAGACTTCTAGGACCTGTTTACAGTTCCTAGTCATATTTTTCCTCCCTGTCTGCTCTCATACACACCAGCTCCCTTTCACTCGTCTTGTGTAATGAGCAATTCTTCCTCTATGAAGTCCCAGGGAGCTTGTAAATCTCCAAATCCCACCTCTGTAGAGGCTTCTTGTGCATCTGAGTCCCGAAGCCTGTTCTACTGGCCCCTACAGACACCCTTCTTAGTCTGTCTGCTGTGGGGGCCTGCATTTCAGTGGGCTGAATCCTCCTGGGTTGACCAAAGCACACTGAGAAGGCTCAGAGGGTCTGTTGTGCTTTCAATGGACTCCAAAGGAAAGTGGCACAGATCCATGGTATGCCTGTGATTTAGCTATGGCTGTTTCAGTCTTCCCTTGTATGTATCCAAAGTCCGTGTGGTTTGTCTATCTTGAAAGTTTGTGTTTATCTCTGGGACAAACAAAGCTAACTTCTACAAAGTTCTCAAATTCTTACAAGACCATAGAGTGTTAGGAATGGCTAAGGATACAGATTTTAGTGTCACATATCTGAGCGATATACTTACCCCTGTGGAACTTATGGCAAGAAACTTCATCCTCAGCTCTCTCTAAAATGTGGCTACAGTCTCACAGGAATGGGGGTAAATGTTCAGTATGATCGTGTGAAGTTCTTATCATAGTGAAATACTTCAGAGGAAAAGCTGATGAATAGTTTCTGCCTTTCTTAAGTCCCTAGGGTTCCATAATTGCTCTTTGGAAGCTTTGTCATTGTTACAGAGACCAACCTCAGAGAATGACAAGGTAGGAAGCCCTTCTCCATTGTCAGGAATTCCACTCCCGCCCCACCCAGTCTCCATGGCTCACAAGTGCTGGCTCCCCATGTCCTCTGATCCTGTGAGGCCACTCCTAGGGTGAAGACATCATCCCTGTATCAGCAAAATCCTCATCCTGCCTTGCAACTCCCAGGTCACCACGCCTTCTTCTTCTTTTCTCCAAGACTATGGGAGGGCATGTGATTTTACCAATGCATGGAATTCAGACCCAGTATGTGACCTAAAGCATTCAGCGTTCCTTTATGATATTGCTGTGAACTTCTATTCTCGTAACCACATCTATTATAATTCATAACCCCCAAACTAATAGAAATACACTGTGTCTTCACCCAGAGAAGCTTAGAGGACCCCACGTGCAACCGAAGGCTACTTGCCCTATGTGGGAGAACATGCTTTCCTTGACAAAAGCCTGGCTGTAACCTGCTTTTCAATAGGTAGATAGATGCTCTCACACTTTATAACTGGGCCACAGTAACCTGTGAGGAGTCAAGATTTCTATCTGAGAAGGTATGGTCACCACCACCTCTAACCACCAGTGCATGTCCAGCACCCTCTAAAGGGGCTGTGGGGCTTCTGAGCCACCTGCTACGAGTCTATAATTGTAGTGTTGAGTGATAGATTTCAATTCTGAAAGATTCTAAAGCCACATCCAAGTTAATGAGCAGAGTACACTAATCAATTAATTGTGTCTATTTTGGTCACCTGAAGGAAAGGGGCAGTATTTTATCAACGCCCTTTAGGGTAAGGACAATAGGCACTAGCATCTGGAATCTGACATCACCTTGATTTCCTAGGGAATGTGGAAGCTCAAACAATGAGCCAGGCCCTGGCCAGATGTTTCAAAACAGCCCCAATCCTTTCCCTTTCTTTATCCATTGCCCTTTCAAGTGGAGCACACTCCTCCACTCTTAGAATCCAGTCTGGCCCTCCAGTAAGAATGACTGCACCCCAGTCCAAGCCCAGGCCTCGAGAGGCCTTGCATCCCTCTGTGTGCTCTCTTGGAACGCTGTGACTATCACAAGAACAAGGCCAAGCTTGTCTGCTGGAGAATAGGAGACTACAGGGATTGGGGCCAGATCAATCATGAGAGACCATCCTAGACCAGCTCCTCCCAAAGAACCACCAGCTGACTGCAGAGACATGAGATTCCAGCCTGGAAGAGCTACCAGTGAGTTAATGAATGTCCATTGTTTGATGCCACTGGGCTTTGTGTTTGTTTATTTGCTTTTCTTACACAGCATTATTGTAGCAATACACAACAGATGAAAAAGGTAGCAACACATTATTTCCCGATGAATCCAGCCGTAGCTACTAACTATGAGCTTAAGATTTTTTCTCTTTTGAAAGTTGCTCTTCCTACATGCGGCTGATTGGGCTCAAGGCTACTGATTCTCTAACTATCTGTGGTCAAGGACCAGCCTTTTATTTACATATTTTTATCCATTTTGTTTTGTTGGTTTTACTTCTTATTTGAAATAATTATAAATATATAAGAAATTGCAAAAAAATCAAATCAAACAGGGAGAGCCAAGATTTTTTTTCTTTTTGTTTCCCCAATCTGTTGTAAATCAAATACTTTTGTAAAATACAAAAAAAAAAAAAAAAAAAGAAAGAAAGAAAGAAATGAAGAAAAAGAATTTACCAGGAAGATTTTAAAAAATCTAAAAAGAGGTGTAAAGTACTAGTTCAAATTCTTTATGATTAGATTTCAAAAGAATAGATATAAAGTTACAGAAACTTTTACGAAAATTTCTAAACGCCTATTTTTGGTTTGTACATGTAGCTCATGTTTTGTGGCTTGGCCCCAATCCACAGACCACATCTAAGTAGTATTACTTTCAACTTTTCTGGAGATGAGAAATGGAAACTAGGCTTAAGTACAGTGGGAATAATTTTGGTCTCGAATGACCCTAAGGTCTTTCACAGAGGATATTTTTACAATATCTTTTACCCTAAGTGCTATAAAAGAGTGCTTTTGTGGTTATCTAACCCTGGATGATGGGAAGAAAAACCACAAAACACATTTCAGCCTTTATACAGGAATTTTCCTTACTGATTTTCTTTCTTCTCTTTATCACTAAAACAAACAGCAAAAACAAAATACAAACACTGGCTGGGTGCCATGGCTCATGTCTGTAATTCCAGCACTTTGGGAGGCTGAGGTTGGCAGATCCTTAAGCTCAGGAGTTCAAGACCAGCCTGGGCAACATGGTGAGACCCCATCTGTAGAAAAAAAAAAAAAAGCCAGGCGTGGTGTTGTGCTCTTGAAGTGGGAGTGCAGGCTGAAGTGGGAGGGTCACTTGAGCTTGGAAGTTGAGGCTGCAGTGAACCTTTATGGCACCATTGCATTCCAGCCTGGGTGGCAGAGCAAGGCATTGTCTCAAAAAAAGAAAAAAAAAAGAAAAAAATACAAACACTATGCAAACTCATACCAGTGTTAAAGTTCAGACATTCAATATGCTTGCCTTTAAATGACGTGAATCAAAAAGGATGTATTACTAGCTAACATGGCCCTGATAAAAATTGTATAGTTTTTCATTTGTTTGTTTAAATTTTCATTGAGAGGTAGACCCTAATGTACCTGCCTTCTGCATTTCCTGGATATTGGGGAAGTAAGCTCCCAGAGAAAAGTTCTCTGCTTCCGAAATGGCTCTGTAGAGATGAAGTAGAAACCTAATTTTGTTCTAAAAAGCAGGAGCTTAAGATTTTTTTTCTCTTTTGTAAGTGGTTCTTCTGACATGTAGCTGATTTGTGTTTGTCCAGCTGACTTGTGTTTGTGTTTGCTGAGAGAGGAATTTTAAAAGATCTGGCTGCAGACCACGGTTGCTGAGGTGGGTCCAATATCCAAAATCATTAAGATGATACCCTGATATCCATGACTGCTCCCTCTGACAATTCCCCCAAGCATGGGAAGGACAGCCCACAGCCCATGCACAAGAGGCATCGTCCACACCATGTATCAGGTCTCTCCTCAGGGAAAGCCTGTCAGAGACTGGGCACGATGACAGTGGCAAGAGTGGGGGCAGGTAACTGGTGCCATTTTTCTCTTTTCCTCCCTGTCCACTTACCTAACATACGGCTGCTGTTCCCTAAGTGTTATAAAAGAGTGTTTAATTTGGTGGGATCATGCAAAAGAATGAGAGGAGGGCAGAGACCACTTGCAAATCATGGAAAGCTCACCCCATTTCCACCCCTGTGGACGACCTTTCCGCATCTGTTCCTACCTCTTTCCAATCCCTTCTCCCAGAAGAGGCAAATCTGATCACAGCACTATTACATTTTCAAAGCATTTGAAGTTTTCCCACTGATCTTTGAACAAACCTCTAAGTCCACAGAATGGTCTAGCATGGCTGAGCCCCTAAGAACACCTCATCATCATGCTTTTTTTTTTTTTCCTCTGACCAGCTGTGGGACCTTGAGCAAGGGAATTAACCTCTCTGCAACTCCACTGCCTCATCTGTTAAATGAGGATCTTTTATATTGGTCTTTTCTCCCTCAGACTTAACTAACTCCTTCCCATATCTGGATCTCCGCCACACCCTCACTCACACTCCTTTTCTCCTAACTTCCCATCTTTCCTTTCTCTGCCTTCAGCAGCCAAACTAAATTAAACCCCTGACATCAGTTCTGAGCACTTTTGCCCCCATCCCACCACAGACGCTGTCATAACTGTAGGCATATAATTTTGTGTGTGATTTCTGGTTAGTCTTTTTTTTTCTGGAAACCATACTCTCTAGCGTGTATACATCTTGCTGTTATCTTGCCTTCTCTACTTCATAACTCTAGCCTTGCACTTTTGATAAAGCCGGTGATGCACTGGTTGTCAATATAGTGACCACCCGACAAGCTTCTGAAATATCTTCAGTAGAGAAGCCCCAATATAACTGTGTACCCAGTGTGTATACTTTTTTAGAGAGCGTCCCCTACAGTACCTTGTTTGTCAGAAAAGAGAACTTCCAAAATGACTGAGATGCCTTGCCCTTTCCTTCACCATCAGGACCATGAGTACCAACTCTATGTCCAGACATTCCCCAGTCCTAGCTGCTTCCAACATGGAGGAACTAAAGACAAAGTTAAACAGATATTTATTCTTCCAGCTATAATGTGAGTGGCTGCTCAATATTTAAGTCAATGGAGAATCCCTACAGTCATGCATCAAACTTCAATTACTAGGCTTCATTTAGAATACCTGATCATACACACTAAATCTTCAACCAGAAGCACGCCTCCTTTGTCCCTCATAGTTGCAGTTCATTCAGAATATATACCATAAATGTATTTAAACTAGTGTTAATGTGGAAAGAAATGAGTGTAATCTTGAATTCATACCTGCTATAGTCATTTTGAGTTTTTAGTAAAAATTTTTTAAATAATATTTCTGCCATGTGATATAACTGGCCAGTATTCTGCAGAATGTTTTGGTCAATGTATTTTAGTGAACATTAATTCTCTATTTAAAAAATTCAGATTACAACTACTATTTCTTTATAATCTCATGATGCCAAACACTATTGAGCCTGGAATAGCATCAATCCATGAAACAGGTCAGACATCACCAAGCCAACCAGGATTTTTTCATGTATTGTACATCTATTAGTTAGAGGCTTAAACGATTAGCTATTTTGTCATAGAAGGATATATTAAGAAGGTGCTTTGTAAATGTACAACAGGGATTCTCTTGTGACCGCTCCTTTCTGGAGGGCTGAGAAGGCTGCCGCTTCCTGCCATAATGGGATAACAAAAATTGGGCTTAACTGACCATAATAAACAATCAGAAAACTCAACAAAATGTGTGAATTAACTGTTCTCAGACGTTAAACAACAAAAGCAAAAAACAATAATTGCTGAAAGAAGAGAAATGTTTCTGGAGGAAAATTCTAAACTGCATTCAGGAAGGGTAATCCTAATACTATGCGATAGCCTTCATGAATCCAGGAAAGATAGAAGAGAATTCAAGGAACCTGTGTCAGCTGAACATTGTAGGACAGAGTTTCAGAAAGGGGGAAACTAGCCTGGGAATTCTAAAATAGTTATTAGCTTGTTGTTTACAGAAAAGTTTGCCAACCCTTGCCCTACAAATAAAAACGACAATTTATAAAGTAATAGTTTTACTGGATGAAATTAACAACAGATTAGACACTGCAGAAGAAAAGATCAGTAAACATGAAGACAATAATAGAACCTATCTAAAATAAAGCATCCAGAGAAAAAAGATGAGAAATAAAATAAATAGAGCCATAGTGATTTGGAGACAATATTTAGTGATCTAATGTACATGTAACAGAAGTAGTAGAAAGCAGGGGAAAAGTGAATAATGTATAAAATTATTTTAAAAATATAATGGCTCAAGTTTTTAAAAATTTTATAAAAACCATAAACTCACAAATGAAATAAGGTCAATGAATTCACACAGAATAAACACAAAGAAAACCTCACTGAGGCACAATGCAATCAAATTGCTTAAAACTAATGATAAAAAATATGAGACACTGCTGGAGGAGAAAAAGTCACTTTCTGTTCAGATAAAGATAAGAATTAGAGCAGGGAACTATGCAAGATTTACCTCAATAGAGTAACAGCTTAAAATTACTAAAAAGAGAAAAAAAAACTCCATTTAGTGAAAATCATCCCTAAAAATGAAGACAAAATAAAATCTTTTGCAGACAAGCAAAATCTGAAAGAACTTATTACCAATAAATAATTTCTATACGAAATGTTGAAACAAGATTTTTGGGCAGAAGGAAAATAATGAGAGATGAAAACATAGACCTACACACACACAAAAAGAGCACTTAAAGAAGTCAATATTTTATTTTTAATACTTTTTATCAGATAAATGATGTTCCAAGCCAAAAGAAAGTAATGTATAATGGGGTTTTATAATATACGCAGAAGTAAAATGTATGATCACAGCAGCACAAAGAATGGGAGGGGGAAATGTAAGGATATTCATTTCATTTTTTACATTACACAAGAAATAATATTATTTCAAGGCAGTCTATGATAACTTAAGTGCATATTATAAACCCTACAACAACCATTAAAAGAAAAGTAAACAAGATATATCACCAATAATCCAACAGTGGATATAAATGGAATAATATAAAATCTATCTTTTATCCAAACAGTAGCAGAAAATGATAAAATAAGTCTAAAGAACACAGGAGACAAATACAAAACAGGTAGCAGAATGACAGGCTTAAAACCAATTATATCAATTATTATATTAAATGTAAATGGTTTAAATGCATGAAGAAAAAGGCAAATATTGTCTTACTGAATACACAAGCAATACCAAACTACATGTTGTCAACTAGAAACCTTCTTTTAATATCAAAAATGGATATGCTTTAAAAATATGTCATGCAAAAATTAACCATAAGGAAGCTGGAGATACTATATTAATATGAGACAAAGTAGAAGAAAGGATATTTTAAAATGAAGGGCTACAGAATTATAGATTTTTAATTCCAGCCTAATTAAAATGAATTTTCATATGGGATTCCTATTACCAAGCATCCCAGCTGATTACAGCTACTTTGGACTTGAATTTTAAAAAACTAGAAAGTAGGCTCCATACTCCTTTCCTATTCTAATCCTGCCTTCTAGTGTACACAACTTCGTTTGCCCCTCTTTATCTAATTCCTTTTATTTACCTAAGTTCCTCTTTGCTCCTTCTCTTTTATTCTTCACTTGCTGTCTCGATCCAAGCAGACTGATATCTTAATTTGAGTTCCGTTTTGTCTTCCTTTACATCTACCTGTCGCAGAGTCTGCAAATTGTCCACCAATATTATTTTATTCTTCTTCCTTTAATAGCAGAACTCCTGTCTTTTACCTGGGAACATTGGTACCTAGCAGAAGGCTGACTTCCCAGCCTTGCCTGGCTATGTGGCCATGTGACAAAGCTCTGTCAATGCCTGGTTGTGCTTTGAAAGAAATCTGTATGTGAGCTTCATGCTTCCGTCCATCTTCCCGCTGGCTGAGAAACACTTGTGATAAAAATTGGCTGAGATTTCTATTTTTGTTTAAGCTCTTTATTACTGGGTGGCACTCTTTGTAATAGCAGCTAAGATTAAATCCTAGCTAATACTGTATAGTACCTCTTTAATTTTCTTTGCCCAAGAGAGCTGATAAATTTACATAGCAACTCAAATTTCTCCTGCAACCTCTGTAGTATCCTTATTTAAAGAAAACAATGAGAAATTGCTATTGCATTTTAAACTGGGGACAGGGACTCTGAGAAAAGAATCCAGCTCCTACTTTCTGCTTTGACTCTTGCTAACTTTATCCATGATAGAGTCAACTTATTTCTTTAAAACACATGCAGTTTATTGCTGGTCTCTAAAGAAGTGAAGACCCCCTAGGGAAAGCTGTTAATGTGGCTTTGCAGTAAAAGAAAACAATAGACATATACAGATTCCAGTGTCAATTTGTTAGGCTCAGGATGAGCCCCTCATCCTTCTCAGCCTCTGCAGGCTGCCTCATGAAAGGGGAAGGGTGTGCCCGTTCTCCACACTACACAGGCTTTCCTAAGCCTGGCCCTACACCTCACTTCTTCTGGGCTGCAAGTTTTCTTGTCACAATCCCAGCTTCAGCTGCTCCTGTTTTTCTGCTTCTAACACTCTCCTTTTGTCCTCAGGAGTCATTATGGAGACATAACTAACCATCAGTCTCTGTATGTCAGGATTAGGATAATTAAGATCATATGTAGGGCTGGAGTTTGGAACACTCAGCAAAGCTGAATTGGATTCTTACTCTCAAGTTATTTGAATCCTTTCAAACAGCCAGTGGTATAGCTTGTATAGCCTCCCAGCCCCTGCCTAACCTCTGGAAAAATCTCCTCTCAAAATAAGCACTAATGCAGATTAAAACCAAGATTCTCAGGAGGGACTGCTTAGCATCAACATGTTACCTTGCTTACGTTAAGCCATCCCCGCTCTGGTGTCGGGATGGAGAATAATTGCCAGGATTGTGTGGAGGCCCATCATTTTGCTTTCTCTGAAGCGGCTTTATCAGGAACAAGCCCCAGGGTGGCATTACTTAATCAATAGCAGAGATACAGAGAGAGAAAGAGAGTTCTCAATAAACTGATTGCTGCATCTGGTTTCCTATGAGCAGTTACAAGACCAGTGAAAGTCCTGTAATCTCATGAAGCAACCAGACAGATTGATTTTGAGTTCATTAATAGTTGCTGAGGTGAAGGAGAGAGAAAGAAAAAAATAGAAAATGAATGCATCATTGGGATCTACACCCTTAATGCGTATCAAGAAGCTCTTTCAAAACCATTTCTGGTCAGGAGAGAGCACTGCGCAAGGATCTGGTGCCCAGTCTGGAGTTACAATCAACACCCAAGGCCCAGGAGTAACATCTTCCCACCAGAAAACCACATGCCTTCAATTCATCTGCAAAGCACCCAAAACTACATACAAGTGAAAAGGTAACCCCTGTGTTATCTATGCAGCTGTCTTGTTTACATGTTATCAAATAGCTTTCATTCAAATATTTGGCACCATTTAGATTTACAGAGGTGCTTTAGCAAACTCAAAGCTACCTATCAGCCTTACCTATCAAAGGATGAAACAAAAACCAAACAAAACAAACTGGGACTATGCCTGAAAAGGACATGAAATGACAATGAGTATATCTGACTTTGGAGGTAAGTGCCTCTAACTCACTTAATTCAGAATTGGCAGAGGGCAGGCATATCTAGATGACATTGTCCCTCTAAGCTCTTTGTATTCCCTTATCTGCTAACCAACATGCTAATGTTCAGGAGAGCTAGTGACCCATCAAAAAGTAGATATTTTTGATACGAGTGTCTTGTTGCTTAACAGAACAGGTATATTCCTTGAAGGCTGCGTACAAATTGATTCAATAGTAAAATACACAAAAGTGGCCAGTTTAGCTTGGAGGATTTACAATCCTCATGAATAGATAACTGTCTCTCAATATATCAAGTTTTTAACACTAAATTTTTAAATATTGTGCCTTCTTGCAGCAGTCGCAACTATTTCTTGTCAGTGTGAAGTTCAATCAAAGGCAAGCAAGGTGCTTTCAGACAGGCCATTAGAGTTTTACAGCAGCATTTTAGTAGGCGACATTTCTCTTGAGTTCTTTCTCTTTCTCAGTAACTTGTAAGTTCCATGGTAACTATGAGACTCTTTTATTAGCTACACAAATATTTATTGACTATCTATTATGGGCTCAGCATTGAACTATTATTCGCGATATAATAGACACTCGTGTAGTGTGGGCATGTTTTTTTACCTGCAACAACACAAGACCGCTAATGAGGGCTGTGAAATGCATTAACTTCAAAAGGCATGGGCTGTTAGAACTTGGATGAGTAGGGCCTACCCTGGGAAGGAGAGGTAAGTTATTCCAGCAGGACCAATAGTTGAGTGGAACCTGAGGGAGAAGAGCAAGCTATGTTTGAGGAACTCAAAGATGTATGGTAAGAGTTTAGGGAGAAAGGCAAAGAGCATCAGGATTTGCGGCCAGGTGTGCAGGGGACCAGCAGCTGCAGCACTCACAGGGAATATAGATTGATTTAGATACTCTAGAAAGGACAAGGCCCAGAAGACTTCTTCACAGAAGTCTTAACGGATTTGGGTTGAGAAGAGATCATTTTGATGGCAGACTCCATTGTGGGTGGAGCATGACAAAGAAGAAGGTGAAGAGACCTGATGGAAGATGCTGCAGCCACTGGGGAGATGCACAATGATGGAACTGCGTGCACTTGGCTCAATCTTTTGTGGCCCACCCCACCCACCTTGGGCTTCCTACTGCTCAAAGTCCAGTCGGTCTTCGCCCATCCTGACCCAGCTTGGTGAATGAGCTGGGTCTTCAGGCCCTCCCATTCTCCCATTTGCTAGGCTCTGTTAGGAACGCAGTGGTGTTGCTTGGCCATTAAAAGGGTAAAGACAGTAACAACAGCCGTGAAACTAAACTGGGTATGTTCTAAATCTTCTGTGAAGTAGACACAATTTTTCCTTGTAGAGAGGAAAGTTTTAGATAAATAGCAGAGAATCGGTAAATAATTCAGCCTATGACCTTGATGTTTATTGATTCCTGTAGCTCTTTATCTTTCTCTAGGCTACCTGGAAAAGAAAAAGCCCTCCAAAAAAACCAATTACCACTTAATTATAAAATTGCTTGGCTTGGGAGAGCTTTCTGGTTAGTTTCTGAACACTACAAGGAGTTAAGTTAATCTCTGTAAACCACCCACCTAATTGAAGCTTCTGTGTAAAAAATTTAAACGCAAGTTTCATTATTCTCTGGTATGGATGAAAACATAAAAGAAAGAAACACCCAGATATTCTTCTCATTTTCAGACTCATAGTATATTCAGCCATTCAAATGACTCAAATGGCTGATTATTTCTCACCTATGGGATTTGAATACAGGTTGATTCTAGCCACAGGAGCGCCGGATGTATTAAGCACTTGGGGTGTGTATGTGACAAGTAGCAAACCCTTGATCCATGTCTGCGGATAGTAACAGTGACATTTACAGGGAAATGATCATAATTGCTGGGGTGGTTGTAGAGGCATTACTTCAGACTGGGCCATGAAGGCAAGAGGAAAATGACTCATCAGTCTTTGTTGTCGTTGTGTTTTTAAGACAAATAATTTCTCTTTGAACCTCAGTTTAGATAAAAGATGGGGTCTTAAAGTCAGCCCTGGTTTCCTGTTTTTTGCCAGCCACTCCTTAGGTGTTGGGAATTTCTCTCCATGAGCATCCACAGCCACTCTAAGCATGAGTCTTGATCATAGCTGTGAGTTGGTGAGGAAGTCATTAGCTGGAATGTTGGGGTGTGAACAGATAAACTCCTGGCCCAGGTTGGCCTATTTCTTCATACTTATTACCTTAGCTCAGTGATCAATAAAAACGCTTGACTAGCAAACAGCCAGCTATATTGAAATGTGGGCAAAGGACTTGAGTAAATATTTCTCCAAAGAAGGTATGCAAATGGCCAAGGAGCCCATGAAAACAATGTTCAACATCACTGATCATTAGGGAAATGCAAATTAAAACCATAGCAAGATACCACTTTATACCCGTTAGGGTGGCTACTATCAATAATAATAATAATAAACAGAAAATAAGTGTTGGGGAGGATGTATAGAAATTAGGGCCCCTGTGAACTGCTGATGGGAATGAATAATGGAGCTGCTTGGAAAACAGTATGGAGGTTCCCCAAAACATTAAAAAAGGAATTACTATATGATCCAGCAATTTTACTTCTGGGAATACACCTAAAAGAATTGAAAACAGGGATCCAAAGGAATATTTGTACACTCATGTTCATAGCAGGATTATTCACAATACCTAAATGGTGAAATCAACCCAAGTTGCATTCTTTGACCATTGAATGGACAAATAAATATACCTACAATTAAATAGTGTTCGGTCTTAAAAAGGAAAGAAATTCTGACACACATTGCAGCATGGATGAATGTAAATAGACATTACAGCATTGAGGACCTTATGCTACATGAAAAAAAGCCAATCACAATAAGATAACTTCTGTACGAGTCCACTTATATGAGGTGTCTAAAGCAGTTGAAGTCATAGAAACAGAAAGAAGAGTGGTTGCTAGGGGCTAGGGGAAGGGAGAATGGGGAGTTGAATAATGGGTGATCAGTGGCTTTCAGCTTTGTAAAATGAAAAACACTTCTGGAGATCGGTTACACAACAGTGTGAATGTGCTTAACACTATTGAACTGCACACTTAAAAATAGTTAATATGAAAAATTTTGTGTTACATATATTTTACCACAATTAAAAATAAAGAAGAATGCTTGTCTAGCTTTAGAAAATGAGCCGTATTCAACCTGAATATGAACAGAACCATGCAGCCCTATCTCAGCCCCTCTTCCAAGAGATGATTTGCTCAAAGACTCCAAACATGTAAGTGTTCTCACAGTTCCCCACTTTCTAAAATATAGTGGACAATAATACCTAATTAATATCTTATTAAGGGGTTGGGATTGAGAGAAGGCATTTAGACCAAGAAAAGCATGCAATATGTCACAGAGACCAGACACCTGCCTCTACCTAAATCATGGAGGAAAACTGCAGCTCACATATTCACCTCTTGTGCAGGAGAAGTGCTGGATTCCTGAGTCACCTGTTTCTGCAGGGTCATTGATAAAAATATCCCTCTCTTAATAATGTGCGCTCGCCTCTCTTTAGCACATGCCATGACTGCACACTCATAACTGCACAAAATCACAGGGAGGTCTGTGCCACTCTCCCATCCTCTCATTGTGGAAGCTGAGGTACACACACGGGGCTTGAACCCACAGCCTATGAAGCCAAGTTCAGAGGATGCACTCTGTTCTCAGTCTTCCATCTTTCATCATGACTGTTGCTCATGTCTAGAAAGCTCTTCCTTCTCTCTTCTTCTCTTTCTCTTTCTTTTTTCTGTCTTTCTTTCTCTTTCTTTCTTTCTTTCCCTTTCTCTCTCTCTCTCTTTCTTTCTCTCTCTCTGTTTATTTCTCTTCTTCTTCCTTTCTTCCTTTCCACACTCTACCCATCCTCCAGACCTGATTCAAATCTTTCCTCCACTCCTGACTTCCCTCCGTTCCCCCTTCTTGAGCCTCTTACAATATCATTTCAATACCCTACTCTGCCCATTGCCTCCTTTATCTCTTAATCCCTCCTGTATACCCCACCTCTCACTCAACAGGCTCCCTGACTTCCTCGCAGTCCTTCAAATGCAGCAGGCACATTCTAGCAATAATTTGCTCAAGGCCACATGGCCAGCAAGTGATCCAGCCCAACCTCCTTCCTGGAAGACAAGGTTTACTATACCCAGCAGTACCCGAGAGACAGAACAGGAGCAGAGCTCTGTGAGACGCAGATTGGTAAGGAGTGGAGGAGAGAGTGAAGAATGCAGGAAGCAGGTCATTTTGCTTCTCTGAATATCTACCTTCTACTCTCTTGAGCCTAGATGAGGCCCTGGAACCCGTCTCCAGAAAACAGAAGGCAAATAGAAAAAATTGGGGGGAATATATTAAACCCTGGTGAAAAAATCCTAACTATGCACAAGGAACCAGGAAGAAGGTGGGGATCGAGGGCGTAGACTCTTGCCATTTTCAGCTTTCTCAGATGACCCATTGACTTCTCAGTGCAACGCAACCCTAGGTCCAGCATCCGTCTGGGAGGCTTGGTGAAGAGGAAACAGCCTCTTTGGAATAAGCCTGAAATTTAGGACAGTGGCATTTTACACAATCAGTAATAGTTTCTTGGGTTCACAACATATGCTAAGGTTTTTCTAGGAACCATTGGCTAGGAAGCATGTTTGCTACCAAGGAATATGCAAAATGGCCCCTACTCTCAAGTAGCCTGCAGCGGGGTTGGGGGAGTGGAAGGTGCACTCTTGAGTGAACGCCTAGCGATGCAAGAGAAGATACAGAGAGTGCCAGATGATAAACAATAAAGGGTTTTAGCAAAGTGTGTCTGGGTGTTGCAGGAGGTTCTCGCATAGGAGGTCACAGGCACCACAGCACACTGGGAAAACATGGGAAGCAACAGCAGGCAGTGAGCGTACCTGGAGGGCCACACAGAGAAGCCACACGGAGACAGAGGGGAGAAGCCAGGTCGTGGTGCTGGGCTTCTAATGTTAGTTTAAGATGTTTGGACCTTAATCTCTAAGCACCACAGACTTACAAACAGGAAAGTAGCAGATCGAAGGGTATATCTAATGAGTTCAAAAAGATTGCAGGATGCAGACAGGCTGGCCCTAGGGAGAAGAGGCTTGGACACACTCGTAGAAGGGTTTGCATGGGTTTAGTGACTATAGGTTCTTTTCACCTGCTCAGTACTCATTTTCCCTTCTTCTAATGGGCTGACTGGGCCTGAGTTTCTTTGGGACCCATTTCCTGTCCATCTCAAGCCCTGTGTTTTGGGAAGAGCTGATTCCACTCCCACTTCCTTTCAGAGACAGATGCGAGGAGCTGGCCTAGCTAGGCAGAATGATCCACTGCTGTCATCACGCAGAGGGGTAAGTAAACAGGCCGTACCTCAAGGCGGACCCGTGAGAGCCAGCTCTTGCATTTTTTCAGGAACCATTGGCTAGGAAGCATGTTATTGGCATGGAGGATGCTGAGTGGGGGTTAAAGCCCAGAGAAGCAGGTGGCCTCTCACAGTGCTGTGGAAAGAGGAGTGACACGGGAACAGAGCATGGGGAGCGAGATTTCTAAAGTGATGGACGCCCTGGATTCGGCCATGTCTGATACGTGCTCTGGAGAAAAACACTCAAACCAAGTAAAGAGGCTGGAGATGCCCAGACGTGGTGAGGGCCGGTGCTCTGATAAGGTGACAGTGCCTGTCCTTCCCGTCTTCTCTCCTTGGGAGCTCTCTGTCTATCCCAGCTGGTCTTTGGTGAAGGACACTAATGAGTGAGAGCTACGGGGGTGTGCAACAGGAGGGAAGGGCAGGAGTGCAGTCCTTGGCTGGGTGTGCTTACAATGCCTGAGGGCAGCAGGAAGGCCAGTTTGGCTGCAACTGGCTGAGCAGGACGGAGGGTGGCCGCTGGGGGTCAGGCCATGGAAAGCCTTGTCATCTTTTGAAAGGAGCTGTTGTCTACTCTCAGAATGGATGGAAGCCATTAGAAAGTTCTGAGTTGAGGAGCAACATGATGCAACTAATGTTTAAAAGGGTCACTCTGGTGAGAGTGCCGAGAATAGACCGGACGGGTCAAGGGTAGGGGTAAGGAGATGAGCTGAAGGGCGGGAAACACCCCCCTGGGCTGCAGCAGTATTCTCTGGGATTCTGTCATTAGAAACCAGGGTCTGGAGTGGTATGATGGCTAGGAAATGAGGTGGAAGGGAAGACTGAGCAAGGACAGTGGCAGAAGAGTGGGCACACAGAGGAAGAGGGCAAGGGAAAGAGCGCATGAGCTCCTGTCCAGGCTCAGGAAGGGGAGCACACAGTGCAGCCAGCCACCCCTCCCTCACCTCCATTCTGCCAGCCTGGTTTCTTCTCTTTCTTTTCCCCAGGGAGTGCTGAAAATCACTGCATGCTCAAACACCCATTTGAAGGGAACCCTGGCCGTGGAAGAGGGCAGAGCCGCATGTAAATTCCAGCTGTAAATATGAAGCCCCCATCAGCTCTACAGCTAGGGGCTCCTCCACTGAGGTCAGGAGGTTTCTCCTGCACAGTGGAAAAGTCGGAAATTGATCTTGCTTTTAGCATTTACCAGGCATTCTCTGAGGAGGCCGCTTCCTCAGCCTCAGGGTTTATCTTTGCAAAAGACAACTTGCTCTTCCTCCTCCCATCCCCAGCCACACTCCTGCTGCTCCCAACTGTCCTTTGTCTCCTAGTGTTAGTTCTGAATGTGCATATCTTTTCCCAGGCTTTCTTACTCTCACTTGGACCCTAGACCCCATCTCAGCATTTGGCATACGGGGTTGCTCAATTAATAAATATCTGTTGAATTAATACATTATTGTCATTGACTGCCAACCACCTCATTCTTTAATATCACCTCACATCTGTTCTGGATCCTGAGAAGCCAGATCGCAGTCCAGGGAGGTGTTGGAAAGACACTCTTATCTTACCTCCCAGAACTCCCTGCTTGGAGAAACTAGACCCCAGCCGCTGCTCTTTTCGCCCTTTGACAAATGCAGGTGTTTACTTTTGTCTCAAGCACTATCTAATTCAAAGGCTTCATGCTATTTTCTGTGGGGCTACAAAACTGTGAAACAACCCCCACCTTCTAGGAAACAGGGCTAAACAAGGCTTCAACAAACTGGCAATTAGGGGACTTGACTTCCAGTCTCTGTTCTGCCAATGACCTGACTTTCGCAATCTTTTTTTTTTTTTTTTTTTTTTTTTTTTTTTTTGAGACAGTTTCGCTCTTGTTACCCAGGCTGGAGTGCAATGGCGCGATCTCGGCTCACCGCAACCTCCGCCTCCTGGGTTCAGGCAATTCTCCTGCCTCAGCCTCCTGAGTAGCTGGGATTACAGGCACGCGCCACCATGCCCAGCTGATTTTTTGTATTTTTAGTAGAGATGGGGTTTCACCATGTTGACCAGGATGGTCTCGATCTCTTGACCTCGTGATCCACCCGCCTCGGCCTCCCACAGTGCTGGGATTACAGGCTTGAGCCACCGCGCCCAGCCTGACTTTCGCAATCTTGGATAAGGTTTTTCCATTTTGATATCTCTGTTTTCTCATCTATATAATGGGAGTGTTGGCAGGGACAATCTGCAGGCCATTTTCAATTCAGGTATTTTATGATTCAAAATGAAGTAAAATCGGAGGCAATGAGATACTGGAGATATCACAGCAAAAGGGAGGTAGGACTATGACTTACAGAAGACGAGGGCCTTGGAGTCAGGATGGGAATAACAGTAACACCATCCTCGTGTGGTAAACCAAGAGCATTTGAGACAGGTCTCAATGAATTTAGAAAGTTCATTTTGGCTAAGGACACACCTATGACACCGCCTCAGGAGGCCCTGACAACATGTACCCAAGATGATTGAGGCACAGCTCTGTCTTACACAGTTTAGGAAGACATGGACGTCAATCAATACAGGTAAGATGTACATTGATTCCATCCAGAAAGGCGGGATAACTTGAAGCCAGGAGGAGGCTTCCAGGTCATAGCTAGATACGAGACAAATGGTTGCATTCTTTTAAATTTCTAATTAGCCTTTCAATGACTATGCAATTTATAGGAATAGTCACTTATGCCTTAATCTGGCTTAGTGAAATGATAGGGCAAAGGAAGCCGCCAGGTACGCATTTGTCTCATGTAAGGAGAGGGACAACTTTGAGTTCTGTCTGTCTTTTGTCCACAGGGAATTTCCTTGTGGTCAAATTGTGAGGGAGGTGTATAGCTTCCTTATATAGGTAGCTATTCTTTTCAAAAATAGAATGGAAGGCAGGTTTGTCCTAAGCAGTTCCAAGCTTGACTTTTCCCTTTAGCTGAGTGATTTTGGGGTCCTGAGACTTATTTTCCTTTCACAGTTGTTAGTAAGAGTAAATGAGTTAATGCATGTTAATATGGCAGTAGAAACTCAATACATTATCATATCTAATGACCAAGTCAATAGTCCATAGTGGCACTATCCAATAGAACTTTCTATGATCCACATGCTGGGCTGTCTAAATGCAGTAATCACTCGCCACTTGTGACTATTGACATGTCCAATGACCAGTGAGACTGAGAAACTGAATTTTAAAATTTTGATCAAATTATTTTAAACATAAACAACCATATGTAGCTAGTGGCTCCTGCATCTGACAGAACAGGTCTAGACATTAAGAACTATCAGAGATTTAAAGGGAGCAGGGAGGTGTGGTATATATCCAGATAATGGAATATTATTCAAAGCTGAAAAGAAATGAGCTATTGAGACATGAGAAAACATGGACGAAACTTAAATGTATATTACTAACTGAAAGAAGCCAATCTAAAAAGAAATCTGTACAATCTGTATGATTCTAACTGTACGATATTCAGGAAAAGGCAAAACTATGGAGACAATGATAGGATTACCGGTTACCAGGTGGTCGGGGGAGGGCAGGATGCATAGGTAGAGCACAGAGGATCCTCAGTGGAACTACGCCGTATGAGACTGTAATGGTGGTTGCATACCATAGTACATGTGTTCAGACCCACAGAATGTATAGAACCCAGAGTGAACCCCAGTGCAAATTATGGACGGTGGGTGACAATGGTGTGCTGATGTACCTTCATCAATTGAACAAACGTACCACTCTGGTGCGGGTGTTGATAGTGTGGAGGCTATGCATGTGTTAGAGCACAGTTATACGGAGACTCTCTGTACCTTCTTCTCAATTTTGCTGTGAATCTAAAACTGCTCTAAAAACTTGTGTATTTAGGAGACAATAAACAGAGTCACAGAGAATGCTTGGAAGAAGTGGGATTTGAGTAACTTCTCAAGAATGGATGGGTGTGAACAGCAGGGAGAGTAGTCTTCAGGAGCTGTGAGTTAGCCAATGGGGTCAGAACAGAGGTTTCCATGAAAGAGTGTGAGTTAGGCTGGAAAGTTTCTGAACTCAGGCTGGGAAAAAATATGAATTCCAGTTTAAAGAGCTTAAAATGTATTCAGTAACCCACCGAGTGCCTCAGGTTTTCAGTTAGTGCTATGAGATATCCAAAACGCGTTTTAGAAATATTCATGTCCTAAGTACACAATGTTATTTGAGACTTTAAGTTTTTTGAGAGTCAGATCTATGACTTCAAGTTAAATCATTTGAGCTTCCTGCTATCACACCAGGAACTCAAAAGTACTTAAAACAATTTAAATCAAATAAATAGATAGCTTTGCTCAGGATCATGCTGCTTTACAAGAATCTTCCATTACCAATGTGGTGTGTTGGCCATATTGCCTGGAAAATTACAGGCTTTTAGGGACTCCTGCTTGATGGATTTGTCTAAATGTGTCTAAAAGGAAGTGTACAATGTAGACCAAATCAGCACTGTGGACTCAGCATTCAGAACGCTTAAGTATCAAGGAAAGATTTTCATTTGTGCTCTCCTGCAGTGCACTATCTTCAAAGGTCCCAGATTTATTATTTCATCAACAGATCGGAGAGGGGAGTTTGTATGAGATCAAACAAACACGAGTACTATGGAAAGGCTGGCAGGTGATAGTGTATAAATTGGATGATGGAAATGTCAAAAGTTGACATCAGAGCAGTAGGAGGGTAGGGAACACACAGAACTGAGAACAAATGATCCTGCCTTTCTGGGAGCCAATTCCTTATACAGTCCAGCTAATGCACTGCAAGAAACTCGGGGTTCAAAACCCTACTGAGAATTCACTGCAACCCATTAACTCAAAATACATCCTTTATTTTGAGTTACGTATTTTATATTTATTAAATTTTTAAGAAAGCATCTCTTCATTTCCACCCCTGTTCCCATCTCATTTCCATTGTTATCTTCCCTTTCTTCCTCATCCTCTCTCTCTGTCTCTCACTCTCTCCCTCTCATACACACACACTCCCACATGCTTTCTCTTTAATCTTCCCTGTGTGTATCCCCTTCTTTCTTTTACATCTCTTTCTTTTACATCTCTTTCTTTATATCTGCTTGTCCAATCTTTCAAGAGTTGTGTCTTGGTAGTTAAAGCATCTCCAAGGTAGAAAATTATTACACCCTGTGTTAATGTCGGAGGCTTGCAGTCTCAGAGACTTAGATACAAGAAAGACAGTTAAAAGTCTATCCTACCAAGCTCTGTGTTCCTGAATCAGATTCTGCATATCTGAGGAGCAGGGCAGCAGGCAGTTACGGGACATTCACTTTGTGCCAGAAAAATACTCTGGACTTTATAATCAGCTCATTTCCTCACGGCCCTCCCGCCCCCACCCACCACCAGCAGTTTCCCAAAAGGCCATCTGGGAGTAAGCCTTTCTTTTCTTAATTTGTTTTAAGTTTATTATTTGCTATTTTTATGGGTATATAGTAGATGTATATATTTTTGGGGTACATGAGGTCTTTTGATACAATCATACAATGTGTAGTAATCACATGAGGATAGATAGGGCATTCATCACCTCGAGCGTTCATCATTTCTTTGTGTGTTAAACATTCCAATTATACTTTTTTAGTAATTTTCAAATTTATGATAAATTATTATTGACTGTCATCACCTGGTTATGCTATCAAATAACAGATTTTATTCATTCTATCTAAATTTTTGTACCCATTAACTGTCCCCACTTCCCTATACCAATCACCACCACCCTTCTCAGCCTCTGATAATCATCCTTCTACTTTCTATCTCCATGAGTTCAGTTGTTTTAATTTATAGCTCCCGCAGATGTGTAAGAACATGGAAAATTTGTCTTTCTGTGTTTGGCTTATTTCACTTAATGTGATGTCCTTCAATTCCATACAGGTTGATGCAAATGACAGGATCTTATTCTCCTTTATGACTGAATAGTACTCCACTAAGTACCACATTTTCTTTATCTGTTCGTCTGCTGATGGACACATGGGTTGCTTCCAAATGCTGGTTATTGTGGACAATGCTGTAACGAACATAGGAGTACAGATATCTATTCAGTAGACTGATTTCCTTTTTGGGGGGATAGGTACCGAGCAGTGAGGTTGCTGGATATGCTGAATCATATGGTAATTTTATTTTAGTTCTTTGATAAACCTCCATAGTGGCTGTACTAATTTACATTTTGGAAGTGAGCCTTCCTTGACCGCCTTACATAAACAAATAACCACCACTCACTGCCCAAGCCTCTAATCTGTTGCCTGGCTTTATTTCATATCACTTTTCATTGCTTAACACTAGAGTAGGATTTCTTTATCGATAAAAGTAAATATTTCTTTTCTCCTCTATTAAAATGCAAGTGCCATCACATCTGAACCCTCCACTGCATGTGAAGTAGGCACTACTGAGGGTTGCATTTCCCAGGGGAGACAACATAAGAGTGCAGAGCTAAGAGACTTCACCAAGGACCTTCAGCTTCCAAGATGCAGAGCAGAAACGGAAATTCAGGTACACGCCTTTTACTCCAGAGTCAGTGCTCTTAACCCCAGCACTCGGCCTTCTTCATGGCAGTGAGACACGGTTTCTAAGATTAGGCCTTTACCTCCGACAAGAGGCAAGCTTGAATGTGGCTTCTACATAAAAACCACAATAGTGGGATAATCCCAAATTACTTCTCTACTCCCTCCTTTCCTAGTGAGGAAAGCTAGAGAGCAGCAACAAATTCTAAACCCCTATAAAAACATAGACTATCAGAATTTCTCAGAATACAAGTTTTTGGTATTATGTACAGCTGCTGGCATGACACTGAGTTTCATCAACAATCTGTTTATTTTTACTCCCATGTTTCTATGACGTTCTGAGTCTCTCCAAGAATATGTAGCTGCTATGCTACCAGAATTCAATAAATGTCACTTCACTTTATTTCTCAAAATCAGACTTAATCTGCTCTAAGCTCCCAGCTACCAATCTCAATAATTTGAGACCTCCTCTCTCTCCTTCCACAGAATCAAATGATCGTCCTGATGTTTATTTTTTCTATTCCTGCAGCCATCTGCAGCCATCTCTGCCCAGGACTGGCCCTTGGTACTTGTCATCTGCACCCATCTCCCAGGCACTCTGCTTTGGGCATGCTTGTCTGTGTTCTTCCGTGCAGTCCATCTCATGGAATCCAGGCTTGCACCTGGAGATGCTGAAGAAGGGGTCTCTCCCTCAACTCTCTCTGGGAAAGCTCCAATTCTATCTCTGAATGTAGTTTTTGCCTCTGCAATGCAAACAATAACATCTAACCCTTCCTCTTCAGGGACAACCGAATACCATCTTTCTCAAAAAGACCTTACAGACATTGTCCTGCCCCTTCTCCCTGGACTTAGGTAGGAAAAGGAGATACTAAATTCAGTTACTTTTTTTAAAAAATGAACACAGCCTTTACCGATAGTGTCTGTTTTCGCCCAATACCTAGAGTGTCTGTTTTTGATTCATTTGTGCTACTGTAAAGTTCTTATTAATTCCCTTCACATCCTGACCATTTGGACTGTCAAGTTGGTACTACATTTGGCTGACAAATGGATTTACTGTAGCCAAGATAGAAGAAAACTCCTTTCCTTCTGCAAATGAGATCAGACACATGATTTCTTCCAGGATCCCACGACACAGGACACTTTCCCTAGAAGGCTGGCAGCACCCCTGATAACCCTCACTTAAAGCAAGGTCCACAGGCATTGGATCCAGAGGCAGTGCCCATGCCACCATCTCCAGCTCAGCACTCGCTGCTGCCATTGCACGCTGACACAACTCACAAGTTATTAACAGCTGAACAGAATTCCGAACCTTCTGTTCCTAACACATTTCTAACACCCTTCATAATCCACAGTTGTTATCAAAAGACATTTGCAGCTGTGAAAAAAGGTGGGTGGGCAGACAAAATAAATTAATAAAGAGTTTCCATGTAGCATGCTCAGCTCAGCACAGATTGAAATATTACCATGACCTATCTCAGGATAAGGCAACCTAATCGGATTTCTTTTCATTCGCTGCCCTCATGCAGAAGAACCTGCTACTGACGTCAGTCACATAGTAAGTCCACAGTTATACAGCACCTACTGCATGCAAGGAAACATCTTGCTGTTAGTGAAGGGACAAATAGTGAACCAGAAAGACAAAGACCTTGTGGTATGATTGAAACCAGTATCAACAATTCTCAAACATTTTGAACCTGTAAAGTAACCATGAGTGATAAACAGTGTGAATGTATCAGAAGGTAACTTCAAATCCAGCAAAGGTGGAAGATGCTCCCTTTGCTTTAATCCTGACATCTACTGTGCTTTCCAACTTCGGTCCCTCTGGCTTTTAAGCATTTGAATGGTGGAAGAGGCCGAACATGGAGGCTTAATTGATTAACACTCTACGGAGGGGTAATAAAAATAGCTCATTCCCCCAAAACAGTTTACCAGTTCTGAAGATCTGATTGAGAGGATTTTTGATAGATTTTAAAAACTGAATATTATCTAAGTATGTCGAAAGAAGAAGGAAAATGATGGGGCTAAACCACCAATAATGAATTAATACAGCCAGCTAGCCAGCCATCTTGCAAATACTAATGGAACATCTCTTCCATCTCCTTTATGTCAGGCATGTGCTAGACACTGGGGGTAAAATGATGACACATTCCCTGCTCTGGAGGGGCTCATAGGCTAGCGAAGGAGTAATTTTCCTTTGGTAGGACATGGGATCACACTGTGGCCTGCATGAGGTGCTGTGGAAGGCAAAGGGGGTGGACAAGGGAAGAGGGAGTTAGGAAAACTATCTGGAAGGAAGAGATCCTTGCTAAGTCTCGAAGAACAAGAAGGAGTTAGCCAGATAGTGAAAATGAGAAAATTATTACAGGCAGAGTGTACAGCAGGTGCAAAAGTTTATAAAGGAATGAGGAAACCAAATGCATTTGGAGAATTTCCATCAGTTCTGTGTGATTGAAATATAAGCTTGATGTGGGAGTAGCAAGGAGTAGGGCTAATTCACATTGAGAAAAGCCTTGTGAGTCATGCCAAGGAATGCGAAATTTATCTCAAGGTTTGAGAGGGAGCTTTCAGATCGTGGAAAGAAGAAAGGCATGGGTGGATTTATAATATGGGAAGTCAGTCTCACATAAATGTGAAGGGCAAAGATTGGACAAATGGATAGGCTGGAGACTGGAGTCAGAGAGACCTGCTTAGGGACCATTCAAAATTTTCAGACAGAAATAGATAAGTCCCTAAACTGATAAATAAAATTACATATCAATGATGACCACTTAGAAACATTACAATTCTTATGCACTCTTTCCTCTATTGAAAATACTACTAGTGATAGGTGATAGTATTCTACCATAGTGATAGTATTTTTTTTTTCAGGCAATTCTCCTGCCTCAGCCTCCTGAGTAGCTGGGATTACAGGCACGTGCCACCATGCCCAGCTAATTTTTTGTATTTTTAGTAGAGACAGGGTTTCACCATGTTGACCAGGATGGTCTTGATCTCTTGACCTTGTGATCCACCCGCCTCAGCCTCCCAAAGTGCTGGGATTACAGGCATGAGCCACTGTGCCCGGCCAGTATGTTTTTCTTTTGAGACAGAATCTCACCCTGTCACCCAGGCTGGGGTGCAGTGGCATGATCTCGGCTCACCACAACCTCCACCTTCTGGATTCAAGCGACTCTCCTGCATCAGCCTCCCAAGTACCTGGGATTACAGGTCGGTGCTACCACGCCTGGCTAATTTTTGTATTTTTAATAGAGACGGGTTTTCACCATGTTGGTCAGGCTGGTCTTGAACCCCTGACCTCGTGATCCACCCGCCTCGGCCTCCCAAAGTGCTGGGATTACAAGCGTGTCCAACGGCTCCCGATCAATGATAATATTTCTACAAAAATTAACATAGTGGACTATCTGGAAACCTAATAAATGCACACAGTATTATTTTTTTCTAATGTTTCTAATACCAGGAAGGAGGAATGTCCCATTGTGTTTTCCTTACAAATTTTCCTACTTCAGTATTATTCTGATTGAGGTAAGGGCTGGGAGGAAAGGGCACTTCCAGTTTGAGTCTAGTGAATTTATTCATACTGAGATATAAGTCGGCTTAATGGATCGTTCCTTCCAGGTTCCTCCCTCTCCCATCTCCTACCCTACTACCCCAGCAGACTAAAATTTAACTTAAAGCTAAAATACTGTCTCTCTAATTATAGACTATCTGGTGTGGTTGAAGTTAAGATGAGGGAAGAGGAAAAGGAGGCCTTCCATATGTTCTTGAAGTCACGTCCAAGGTCATACTGGACCCAGAAGGGCTTCCCCATTAGTGACTGTTATTCAGAGGACAGATCGATCAGGGATCATGGAGCAGACTCAGTTCCAGTGAAGAGGCCCGTAGTGGAAAGATCCAGGCCTTAGAATCAGGTGGACCTGGAAACCAGTCCCAGGCTGGTTTCTTCTCTGACAAATGGTAGAGAAAGTTCTGTCTGCAGTGAGAATTGAGCCAGATAATACATGTCAAGTCCCAGAACAGAATATAGCTCAGGGTTCTTCAACCAGGGGCAATTCCTCCCACACAGGGGACATTTGACTTTGGGGGACGTCTGGAGGCATTTTTGGTTGCTACACCTGACCACAGGGGAACTACTGGCATCTTGCGGGTAGAGATTTTGGACGCTGCCAAACATCCACCAAGGCACAGGACCCACAACAAAGAATGATATCTGTGATTCCACCAGAATATATATTAAAAGGAATACCCTGAAGCAAAGCTATCCAGCCCTAGGACAGCCTCTGGCTGCTGGCCAGAGGGATTAACTTCATTAATTCCCCCAGCTGTCTTCTCCATCAGGAGTAGAATGGCTGGCTTGGAAGGAGCTGGCTCATTCAGACTCTAAGCTGTTTATTCTCCCCTTTATTGTATTTTTCAGTGAATTTTATAGAAGCCCTGACATCTTGCGAGGCTCACCCCTTCTCCTCACTGTGCTTTCTGGTCCACCCCAGCCACCACCCCTGTCATTTCCTGTCTCCATTTCTTCGCTGCACTGGGTCCCAAGCCTGAAGAGCACTGTTTACTGAGCATGGAACCAGTGTATGTTCTCAGCAAGTTTTCCCAGGCAGCACTGAGGATTCGTGTCCACGTTTCCCGGCCAGCCTGTGGAACGGACTTCTCCGATTAGGAGTCTGCTCTGCAGGTTGCATTCAAGCCCTCCCTGCCCTTCATTCTCTATATACACACAGGTTAGCCCTGAGAAGCTCCACACCATTCTGAGCCAGGCATCCTTCAACTGATGCTCCCTTCCACACAAAATGAGGGCAAACATTTGAGAAAGAAGAAAGAAAACAACATGGTTTCTTCTGTATGTTCTTCATCCATGTATATGCATGGACCCAGTACAGCACACATCATGCATACGCTTGCACGGAACCATGCACCCACCAAAGCAGAAAGATGCTCAGAAGTGAGGCCAATGCTGATGGAAACCTGGCTTCCAGCCATGAGGGCCACCAAGGGCTGATTATTTGCTGAATGCTGCCTGCAGGAGGAGGCTGGGAGCTCACAGAGCTCACGCCAGCTCTCTCCAGGACATGAGCCCCTTGGATGCCCATGCCAGCGCCCCTTCTGCACAGTCTGCTATGAAGCCTTTACTTCCAACCCTCCCTAATCTAGTCCTCAAAATCAATCAAATGTGGTAATGGACACTGATCAGTGTCCCTAATTATTATCAAGTCAAGATTTTCCAATATAAGAACTCCCACCCCCATGTCCAAGGGCTGGCTGAATCATCTGGTGACAATGAAAAGAAACTTAAGGAGAGAATGAGGGACAGGAAAATGGAAATCACAGATAAAGGTCTGTGGATCCCTCCTCCTCTTTCTCTGGAGCTTCTTACTCCTTTGGGCACGTGAGGGTGGGGAGGCTTGTCTCTCTGTCTCTGTTTCAGGTTCTGGGAATTGCCTAAAGGGAGCCCAACCTGATTAAGCCTCAGTGAAAAGGAGAACGAGCAGGCCTAAAGGGAAGAAACTTTATTCCCAAAGTACCAATCTTTCTTGCCAAAAGTCACTTTGGCTAACACCTTATTTCTTGATCTTTCATTTTAAGCTACTGGTATATATTTTTCTGTGTTAGCAGCTGATGGGAAGCCAACCCTCAAAGGGACTCAAATTTATCTCTACCCACTGTGCCCTCCTTGGTGTAAAGAGTGGAGGGGCAGCTTTCTCCTGAAGGACTATCTCTGCCTGTCCCCTATCCTGATGACGTCATGGCCTGGCCCACTGAATGCCAAGCCCACCATGGAGCTGCACTGCAGCTCAACATCTCTGAGGAGCTGCCATGGGAGGTGAGTCGGAGCCCAGCTTGCGGGCTCAGGCAGGGCATTCTCGAAGATGTAACGTCTGAGGAAAAGAGTTTAATGTAGATTGCCCAGGAGACAAGGGGATTGGGCAAGGAGAGCTGCTGTCTGATAAAGGTGAGAGGGCATGGAAGGGCATGGGGCTGCTGTGGTTGGTAAGTGATTCCATGATGGGAACAGAACAGAGGCTGCCTAGTAAGGAAGCAGGATAGGGAGGCAGGTAGCTGGGGGGAGGTCACCCAGGACCCTACTAAGACTTGTGGCCTCAAATGTGCAGACATGCCGAGGCTCTGAGGGTTTAAATTTGGGAATTAAATGATGAGCTGCACTTCCTGGCAAGCCCCCGATGACCACTGTGGGTTGGAATGGAGGGAGAGGAATGAAGCCCTGCTCTGTTTCAACATGACATTTCAACGCCTCTCAGGTTTATTGGTAATACACACCAAAAAATGGAGCTAGTGTCTGGGAATCGCAGGTCACCAATTTAGATGCCTAAGATTGACAGCTTTTTTGGAACTACTTTTAATTTAAGGTGTCCTGTCTGACCAAGTTGTTAGAAAACTTTAACCACATTTTTTTTAGGCAATGCTGTCCCACAGGCTGAGCCCAGGATTGGGAAGTGCTTCAGCAATTCCAGGCAGTGGGGGCACCATCTCTCACTCAGGGCACCCTACATGCCCATAGTGCTGGCCAGAGCTTGTGACTGATCATTTTAAGGAAGAAAGAAAGTGGATAAATAAAAAAGAGAAAAAAATCATTATTAATAGCTAAAGTTGGTTACTCCACCACAACGACCATTAAAAAATTAAATAATATACACATGGGGGGAAGAGACACCAGTACTTCCTGTAAGAAATTATGAGATCTGAATGAACTAGGAGAGATGGGGAAATAAAAGAGGAGGATGGACTTCAGATTCAAGAAAAATATAAGATGTTCAAAAAATTAAAAATAGAACCACCATATGATCCAGCAATCCTACTTCTGGGTATTTATCCAAAATAATTGAAAGTAAGGTCTCAAAAAATTATCTACACACCCAAGTTCATTGCAGCACTATTCACAACAGCCAAGCTATAGAAACAATCTAAATGTCCATAGATAGGTGAATGGATAAAGAACACTGACCTGGAACGTTATGCAGCCTTTAAAAAGTAGGAAATCCTGCCATATGTGGTGAGATGAATGAACCTGGAAGATAGTATGCTAAAGGAAATAAGCCAGACACAGAAAGACATATACTGCATGATCTCACTTCCATGTGGCATCTAAAGTAGTCACATTCATGGAATCAAAGAGCAGAATGGCAGTTGCCAAGGGCTGGGGGAGAAGAGAGGAATTTTCTGTTCACTCTGTCTAAGGTTTTGGTCCTACAAGATAAACAAGTTCTAGAAATCTGCTGTATGACATTGTTCGTAGAGTTAACAACATGCGGTACCCTTAAAAAGTTGTTATGAAAGTAGAACTCATAATTTTTTTACCACAACCAAAAAATAAAAAGAATAAATACTCCAGATACAGCTCTTGAAGAAAGCACTTGTGGGACTAATAATTCTTGTTAAAGTTGTCTAAAAATTAGAGAGAAAAAAATAAGAGCATTTGAGGAGATGTAGAAGGGAAGGCAGTAGGACACTGAGCTTCTGGGCACTGGGCAAGGCACCAGGCAATGGCAGCCCTGCTCAGGAGCAGGCATGTGGGGTGCTGGGGTGCAGAGGTCCCCTGCAGCATGACGTGCCACGTGCCAGGGTCATCCCTGATGGCAGCGTCCCCAGCAGCTGAGCCACCCTGTGAGCCTGCGCCCCATGACTGCTGCTCAGTGCTGGCAATGCCAAAGCTGGCATCTCCAGTGGGACTCAACTCCTGGGCCCAGCAGCTCCCCAGGCTGCACCTTCAAGGTGTCTTTGCCAGCCTCTCCATCTCAGGGTCCCTGAGCGTATTCTGCACTGACTCCATCACATTGCCTCCTTCACGTGCTTCATGTACATGTTGACACATTTGCCCTACATGTAGAGATTGTTCTCCTTTAGCCTGGGGGTTCCATCACAGCAAAGCTGTTCTGTCCTCTGCACACCACAGGACCCAACCCAGTGTAGGAGACTGGGATGAAGACAAGCTGGGTAAAGTGCCTGGTGTGGCCCTAACAGCTAGAGGATCTTAATCAAGGCCCAAGCTTCCTTAACCTCCACACCCTATTTGTGAATGAGGAACTGATACATGCTCTAGCCAGCTCCAGAGGTTGATGATCAAAGGACATAATGTATGGAAAAGTGTTCTTTCAATGGAAGATACGCTGTTGAAATGGAAATTATGAAGGTGCTATTCCATGACATGCACCGTTTATCTCCCACCATTCCTACTCCTAGCAACCCTTTACCCTGTAAAGCAAAGCTAGGAAAACCATCTTGGGAAAGGGGGGTTGTTGGTGGAAATGATTGGGGCCATGAAGAGGTCGGGGAGGAAAAACCAGAATCCTGCCTTCAGGAATGCGTGATGCTCATCCTCTGACGGAGCTGCCTTAGAACCCTGAAATTGGCAGACGCAGCCAGAAGTCCCAGGCTCTGGACTGAGACCTTCACTGGGAAAAAGGTTTTTTTCTTCATTTTTCTTTTTGACTCTTGGCAATGTGGCAAAAATGGCTCTTGCTCATCCCCAGTCCAAGCCCAGCAAAATACAGCTTTCATCGCTTCATAGTGTACATGTACGGCCCGAGCAGAGGCACAAAAATCGATGTGCATTGATTCCTAAGCTAGGAATTCATAAACTTCTTTAAGGTCATGGATTGATTTTTTACTTTCAGTAAAAAACTGTGAGACTCCAGATCATTCCCTTCATTTCTGCCACCTTTCTCATCTGCAGGGCCACATGCCCTCTCTCACCTGCATGTACTCTGCCCCTCTTTCCCCTGTACTACCAGGAGGCAGAAGCACTTACAAAGGGAGAGAGAAATGCTTAAACACTCCTCCTGCCACATCAAAGCTTCTGCGCATTGGCTTAATCCCCTGGATTAATCAAATAATGGAACAAATGGATTTAAAGGATGACACCACAGAAATGAGCAGTGATTGGAACAGGCTCATCAGCATGCACCAGGTCAAAGCTGGGCAGCAAGGGGCTTGACTGCAGAGCAAAGGCCTGGGATAGAGGGGTGCCCATCCCAACACTGATTCTGCTGATGGCTCCAGGTGCCGTGTGGGAAGCACACTTGAGCCAGCATCCAACGGTGGGTGCAGACTGTGCGACCAGGGGAGCCTCCTACTCACCTGGACCTTGAGTTTAGGCACATCCGAAAAATCTTAGAAAATATGCAGCTCGTGAAAGTGGTTATGGGGACCAAATATGATGATAGATATAAAAGTATGCTTTACACGTATCAGGTGAGTACAAGATAATTACTACTCCACGGTCCCAGATCTTCCTTATATTTAGAATATTTAAAATATTTCAAAATATTTGAAAGAAATTCATGAATGATATGCTTATTGGGTCATCAGGGGTTCTTCTTTCCTTTTTTCCAAAATAAAACTATTGTATTGTGATAAGAACACAATGTGAGATCTATCCTCTGAACTGAACAGATGTTTTAAGAGAAAAATACACCATGGTTATCTGTAAGCATAATTTTGCACAGCAGACCTCTAGAACTTGCCCATCTTGCATAACTAACATTTATACCCCCACCCCACAATCCCCAGCAGCCACCATTCTATTCTTGCTTCTATGAGTAGGACTATTTTAGATGCCTCTATGGAATCACAGAGTCACCACATGGTTATGCGCCTGTTTCTCCAAGAGTTGAGATCAGGATCTGAAAGAGTTATCTGCACAGCCATGGTCACGGCAGCACTACTCCCAACAGCCGAGACGTGGAGGCCACCGAAGGAGCCAGCAACAAATGACTGGGTTTTACAATGTGCTGTGCACATACAATAGAATATTATTCAGCCTTAAAAAAGAGGGAATCCTGCCACATGTGACATGGATGAACATGCTAGAGGACACCATGTTTACTGAAATAAGCCAGGCACAGAAAGACAAATCCTTCTTTTTTTAGTCTATACAGTCTTCGAGTCTGTTAAGCATGAACTCTGAAGCCAGCTGCTCCCGGGGTGGCTTCCCAGCCTTGCTGCCTATGAGCTGTTTTCTGGCTGTCTCCCTTTCCTCTGCTCCATTCCCATGACCATAAAATAGGGAAAACAGCTTCCAGCACATGCAGTCATGGAGAGGATTTGAAGCAGGATAATGAGGCTGGGACTTCATCTTTGCACCACCTCAAGAGATCCAGGTGCAACCAGCTGCCAGGCTCCGAGGCACCTGAGCTGGGGACCCAGGTCTCCCTTGGCCTCCCTCGGTCCTGCAACCAGGCCCCTGCCCCTCGCTGGCTAAAGGACCTGCCAGGAAGCTACTGGGCAGGCATGGTTCTGGGTTCTGTGGCTTCCAGTGAGCCAGAGGCTGGAAGCTCTGGTCTCAGCTGCTGTGGGCCACGTGGCTTCTCGGGTGTCAGCTGCTCAATTAACAGCAAATCAAGATGTTCAGATGGTGCGGGAGCCAGACCCTGCCTCTCAGGCAAAGGTGGCAGATTGCGTCCGTGCCCGCTACCAACTTCCTGTCAGCTCTGCAGGCCTCTGTGGCATGCACCGATCCCTAGGAGCTGGGCTCAGCTGTGCTTTGCCAACAGGTCCCTCCCATTAGCAGAGGCTCCCTACGGCTGGGCAGGCAGCACAGGCAGGAGCCCCGAAGCCAGCCCCTAAACTTCTTGGCCTGAGGCTGAACCATCTGACCCCCTCCCCTGTCTGCCTGCATCACACCCAGGTGTCCAAGAGAGCTTTGACAGTGATGCTGCTCGAGCTGGAGCTAAAGGACTACCTCAGGCATGACCTGAGCCCAGAGTCCTAATCAGAAGATGACTCTGGCAGAGAATGGTAACTTGGCAGTAACCCAGGGAGGAGATAGGCATGTCTGCAGCCAACCAGCCAATGATACTAGCAAAGCCATGGAGAGATGCATGACCATTTCTATGCAGTAAGCTCCTTCATGTTTAGAGCACAGAAATAGGACTGCTCTCTTGCTGTGGGCACATCCTGTGGGTGCCCCTGAATCACTTTGTCTTTGACCTGTAGACAAATGCTCCAGTGGTGGGGAGAGGGGAGCACACTGGGAAGGGCAGGCACCAAGGAATGACTTGCCCCACCACCTTGCTGCCTAGCCCATGTCCCTCCTCAGAGCCCTGTGCTAGCCACATGGGGTTAGGGGAGAAAGGCATGCAAAGCAGGTCCCTGCAACCAGAAGCCTGGGGTGGAGCAGGGAGGCCAGGCTGGTGCACAAAAAGAGTGCCAGACAGATGGGATGCATCTAGGTGCAGTGGGGCATGACCTGGTCCAAAGGTTAGGGGACCAGTGTCAGGGGCAGAGGCCTCAACTCCATTAGGCCTTAAAAAACAAGTTCCATTCTAAACTACCTCTTCTTTAGATTGCCTCCCAAAAAGTGAGTGCTTCAGAAATGCCAACTTCTTCAGATGTGAGTCCTTGAGAAGCACAGGAAGGGGAGGTGAGGAAATGCACAGGTATGCATGACTGGGAGGCGGGGCGACTTGCACAGTTACTGTCCATAAGCACAGTGACGAAGTAGCCATTCCCCTTCTCCTGCTTCTCTTTCTTCATCCAGTTTCAGAGAGACCAACAGACCTAGTGGTAGCACCCACACTACTGCTGTATCCTGTGCCTACGTCCCCTGTTCCCAGCCCATCCTTCCAGGGACGGGGAGAGTCACAGGCAGCTTCATCGTTTCCTTAGTGGTTGGAATGGGACTCCCAAGGTGGAGCTTGGGACTAGCCATCCAGACTCCTCTATGACACCCTGTTGTCTCTTCTCCCTTCTTGCCCTTCAGCATCCAGCACAGAGCTTGCTGGAGCTGCTTCCTGCAGAATATTGCTGGGGTCATGCTCTTCTCTCCACTGTTGCAGTACAAGCATAGGTCCATGGAGATGTGATTCTTCAAAAGCCAATTCAAGTTCAGCTTCAGTCTAGAAAGTGCTAATCCCCTCCAATGATCCCATCACAAGATATCTGGAAAAGAACAAAGTAAAATGTATCTTGTCTTAGCTCTGAGTGAAGGCATCGTACCCCAGCCCTGGCTATGGGCAGCATCTGAGCAACAGCTCTGCTAGGGGGAGGTGGCTGGAAGTGGAGAGCTGTGGGAAAAAGACCAGGATGGGGAACAGTGTCTTCTCACAGCAAAGACTTGGAGAGTTACTTTGCAATGCGCAAAAGAGATCCTTCCTTTAGGAGTTGCTGGGACTCCTTTATATTGACATAAATGCTTTAAACATTATTACCTCTAGGATAGCATCTCCATATCTATGCATTGCCTGGCTCCCCTCCGGTCTCATCTATCCAGACAGGTGGGGCAGCATCCACCTAATCTGCTCTTCCTATATCCAATGCTGTGAAATAAAACAGTAGACATACCTGCCTCTCTAGCTCCATAAAGTTGGAAGTTTGTTGTTGTTTTGTTCAGCTACAATAGCGCTTAATCTCTTTCATCTCCAGTGGACATTTTCCAGGGAGTGGCTAAGCCCATTGGAAAGTGGGAGAGACACACAGGGCAGTGGACACAAGCCATGCCTCAGGACTTTGCAGTATCCCAGACCAAAGCAAATGAGTGAAGGCTGTCACCAGGATGTCCAGAAAGAAGCCCCAAGGCATAGAAGTCAGTGAGACCAGAGCCTGGAACGTTTTCGGAACAGGCAGTGTGGAGATTAAAAAGGCACTGGTGAATCCTTCATGGAGCAGTGGCCTAATCATTTTACGTGCAGTTATCTCCAGTCCTGCCTTCACCCCAAATATGCCCAGGTCTTGTTGGACTCCTTTTAAAGAGGCCATGTTGATGAGTGACAATTGACAGCAATAATGAGAATATGGGCGGGGTAAGACCTCCTTAGCTTTTCTCTGTTTGACTAAGAATGGACAAGGTAGTATGAGCAAATTAAAGACTCTTCGAAATTCTAATAAATATTTGGATCTTCTCACCAGAAAAATGCATATACGTAGAACAATTTTATAACAAATTTGGGGTGATTCACTGTCCCCCAGAAACAAAATCTCTAAAGTGTTAATGGGCACCAGGCTCAAAACCCTGATGTGAGAAGAGAATCTGGTCTGCTCTAATATTGTGGACTTTATGGTCTTGGGCAGCCAGGGATTGTTCTGTACATGTGTTACCAGTGATGCCTCAGTCAGTGCTGTCCTGAGGGCAGGGCGTGAACCCAGTAGGAGCAGAAGCCCCTCGGATCTCAGGTCTGGTGTTGGATTTGCAGGGAGCTGTCAGGTGAGGAGATATCAAGATGGAGTCATCTCTCCTGCAGCAGACCAGGGCCCCCTGCCCTCCTTTCTACCCTACTGGCTTCTGGAGCTTCTCCAAAGACAGCAGCAGGCACCAATGGCTAATTGCTCCGAAATAGCTAGTCTCCATTTCAGGGTGCTGCTTGCTTTTGCTTCAGTAGCTGGCAAATGAATCCTCCCAGGGATTATAATAACCCTGTCCTGGCTGTGTTCCCTGGAATCTTGGCCTCTTTCCCTGGCACTCATCCCAAAAGGGTTGGAAATCTCTGAGTATTTATCCCCTTGAAGATTCCCCGTGCCCGTCTGGCACCGAGCCACTCTGCACACATACAGCTGGCTTCCTCCATTTCTCTGTGGGTAAGGCTGTGCCCTGCCCTCCCCCCATGCCCACCACCCCAGCTCCCTGCTCAGCCCTCAACCTTCTCCCCTAAAGGTGGCTCTCTTCCTGTGGGATTGCCTATCTGCCCGTTTAGGACCTGCTGTTTTCTTCCCTTTTATCTGTCTTCTCTGAAGATGTTTTTATTCAATTCTGGCAGATCTATACTTTTCCTCCAGTATCTTTTCTGCCCAAAAGCCCAAAGTCCTGAAGGAAGAACCAGGATGCCTTTTCTGACTGAACACAGAGACTAGCAACCACTGAAACTGTGAGCAAGCGAAGTGGCTCCTTCCACAAAGAGCTGATTTTTAGCTCATCTTTTCTGAGAATGAATATGTGATTCTGGGGGCAGGGAATGCATTGACATTTTGGTTCTTCAGCTCAGAACATGAATGCAGACCACTTGATAATGACCTGATGTTATCAGAGTGTAGAGGGTGGTAAAGTCAAATCCTGAGCCTCTCTCGGGTGATATTATTGTTGTTTTGGGTTTCTGTCTACCCCCACCAGATACTGAGCTCCATGAAGATAGGAGCTAGATCTTTAAATCCTTTGTAGCTATGACTGTCTATTCCTCATCCTTAATTACTAAGGTTAGGGGCTGAAAATTTTAGTAGATCAATGACCAGTGAGTGAGCTGTGATGGCCCCACGCATCAGGCTTCTAGGAAAGCCCTTTCACAGAGCATTGAGTTTAGTGCAAATGAACTCTGCATGCTAGTGGCCACTTATAATATGAGGTTGACCCGTGGAGAGCCATGGCGCTCACCTGGGACATTTCTTTCACTGGATCTGTGGCCCTGATCGTGATGGGGATCTGGTGTGAAGGTATATAGAGCTGTTTCCTAGCACTGCCAGCGTTGTTGCTGGCAAGCACACTGAGAGCGGGCTGCTGTTATTTTTGTATGGGAAGTACAGCACATTTCACTGAAGTCCTACCAAGTGCTATACAACACTGGGGAAGATTCTCAGCTGCTTCCTTCTAGGAGTGTTTATCCCAAACAAAGGCCTGATGAGCAACCCACTGCAGACTCGCAATCACACGCCAGCAGCACCAGTCAGGAGGACCTTCCCTTCCCTTCAGTTGCTACTTAGCTTTCCACTTTGTAACCCAGGCCTGCTGCCTCTCTGATAATAATAATATAATATTGTCTTTGTGTGCCCTTTGCCAAGTCACTCTTGGCAATCCATGGAAATTCAAATACAATCATAATCAATAAACAACAGTAATTAAAGCATCACATAATAGATCATATGAAACCTATATATGGCTGAAAAGCCAAATAAGTGGCATTTTAACAAGAGAAGCGGGGTGGGCCAGCTCAGAAGGACTGTGTTTGGGAAGCAAAACTGTTTTCAAGCAGCGATTGTGAATTCCCCACATTCAAAGCAAATTCATGGAGTTTCCACTCCAGAGCCAGGCGGACTTTCCCCATGCAACCAATTGCAGGCACTGCCAGAAAATAGAAGGCAGAGCATAATGGAAGCCTAGGATTTGGTCCGACATTGTTTGTTTACGTCAGAGACTTAGAAGACGTTCCCTGAAGGGAGTGAGTGTGCCAAGCCTCCCCCATGCAGGGTCCATCAATCTCTGCAAAGGAGATGGACAAATCCCCGTGAAGCTGGAACAGCAGCTCTCAGAATTGGGTGCTCCTGGCAAAGAGGAAATACTCTTCCTGCTCAGCTCCCTGAGGAGACAGCGAAGGCTAGGAAAACATATGTCCTTTAGAGCCAGAGAAATGTAGGTTTGCATAGGAAATCTGCAACTGATCAGCCTAAGCTACCTTAACCTCTCTAAGTAATTCTGCATCTCTTAATGAGAATGAAAATGCCCATTTCACTTATTCTGAGAATTAAATGAAGGAACAGATATAAGGGACTTGTCACAGTTTAGCAAGTAGTGGGTACTAATAGACACCAGTCGTCTTCCTACAGAGCCCCGGGACTGTGTTTAGAAAGATCAAGGTGACCCTTGGAAAGTGCTGGCTTGGTTTGGGAGTTAGGTTCGCTCTGGCCTCATTCAGGACCTACTCTGTGTCTTGGTGTCACTCTCGGCACTAGGAATGTTAAGATAAATGAGTACGAGATCTCATAGAGAAGGCTGCAAACTAATGGAAGAATCACAACCCTGTCCCCACATGCTTCGTCTATGGCTAAGGGCAGCAGGGAATCACAGGAGAGAGGGATTAAGTCAGCCCCAAGATCACTGGGGAAAGCATTGAAAAAGGGGTTAACCTTGAGTAATCCATGAATGAGTACCAAGAATATCTCCCCACAAAAAAATAGAGAAGAAATCCCAGGCAGAGGAAAGGGCCTGAGAAAAAGCACGGAGGAGTGCGTGTACTACATGTGGTGTATTTGCGAGTGCCCGGAAGCACCTGCGGTCCAGCGAGCGGGATGAAGCTGTGATGGGCACACCTCCTTCTACCTCAACCTTCTACACAGGCTTTCCTTTCTCAGAGCTCCCGGACCCACGCAGCCAGAACTTCATGATCAGGGTGCTAGCAAGATCCTGCCTGTTTCTTTAGAGCACCAACCACAGATCACGAAATTGGAGATAACTGGAAGACTTAAGAGGAGAGATCTGGAGGTATGCACTGCAGAGGATGAGGGCAAGTGGGTTGGTGGAATGCTCCAGGTTTAGAACTTGAACTTGGGGCAGGGTGAGGAATGGGGGTTGCTGCTGTCGGGGGAAAGCTGACTCCGATGTTCCTTAATTGAGCTGAGATCCACGCCCCCATCTCCCTGTTTTTAACACCTCGTAATATAAAGAGTAGAAATTTTTAAAGAAAGCCAAAGATGACAGTTGTAGGGTAGAAAAGGTGTGGGAAATATGTGAAGAACAGAAGGCTTGGGATTCTGCTCTGCTGTCGGTGATGTCTGAGGTGTCCGCAGGGAAAGCACAATAGCTGGGGCTCAGGACCGGAAGAAACAGGGGTCGGAGAGTCTCTAGTGAGCTTGGAAAGGGACCTTTCATGTCAGGCTTGGGGAGGAGACATCCCCAGCTGCCAGGACGAGCTCTGAGCCCTGCGATGTGGCTGGCTTTTGTTCTTCCTTTGCCTTTTCCACTTCTCTTTCTTTAGTGTCGACTTCGCAGGCTGTGATGGTGATGCTGACAGCAAGTACTTAACACTTTTAAAGGGGGAAGCATTCCATAAATCTTCAGTGAAATGATGAGACACATCAATTAGAAGGCAACCTCATGCTGGTTCCTGGAAGAAAGATAAGTAAGAACTAGGAAATAGAGTTTGGTCTTCCGACCCAAGATGGCCCAGTATCATTAGCCAAGCCCATTTTCAACAGAGTAAAGCAGGAAGTTCTTAGTCAGCCAAAGCACAGGACAAGGACAAGTTCCCCCTAAATTTTAAAGCCTCTTTTCTCTCCTTAATTGAGAACCCAGCTGTCTTCATGAGTACACTGAGCCCAGCTCCCCCTAACCAGCAGGTGGGCAGACAGCAGCCCACTTCCTGACCATCATTCCAGATCATGGTTCCTGCCCCCAGGGGAAGCCAAGCTGATTGCCCCCATGGACACCCCTTCCTTAAGTTGCCAGACACGTGCCTGTTATCTTAGTCTCCGCCTTGAGGAGAGTCTCTCTGCAATGACAAAAAGCTGTGAAAGATGAACAGTTATTTCCAGAGATGAAGATGGAAGTCCAAGAGAGTCTTATTCAGTGCAAGAAATATCTCACCATTGGTTTTATAGGTTCTTGTGGCCATGACAAGCCAGCTTCTGCTCCAGGAAAAAATGATGTGTGGGCTGAGGATCTGAAGGAATGAGCGGGGAAGGTCCCCACCCAGCTGTCTCCTCCTCCTAAGGTCTGGAGGCAGGACACCTCACAGGGCTCACACCGCTGCTGCCTGTCTGACTTCCAAACCAACTTTCAATGAGCTGAACAAATGTGTTTAGTGTTGCTACAGATAATCTCAAAGCCGTTTACACTGGGCTTCATAATACATGACGGCAGGGAGGTGGGACGGGGGTGGGTGGTGACAGTGGAGAGACCTGGGTAGGAGAGAGTTGCTGAAGATTTATCTTTCTAATTATGCTTTGCTTAGGGCTAATATTAAAATTAGTTTTAATTCCCTGAGCACACTGCAGCTGAGGAACATGCTGGGCATGGGGAGGCTGGCCTAAGGATTTTAAATTTGCTGAGGACAGACCCACATGGGTAATGGCAACACGGCTGTTAAAGCTAGCTCTTCTGCCACTGGGGCTGGCCTGAGACCTCCGGTACCTCTCCCAGCCTGGCTGTTTACATAGTTCACACAAGGAGGATAAGAGGCCAATCATGCACACACTCACACATGTCCAGTTCTGCCCTTGACTTGTACTAACAAATGACTTCAACAGGTGGACATTCCGCTCTTTCTCATTGTTCTGAGGTGAAATTACCCTCAGATAGGGCGAATAATAAGCAATTACTAAATTAATACAACATGGTCTGCCTCCTTTACCCCCAGTGCCAGGGATGTGTTGTGTTAATGACTTTTGTACCCGCTGAGCATAATGAGTGAGTAATTCGCATGTGTGTGTAATTACCGGGTAAACACACGATATTTACCAATAACTTCCTGCTAGGTAAGCACCAATCAACACTAACAGGTAGCTATTAGGACTATCTTCAGGTGAAATGAGAAGTGGCTTCAAATTTGGCTTAAATCCATGAAAATGTTCTTCAAGAAATACAATTGAATTTGTGGGCAAGCTCCCTACTCTCACCATGTGTTTTGGCTTCTGAATCCAACCATGATCCAAAAATACCAAATATCCCCAAACCTCTTATTCATAGATGAGAAATAGTGTGAGTCCCAAGACTAGATATTGAAGGAGACTCTCGAGACTGGCCCCAGTTTCTTCATATGCAAAATAAAGATAAGCTTATTTCCAAGGCTTGTCCAGTCCTAACGAATGAAACAATTAACACGGGAGCAGGGCTAGAAAAAATAAAGTTTCACAAGTATGTATTATTAAAATTGTGATTCCAACCCGGTTGTCACTATGTGGGCCTGGGACTCTTATGTGAGAAATTGCAGGAGGGACAGATATGGTTAGACAGGTACTAGAACCCCCCCAGCCCACCTCACCCTCAGAGGTATCTAGGAAACTTGCAGTACTGAGAAGGAAGGCACGGCCTTCACATTCTGCGTCTCCCACCCACACACCCCACATGGGGCATGCACACACATGCACATACACACACCCTGCATGTCACTCTAAAAACTTTCTCATGTCTAAAATACCACAAGTGCTGATCTGAGGCAGAATGCAGAGGAGGAAGTAATCCCAGACCTGCTGACTCCCAAAATGTGTTCTGATATTTAGTTAGAACTTCCAATAAAGCTCTGCAGGCATTTTTGCAACATCTCTACCCCCAGCCCAGCCCACTTAAGCACTTGCACCAACTCTAGCCACAAAGTTTAAAAGTCAAGAGTGTGAACAGAAGAGGGCAGCGGGCAGAAAATGGATTGGCAGACCTGTCCCTGCACTGGTTTGTAAGTATCCTGTGTGTTTCCCCACCATCACCCGGTTTGCCACCACGCTTACATCGGTGCTCCCCTGACCTCCCACTGGTCGTTCTACTTAGAGGTGAACTTGTGTGAATTTCATCAGGCTTGCTCCCAGGATTGCCGCTGCAAGGCCGACGGCCACATTCTCAAGCATCTACTCAGGGTGAGACGCACACTCTGTGGCCCCAGAACAGAGTGCAATTAACTCGTCATCTGCAGGTCAGACCCAAGGCCTCAGCCTCATTAGGGCTGAGCCCTACCTAGCCAGGGAAGTCCACACACACACACACACACACACACACACACACATACACACACACGACACACAACACACACAGAGGGACACACACAGACACAGACACACAGAGACACATGCACACACACACACACACAGAGAGACAGTTCACAGGGGAAATAGGACTACTCTGGGAGTTAAATCCTTGGTGAACCAGCACAATAATAGACACAAAATAAGGGGATTTTCTCTGAGTGTTAACTAGAACCGACATTGTATTTTTGAAGTACATTTGCCATGGCAGAGTTTTACAAATATTTAACTTTTTAGAAATGAACAGAAAGTACATTGATTTTCACAAGATACAATCTCTACTTTAAGTTTAATTTTCTTTATTTTTACGATGAATAGCTAATCAATACATTCACATAGTTCAAAATTCACAAGGGCCAAAGAGCACACAGTGAAATAGTTTCCTCTGATTCCCGATTCACACCAAGTTCTTCTTCCTGATGTCACCCAGTTACTGGTTTCTCATGAATCATTCCAGAAATAGTCTATCATATATAAGCAAATGTGTATGCCTTTCCACCCCATTATTTCACATAGATAGCAAGATATGATATATACTTCCCTAGATACAGTATCTTTAATGAGAATTTACAAAATATTTTTAAAAGAATTAAACATAATTTTTTATTTATATTATTTTTACATCCTAAAGATTGGACCTCTGAAAACCCCTAGAAGAATTTTTCAAGTCTTCTATGTTTTATTTGCACGAATATTCATTCCCTTCCTGGGTGTCTAGTAGGTCAAATGTACTATCTTTGCTTCTTCAGTGAACATACTGTCTTGGTTGCAAGTTGGAAATGGTGAGGACAAAAGCAGCCATCTCCCCTTACAGAAATAAACACAAAATTATATTATATTGGCAGGTTATTTACTTTCTCCTTTAGCAGAAGCAGTGGCACATGTTGACAACTTCTAGGGATAAGGAGCACAGGAAACAATTAATTCAGTGCCTGGCATCTGCTGAGCAAAGGCGTGGTCCCCTACCCTTCTGCAACATAGCAGGCAAGGATTAGCATTCTTACTTTCAGGTAAGACCACAGGACATAGAGAAGGTCACATGCTTTAGGTCACATGGTTTGTTGGTAGGGAAGTCAGGTTTTGGAGCTGAAACTCTGTTCTAAGCCCACACTCTTTCTTTATTACAAAGCTGCACCACTGTGTCTTAAAAGTGAAATCCCATTACTGGGTATATGCACAAAGGACTATAAATTGTTCTATTATAAAGACACATGCACACACATGTTTATTGTGGCACTGTTTACAATAGCAAGGACCTGGAACCAACCCAAATGCCCATCAATGATAGACTGGACAAAGAAAATGTGGCACATATACACCATGGAATACTATGCAACCATAAAAAACGATGAGTTTGTGTCCTTTGTAGGGACATGGATGAACCTGGAAACCATCATTCTCAGCAAACTGACACAAGAACAGAAAATCAAACACTGCATGTTCTCACTCACAGAAGGGTGCTGAACAATGAGAACACTTGAACACAAAGAGGGGGGCATCACACACTGGGGTCAATTGTGGGGGGCTATGGGAGGGATAGTGGGAGGGACGGATAGTGGGAGGAAGGATGGGGGAGGGATAATGTGGGAAGAAATTTCAGGTATAGGTGATGGGGGGATGGTGGCAACAAACCACCTTGCCATGAATGTACCTATGCAACAATCTTGCATGATCTGCACATGTACCCCAGAATCTGAAGTACAATAAATAAATTTAAAAAAAGAGCAACATGTTTGAATGTTAAAGCAAAGAAGAGTTCATTTATATCAAGGTATTGGTGAGGGGCCATGAATAGGTCAAAAAGCAGATAAGTTTACCTGGTTTGGCAGCTGTAACATTAGACTTTCCTGCAGAGCAGGTCAACTTAAAATCCTTATTTTTATCCTCTGCTGGTCAGCACACACACTCATATTAAGTGTTCTTCTTGGGCCTAAAAAGTGGAAGCTACATGACAGCCAGGAGAGGGGAGACGTTTTGAACTCGTGCCTCCTCGTTTTTGCCTTGATGTAAAATAGGATAGCCTGCATCTATCTTGACTCCTGCTGTTTATTCTTATCTTCATTTCATAGAATCTCAAAATTGGTTTATACATAAAAAGACAGCATTTTCAATTCCATCCCTAAATTATTGTAGGGAAGAACTCCTTTCCATTTTCTTCATTTTATCTTTCTCTATTTTATGTAGAACCAGGAAGACAAAAGCTCAGCTGCTTTCATCTGGGTAAACAACAGGAGGAAGACAGCTCTTTAGACCTCAAATCTCAGATCCTTACTCACTCACTTTAGTGATTAAAAAAAGATGTGCAGCTGTGCAATGGACTGAAGTGAACATATCTCGAAAATTTATGTGGTGAAATTCTAATCCCCATAGTGATAATACAAGGAGGTGAAATCTTTGGGAGGTCATTAGGCCACGAGGATGAAGCCCTCACGAATGGGATTAGTGTCTTTATAAGAGACAACCTAGAAAGTGCCCTTAACCTCCCACCATATGAGGACACAATGAGAAGGTTGCCTTCACCAGACACCAAATCTGCCAGTGCCTTGACCTTGGACCACCCAGCCTCCAGAGCTATCAGAAATAAATTTCTCCTGTTTGTAAGCCACCTCCAGTCCAAGGTATTTTGTTCATAGCAGCCAAATAAACTAACACAAGCCAATTGTTTTTTCCTATTTTTCAAATAGGAAAACTAAGGCACAAAGGGCCTATGAGAATTTCCAGTAGCCACCAAGGCCATCCTTCTGAGGAATGGCTTACTAGAGTTGGTCTGCATTCTGGAGCTCAATCATACTAGCACCCGTGTTGAACGGTGGATAGATACAGGGTAAGCAAAGGTGAAGTGTCTCCAGTCATTACCCATCCAATTAGTACTCAACTCAAGGCCCCTAGAAAACACTGTGCTTTCACTTTACAACAGTAGCCAAAAAAAAAAAAAAAAAATGACACAAAACAAAACAAAAAAACGCCATGCAAATTGGCATGAGTAGCTAACGATCCATTTCATTTTGCAAATACTGTTGGTCCCAGGAAAAAGCAGCAAGCCTGGGAATCCCTGCCACAATGACAGAATCACATTTCAACAGCTGCTTCTAGCATAGGATGCAATCCCCACCACCAGCATCCTCCCAGCTCCAGAAATAGTAAACATCTGCCAAGAGAGAGCCCCATTAGTAAAATTCCCACCTTCTAAGGGTCATCGATTGGCTTTCTTCTGAGCTTCTTGCCTGCTTCCCTCATCTCTGCAGCCTGTTAGAGCCTGCCACGACCGTGTGGGCAACCCCAAGCTGCAGTTTCTTTCCTCTTCCCTGCCCACAGCACTTTCCCCTCCAGGAGCACAACTCTGAGCTGTCATTCCTGTCAACCAGATGGGAGATCAGCCACAGAGCTGTTATGCGTCTTGCAAGGACAGGAACTCTCGTGGCAGGCAGGGTTTCGGGGAGACTCCAAGTGGGAGTGAGTGAGTCTGGGCCTCTTAGTTGCTGTGGTCATGGTGAAGGAAAGTGACCTGTCTGTCACCAGGTTTCCCTTGGAAGTCCCCCCACCCCAGCCAGGCCTGACTCCCCCGACTTCCCCTTCTTGTCCCTTCTGCTCTCACAGCTTCATTGCAGCCAGCGTGCAGCAGGATGCTGACAGCAGAGTGGCTCCAGTGAGCTGCCATTCCAGATGTCAGGAACAAGCTCACAGGTAGGAGCCCTGCAGGATATTTATGGCTTTAATTCCTTGGTAGAGGTTTTTGTTCTGTCATGCAGCGACATATGAATTGCTACTCATTTGCTCCTGTATTTCCACGTCAGTGGCAATTATGGAAGGGCTGCTGGCTTCTTGTATGAACCCGCAAGTTATGATCCCTACATATTTCAGACTGAGTGAAGCTGAGGATTGCAAACACCAGTAAGAAAGGGCTGGGAGACAACAGAGCCACGGAGAAGAGGAGCAGGCTTTCAGGCCATAAGGTGGCTGTGAACTGATGAGGAGAGGTGGAAAGTTCCCACTGTTTTGAGGGGTGGTCTCGGCATCCTGGGCTTCCCTGGGTACGTTGCAGGGGAGGTCTGGGGGATGGTAGGGGATGACGGTCTACGCCCAGCTATAGAGGATTTGAGCTCTGCCCAGCAGCTAGCACATTTGTCCGTCTGTGACCTTGGGAAAGTCACTTCCCTTATCTGGCTTCTGCTTTCCCCAGCTTTGAAATGAGGACAGGCCTCCTGGGAGGAGGGAGAATTCACTGAAGCGTGCACTTATGAAAGTTTCTATCCAAAGACCCAGAGTCATGTTGCTCTTCGTGGAATGGGGCTGTATCCGAGCTCAACAACCATGAGCATTTTCACACTTATAAAAGAAAAGGTCTGTCAAAATTCAGTATGCCGCCAACTGGGGAGTATAAACCCCCTTTTCTATTTTTTTAAAGCATATAACAAATTCGTGATACGAAGAGGCCTTTTTTATTTCATGTTTGTCAATAAACCTGGCAATAGAAATATCAATTTGAACAGCAATTTTCCTGCTGGTCGGAGCTGAAATTAGCTCTAGATGAATTGGTTTTCAGTTTTTACATGTAAATTATCTTCACACCCCCTGCTCTTATAAATAGTTGTAAGACGTTACCCTGTTTCATGGCCACTTCTCTGCCCAAACCTTTGGTTCTTGAAGATGATACCCATTTATGCTGCAATGACTCTGACCAATTCTACTCTAAAGCCCAGGAGCAAAGGGCATATTGCTGCAACCACACGGCCAGCAGGCAGGGGAAGATGGCAACCCATCCAGACAGGGTGTAGCGAAGCTTGGAATATGGATGTCCTGAAGCCCAATGCGGGCTTGTCCCAGTGACCTTCATCGCTGTGCCTCACTGACCTTCATCTCTCCTACTTCCAGAATCACTGCTCAGATTCCAGCCAAGCCCTGAGAGGGGTTCTGGAAAATTCTAATTCATTCTGGGGCTGATGCTTTCCTATATTGGCATTGCCAGATTTACCAAATAAAAATATAAAAAATAATTTTCATTATAAAGATATTCTAAATATTGCATGAGACATAGTTAAAAAAAAAGGTATTGTTTATCTGAAATTCAAAGTTAACTAAACCTCACTATGAAAGGCCTTTGTCTCCAAAGATATTGGCCTCTGACTTTTGTGGAAGCAAAGATCTGCTCACCTGACACTTCTGCTCTTCCCTCAGATTATTATAAATCTAACCACAGGTCATAAAGAATGCCAACCAGCCATTCCTATGATGCCAGAGTTCAAAGACCAAGGTGGTCCAAGCTTTAAAGAGACATGGAAATTTAAGTTCTGAAGGAAATTTAAGTCAGGCAGCAGTTACATTGCCTTGGGTTCCTTCATTAATCTTTTTAAGCCTTAATTTACTCATCTGTCAAATGGAGACAAAAAATATCTACTTCAAAATGATACTCCAAGGAGTAGAAGATGTATATGAAATCTTTAGTGCAATGCCTAGCACAAAGCAAACAGTTAAGTTACTCTTACTAATTTTTAAAGTTTCTATACATAAAACACAGTAAAGGTAAGTCAACAGTTACAAAAATGTTCTCAGATATCATCATACTTTACCGGAACAACCATGAAATGTGTTAATTTTACATTTTACAGATTAAGGTTAAGTATATTTGCAGAACATACTGCAATTAAATAACAAAGGGCTGGGTTTGAACAAAAGTGTTTTTAGTCTCAGATCAGACTCAGATTAAAATTTTCTAAGTTTAGGTCAGTTGTCCTGATTCCTAACCCCACGCAGATTATTATTCAGCTGGGAGGTGGAATGAAATACAAAGTTATCTGGAGACCAAAGTGTTTGATGCTGCCTTTGTTTACTCCTTAAACTGGGCATTGGAAGTTCTTTTAATACTTGTATTTATATCTTCTCAATCATGGGCTATTAGACCAGCTACAGACAGTGTGAGTACCACAGGAATACTGACAACATGTAAATCTGCAAGTTATGGGTATACATTGTAGGTATACAGTCCAGCTTGATCCAGCTTAGGAAGAAAGTCTGGATTCTTTTCTGCGATTCAAAGGAATTCAGCTGTCTCCACCAGCGAGACTCTCTTGGCTTTCATTCTGTAAGATATTCATTCTTGACAGCTTTCCACACACAGTCCATCGGTTGAGACTAACATGTAAAGTAATCCCAGGCATTTCAAGCTGCTGGTTATTTGCTCTCTTCCCAGATTCTAAATCTCCCTCTACTGTTGGAAATCAGATATGCTTTTTCTTTCCTCTGACTGAGAACAGAGTAGCCCAGAGGGGTGTACATGAAAGAAGGCACAATTCAGCTGCCTTTTGATGGCTGTATCTTCAACACAGTGGTGACCACTCCACTCACCAAAGCAGGAGAATGGTCCAAAATCACAGTAGATATGCATCTGGTGATATGACAAATGACACTAACACCTCTAGGATGAATGCCCACACTCTCTGGTTCCTAGATATTGCTAAGGCTTTGATCCCTCTATTGTTCTCCACATCTTAGAACTTCCACAGCAGCAGTGATGGGTGAATAATACATTTATATACAAAAGGACAAACAGCATGGTGTGAGAAAGCCCAACTTCCTGAAAAAATACTACACTCATGTCACATTTTAGAAAAATTCATATCTAAAACCCAATGACCAGTTTATTTCTTAGCTTTTTAAGCCTAAGCCATTCTCAAGGATTTTCTCTACTTCCTACTTAAATAATGTAAAATCCTCCAGGCTCATCGTTTTTACTTTCCTAGCCCTACTTCTAATCATTTTTCTTTTATGCTTTTCTCTTCCCTAGATAAACCAAATGCCAACTGATCTTCTCCTCTATCTTCTGACTCCTTTCATTCCCTCTCTGGCCCATCACTAATCAACCTATGCAAACATCCACATGTACATTCAGTGTGTACTTGAATTTCTTGTTTGCAGCAAGAAGTGGTACCTCACATTCTTCAAATATCCAAGCAATAGGGAAGGACACTGACAGCGGAAAGGAAACAAGGTAAAATATGTAAAGCGATTACAGAACAACTTAGGTGAGCAATGCTGTGAATAACTAACATTTATATATAGCTTTATAAGACAGGAAACCCAGGACAACCTGAATTTCATTTGATCTTCACAATAATATGTGATCAAATTCAACAATAGAGCATACAGAATGGAAAAGTGAAGTGAAAATGGCATTTAACTATCATCAAATGGATGAAGGTTTGAACTGCCACTCTGCGAGCTAGTGTGTTACCTGACTATACCACGTTGCCTCAGTGTTCTCATCTCTAAAATACAATAAGAATATTGAAAATGCGGTAATAATGCATACAAAATGCCTGACTCATAGTCAGTGAGGTATTATTAGCCTCATTTTACAAACAAGGAAATAGAGACCCAAGGAATTTTACAAGTTTAATCAAGGTTACAAAGCCAGTTAGTAGCAGAGCTGGGATTCAAACCCAGGCATTTATGAATTAAAGCCTCTACTTGGCCCATTACATCGTGACTACAATAATTGTCCAGGGCTTCTCAAACTTAATATGCATACCAGTCACCTAGGACTTTATTAATATTCAGATTTTGATTAAGCCCAAGGTTCCCCAAGATTCTGCATTTCTTACAAGCTTTGATGTGATGTGTATCCTTCTGGTCCACACTTTGAATAGCAAAGATATAAACTGTAAGTATTAAACAGAATTTAGGATTATTCTAACATGGTGCAGTTGGCTCTTTAAAAAATTAGTCTTTTATTGATGAGAATAGAATGTAGAGGGTCATGAAAATGTGCTCGAGTTGTTGAGTGCTTTTCCACGTGCACACCATGGAGCCAGGTTCTGGAGACAGACGAGCTAAGGGAGGTAGGGCACATACTTGCAAGCACAGAATCAGGACATACTATGGAGAACCTTGAAAGATTTATAGAAGAATGTAACTTAGATCCAAGATAATAAGGATCCACCATAGGTTTAAAAACAAGGAACTGGAGTTTAAATTTGGATCAAAATAGAGAAACAGGAATCAAGGATACCAACCCCAAGGCTGCCATACAAAACAGTGGTGGGATGGTATGGGTTTGGTCTTATAGGAAACTATGGAAATGAATAAAATAAGACAGACATAGGAGACACTGAGGAAGACCATGTTTCTTGGAACACTGGGCTTTAAATTTGGACGTGAGCTCAAACGCAACTCTTCCTCCCACTAGCTATCTGATTTTGGTCCTCTCTGAGCTTCCATTTCTTTATCGGTAAAATATAGATCATCTATTTCAGGGGCCATTGTGAGGGTTAAATAAGATAATGCACATGATTGCTCTTTGAAAACCTTAAAACACTATATAAATCAAGAAGCCATTATGATTAAGTTTCTCATGCAGTGTCTGACATATTAGCACTGAATTCAGTAATGAAAGCAGAGAATTTGATGAATGCTTGGATATGAAGGATGAGGATGAAATAACCAAAGGTGATCTGAAAATTTTCAGAGTACTAAAATGAGAAATAAGTTGTACTAAGTGGAAATGGGAGGAGCAGAGTATCCGTAGGGGAGTGTGACGGGTGAGGGGCTGGTGAATCTTGTAAGACTCCACCCTGGGAAATTTAAAAGTCACAGAGGCAGGACATTTCTCTGATTTCAAAAGCAACAGTGGGGTTAGTGGGGTTCCTAAGAGTTCCAGTTAAAAAAACGTTATTTAATTTTCATCATCCTATGACCACCATGACCACTTGGTGGCCAGCTGTATGGCCATGAACAAGGCTCTTCTGAAGTGTCTCCTCATCCATGAAATGGGGACACAAATAAGAGCTACCTCAAAGGGAGGTCATGAAGACAACAATCAGTAATGCTTGAAAAGCTTCCCACCCAGTGCCCATACATCCTAGGTTCTCAGTAAACCCCTCCTCCCCATCAACATTGTCTACATCATTGCTACTGTGGCAGTGTTCAACACAGAATCTAAAAAGAGCATGTGTCTGGGCCAAATCACAAAAAACTATTAAGCTAAGGAAGCCCAAGAGATGCCAGTCTTTCCCATCCACAACACACCATTCCATTATTTTGCAAATGGGGAAACTGAGGTCCACAGAAACAGCACGTGATCAACAGCGTTTCTTTTGGACAGGCTGCCACAGCATGCTTACCCACTGGTTCTCCCAGTGATGCCAGAGTTGCAAAAATTTCCAGGAAACTAAGGGAAAACAAGATACCTGCTGAAAGCACTGATTTGAGAGAGCGTGCTCCATGGATGAGGCCATTCTTTTCATCAGGCGAAGTAGTGTATTTCTCCAAGCTGGACTATTAATTAAAATTCAGTGATGCTAATTTTACTGCCAACTTAGGAGATCCTTATTACATTTATTTTCCAGGTAATTGCTGCTTGTACAGGAGTTCAAATAGATGTCTTTTTTAGATGGTGCAATAGATCAGAATTATAATAGTAACATTCCTCAGCCTTCATTTTGCTCCCCTCTCATTCTGAAGCCCGCTTCCTTAAATTATACTGTGAAGTCGCTCCCTCTCCCTCTCTCACTCCTGTTCTTGCCTTGGCGGTCTCTGGCTCACCAGGGTCCTCTCTCTCTCTCAATGATAGACTCCACAGAGGAATGGAGTATCAAAACAGACTTTCTGGTTTGTTGTTCACAATTTTATCATGCCATTTCCCCTCGAGGAAGAGCCAAAAATAATCCCTTACTTACATATGGAAATGTATACAAAGCACATTTCCTTACATCAACTGTTTTTTTAAATCCTAAGTTGTGTCCCCAGTTTACGGATGAACAAATTGACACTCAGATCATAATTTCCAGATTCTGTTTTTTACCTCTTATTTTTAATCTTGACCAAGAAAAAAAAAATTTGGCCAAGAAAATAAATGATAGTGAAAAGAAAGAAACTTCACTCTCCAGGATCAAAGGCATGAGATAAGAGTAGTGGAGAAGAAAGAAAATTCCTAAGTCCTCTTCTAAGTTAGCATGGCTCTTTCAGGAAACTTCCTTCTTGTCACTGGGCCTATACATTTCTTACGACAGGAAGACTCTTTTCTCTGTATCACCGAATCCCAGGATAGTGACACTGGGCAGGAGCAGGCCACACCTGAAGGCAATCAGGCAGTTGCCAGGAACCATTCTAACAATGTGACTGAGAGGCACTTCTCAGGACCTGGAGGCTTCCAGGGGGAAGCAACAGGCTCCAGAGCCCTGCACAGCAGTGTCCTAGCCCAGTAAGGGGCTTGGGTCTTTGAGCCAGTCTGGTAATAAGTACTGTGTACTGGGGAAAGAGAGGTTGTCAGGGGCGGCAGATTCATTTGAAAATCTCAGTGGGAGTTTTCATTTATTATATGCTTATTATGCACCAGGATATTCCTAAGCATTTCACCTTTATCTCCATTGTCTCAGCAATTTTGTAAGATGGGTACTGTGATTATAACTAGCCTATTTTTAAAAGTGAAAAGCTGAGGTTTAATAAGTTAAGCAACCAGTGCAGGGTCATGTGGATGAATGGAGCCAGGATTTAAACCTGGGGCTCTCTGACTCCAGAGCTCTTATACTCTGAATGGCTCTGCACACTGCCCTCCTGGAAGTTTTGTTTTGTCAAAATCCCTTTGGTCCTATAAAGCAGTATTAGGTGAAACAGGGAAAGAAAGAATTGTGTCTATAGCAGTCATATCCAAACTACAACCTTTATACCTCAAGGGCGGTATAAGTTTATTCATCAGGGACCTAGAAAACCAGTTAGCATATGCATTTATATTTTAATGTCATCTTTTGAAAACATCTATGTATACGGTAGTACCTTCTTATCGCAATTTTGCTTTTCAAGGTCACAGTTTCCTGAGGTCAACTGTGGTGTGAAAATTGGCGAGTACAATACAATGAAGTATTTTGAGAGAGAGCAAATGAGACACCACATTCGTATAACGTTTATTAGAATATACTGCAATGATTTTTCTGTTAAATTCTTAGTTACTGTTAGTTTCTTACCATGCCTAATTGATAAATTAAGCGTTATCACAGGTATATAAGTATAGGAAACATGTAGTATAGCTGGGGCTCAGTACTGTTTGTAGTTTCAGACATCCACTAAGGGTCTTGGAATATATACTCTTTGGATAGGGGAGGACTACTGCATATGAGTATGATGTAAACCACACATTAGTACTTTCTTAAACTTATTTTACAGACGGGGACCAAAAGTATTCTGTCTTGAGATTAAAAATTGCATCAGGCGAAGTTGGGAAAGAAATTTAGAGAACATCTAATCCAACTTCCTGCTTCCAACCCACTCTGGCTAAGATTTCTAGGATTATCCTCCGACTTCTAGTCTTCTCTTAAATGCTCTGAGTTTGCAACTTTCCAAAGATTCCCTTCCTCCACCCCAGTATTTCACGGCAATGGAGACACAGCCACTTCTTTCTAAAGACTCAGAGCTATGTATTCGAGCTCTAGACCCAGCTGGCTCAGTGAACATAGTATGTGGGCAATGCAGTGGACATAGACTTTCATATGAATGGTGCCAACCCAGTGACACATCACGCATCCCTGGTGAAACCAACCAAAAATAATCCTGAGACATCAGAGACTCCTGAATACCCTGAACCCAGAAATCCTTGCTATAGCGAAAGCTTGTTCTCTCAAGGCTGTTAACCTAGTAAATTCTCTTGGAGCTCTTCTCGAAGTTTCTCTTTCCTGACCTTCCCATTGCTTTTCTTTTTTTGTGCTATGAATTGCAGAAGTCTTCAGTCAACACAACTGAGCTGAGACTCCTCTGGAAGAGAGCTGTCAGGGTCCTGACAGACAGCTGGTGAGGTGCAGAATGACATGAGTGAGGGGCTTGGCGCTGACGTGAAGGTTGAGGAGGCAGCCACCGGAACCCCACGCAGGCTAGAGCTGTGACCGACAGAAACGACGATGCGTGTTCCTAGAGGCTTAGGCAGTGCCGGAGAAATCACTCAGTGCCAGCTGGCTCCTGCATGAATGCTTCTCTAAACAAGCTGACCTTTGCTACTTAGTAGGGTGTACGTTGCTTCTAAGCCTGTTTCCAATTTACTGACACCTGGTGAATTTTTATTCACCATTGAGCTCTGGCCCGAAGAGAGCTGCCAAATGTCCTAGGCCATCCATTCACTCAGCACTTATCATCGTCACCACCAACCAAAGCTGTAGGACCTGTTTCAGGTAAGAGTACTGACTTCTGGGACAGAGGAACCACGGTTCAAATTTTGCTTTGACGGCTACTAAAAAGCTACCATTTGTAAGCTGTTGAGCTTCCTCTGGTCCCCCTTCCTAGTCTATAGAAGACGCTATTGCTAAAGGGCTTCAGCATATGTGGCGAAAATGAAATGGGATCAGTGTTGCAAATGCCGTTTCTTCTTGTTGCAGAGTTTCTGCAACATGTCACCTGAGGACTTTCTTCTGTGGCCAGAAACTGCTCTGTCCCCACGCAGCACTGGACAGGAACTGGAGAATTAAAGACCTCCTTAATCCTACATGCAAAGTTTGATGTGATTGGTATATAAGTATCTTAGCACACTAGCCTCTTGGGTTAAATGGCGCCGAGGCACATATTCCATGCTGGGCCCAGCAGTTCCCAGAGGCACTGAGTCCCAGGGTGGCCTCTCACTTGGTGATGTGCCTTGTACGGGTTACGTTCCCTTCCCATCTCAGTTCACACTTCTACTGGCGTGTGCTGGAATCACCGCCCAAACTGACTACTTAAATCAGTAGTCTTCGGAGGAGACTCCAACTAAAATAATATGTATTGCTCCAAGTAGTTTAACACAGAGCATGATGAAAAACAGGAGCCGACAATGACAACGTGGCATTCTTCAGCAAGTGGTAAGCTCCATCTCCTAGCCTTCTACATCCTTCTCCTCACAACACCAGAGTCAAGAATTCCTATCTCCTAAGGAAATGTCTTTTGCAGCTTGGGTGGATGCTGTCATAGGAGTATGTACCAGGCCAGTTCCCTCAGCCAGTGAGTAAGCGGTGGATGTTTACAATGTGCCCAACAGGGTACCAGCCTCTGGAGAGGCCATTAATAGCCTTGGGCATGGTCCCTGCCTCAAGTGGAAGAGTTAGGACTCATGAAATAAGGAGCAATACATTTCCAGTCCATGCTGTTTGACAGAGCAGTACTTTTCCACACTCGGCCACATGTGCTGAAGCCTGCTGGTGTCTGCCCAGTTCCTTCAAGTGGAAAAGACCCTGTGCCCCCTCTGAAGCATTGGTGCGTAACTCACAGCTGTCTCTCCAGAGAATAATCCTTGGCCAGACCTTCATGTGGGCAGCTAACGCCTACCACACCAGCCCCTCTTCCAGATCAGACCTCAGCAAGACTGGCTGGCCCAGGGACACAGAAGGCCAGCCTCTTGCCTCCACGTGGGACCAAGTCTGCAGTGTGACTAGTGCTCCACAGCTCTCCCGCAGGCTCAGCCTGTAGCTAGGCTCCAGCAGAGGCCCATCCCTGCCTGGCTTCTCTCCACCATCCTCTTTCGCTCCCCTGACTCCTCTTCCCCCAGAGCTGTTCCCCAGAGAAGCCTGTGGTCTCAGACTGGGCTTCAGAGAAACCCGACTCCGCATCAGCATCTTCTGCGGAGTTTTATAAAAACACCTATACCTGAACTTAACCACTTAGACTTACTGAGCCAGAAGCTATAGATCTTCAAGGGTAGGAACCAGACAACTGTAGGCTTGAAAGCCTGATATAGATTTCTAATTCACCAGTTTATCTCTCAACTTTTCATTTTGAAAATGCCAAACTTAAAGAAATAATAAAAGTATAGTATAGTGATAAATACCTACATACTTGGCATCTAGATATAGCAAATATTAATATTTTGCTCTATTTTCCTCTCTTTGCCTCATGTGTCAAAAATAATTTGCAAGTAAATTATAGACATTATGACACTTTATTCTTCAATTCTTAGGCATGTATTATCCAAGAATAAAGACATTCTCCTACATAACCTCAGTGCCATAATCACCCCTAGGAAATTAATATTAATTTGTTAATATCACCAAGCCTACAGTCCCTAGTTAAGATGTGCCCTCTGTTTTAGGTGAAAGGTTGAGATTTTCTCAACTTTACATACAACAGAAATTTGGACAAGGGAAAAATCTGTATAGGTTGAATAGAAAGGAAAAGACTTCACGGAGGAAAGAGGATATGAGTTGGGCTGTGAAGCACAGATATTAGAAAGGAGGGTGGAGGAAATGCTCAAACAGAAGCAGGTAAATACCTATGCAACATGCAGACATGGGAATCAGAATTGCCTTTTGTCAGAGGTGATGGCTGAGCAGAGCTGGTAGACTGTGCAGCTGGACAGGCCTCGTGCAATCTGAGTACAGGCAGAGTGCTAGTCCAAGTCATCAAAGAAACGGTGTCCACTCACCAAGAAATGCTAAAGGCAACTGCACTTAGGAGAGTGGCATCAGATTTGTGGGACACATTTAGAGGAACTCTAGTCAGGGCCATGGCAAAGCGTTCGGGGTCAGAATTAGGTTGGAGAGTTAATTACTGATTGAAATTCATTTATTCATGTATTTGTTCTACCAGCATTTTCTGAGTGTATGTTATGTGCCAAGGTACAAATCTGAAGACAGGAAATAAAGCACTGAAAAAACAGACAAGATCCTTTCTTTCATGAAACTTAGGGGTGTGTAGTGTATGTGTGTGTGTGTGTGTGTTGGTCAAGTGGAGGTGCAGGAATCATTCAATAGTCAAGTAAGTCAGTCAATGAACAGGAAAATATTCTACTCTAATGATATGGTTAAGATAGAAATTAAAAAAAAAAAAACAGGTTTAACCATCATTGGAGCTTGCTTCAGAGGAAAAGCATCATCTAAAGCACTGCTAAAGTGTAGGCAGCTAACAGCTCAGAAGAATGAATTGCTACAGTTTCCACAAGTTGGTGAGCTGATTGACATCACTCCCGTAACTTTGAATAGACCACAGTGAAGTATTTACATAAATAGGTAAATGTCCCAAATCATAGCTTCCTTTTTCCAGACAGCTGCCTGTTAAACATTTACCAGCACACCACCACAGTCAAACCAAAACCTGGATGACAAAAAGTCCACAATAGGAAAACCCAGGAGAGAATATTCTGGGCAACTACTGCCTTGCCCTGTAACATAGAATACACTTGGCATGTTTGAGGAACACAGAGAAGGCTGGAGTGTGGTGGCGCAGGGGAGGGCACAGGAGAGGAGGGAGGTTGGCAGCAGCCGGTCATTTGTACCATATGGTCCTGGCATTGGGCACTGGGCTTTTACTTTGAACATTATGGTAAGTCATTGGAGGAGCTTAAGCATAAGAGTAGCATAGTTAGAATTATGCTTTTAAAAGATAACTTTGGTTGTTGGAGAATGAATTGGAGAAGGTGAAGGGTAAGAGAAAAGAACTCAGCTATTGCTCATGAAACAATGGAATGTACAACATTATTCACTGCAGCATTGTGTGATGGCAAAATACCAGAAACAGCCTTAATGTCCATCGACAGGGGAGAAGGTGAATTAATAGTGGTATGGCCATACAATAGGACTGCTAAATAGTTGTCTTAAAAACAACTTTTTCCTTACTGTTAACAAAATGTCTCCAGTCTATTATTAAAAGAAAAATAAGCTGGGACAAACCAAAATCTAAAGGATACTATTTTTGTGTGTAAAATAGTGAGGACATAAATTACGTTTTTATGTATTCTCATGTATGTACATGGCAAAATAGCTGAAAGGGATTGTAAGAAACTAATAGATAAACCATATTCAACTGACATTTTTGAAGGTCAAAAATGATCAACAATTGGCCATTACATATGTTTTGTCTTTAAAGTTGCTATTTTAAAATTTGATATTTGTTACTTAGAGAATAGATGTGGTACAGTATGATGCGGTGCACTTTTTACCATGTATCCTTTTATGTTTTATTAAGCCACGAGAGAAAAGCTATTTTATTAACTATTTTAAAATTAGACAAGTGCAGATAGGGTAGATAGATAATAGATAGATTGATAGAGTAGATAATAGGTAGGTAGGCAGATAGATAGATATAAACAAGAAAAAGACGAAAAGCTTTGGCAGAAGTCCAAGTCAAAGTTTATGGTAATTGCGACTAGAGTAGCAGTAGAGATAGGGAGAAGAGGGATCTGAGATAAATTTCTGAGATAGAGATGTTAGGATTGGCCATTAGATTTTGTCTTTGGCAGAATGCAATGACTCTAAAAGAAGCAAACCTCCATTCTTGAGGTTGCCTGAGCTTAAGCAACTCAATGTGATTGCTTGAGCTATGAAGTCAATGGCTCCATCATTTATTAAGATAAGAACCAGGGAAGGTGTAGGCTTCGTGGCAAAATCAAGATGCAGGTAAATGCTAGCTTTGAGAGGTCTGTTAGATGCCAGAACAGATATGTCACTTAAGCACTTAGGTAAGCAAACCTGGAATTCAGGACATTTCACGGCTTTGAGCTATGAAGGTAAAAGTCATCTCAACTGTGAGAAGGGAGAAGAAGATATTTTTAAAAGGGATTCTGGCAAATTTTAGGGCTTTTTCTTCTTCCATTCTCCTAGAACACCATACAGGTTACACAATGGGTAAATCAAAGAGGCTATCAGGGAGAAATGAGTAAACTAAGGAAATTCTAACAAGTTTCATACATTTAAATGCCCTGGTGCCTACATAGCATGTATTATTTAGGCCACGTGATCCCACGAAAGTCACCTCGAAAGTTGGGAAGAAAGATTTTCAAGGCTGACACCATCACGCTGGGGCCAATAGGAGCCCTCCATCGACACAAGGTCGTTCTGAATGTCAAACACTGCACATCCTCCCCATGTCAGTGGGAGGTACGTAGGCACAAAATAAGTTCAAATAGGGGCAAAACTGAAATGATTCTATTTTCCCCCTAAAACTGGCAAATCCAACCATAAAAAATAACTCAAAGAGAAATAGAGCTCAGCTATTGAAGATAGCAATACAGCGACCTGGTCATCTATAGCACTGGGAATAAAAGGGTAAGTGACAAAAACAGGATAAATGGAAACATGATCAAAATAAAAACCTTTTGTGAGATCTAATGATTGGAATTCTCCGTCTGGGATTCGGGCTCAGTACCCAGCAGGGTTTGAAGTGAATCTGGCAGTGGGGAGAGGAGCAGATTCTCTGTGGGTTTGCAGAAGAAGCATGAAAACCCAGGCTCTGAACACACCAAGCACACTCGTCTTCAGAGAAGATGGTCCCCGGGCACTTCTGGCGAGTGTGGAGCTGTTAGCCTTGCATCTTCGCTCAATGCTAAAAGTGGATAATTAAATTCTATCGCTCTAATGAAATTCCCCCTGTCATTTACACTGTAAATTGTTCGTGGAGCCTTCGGGAGACTGGGGAAGTATAAACCTAAGCAGGAGATGATCCACTAGCACAGAGCTAGATGGAGAACAGTAATTTACGGAGGAGTATGAGCTCCAAGGGAAGCTCAGGTGAGAGATTCAGAGAAACTCAAAAGTGAAAGTGGACAAGACTAGATCAAAATGGCTCACATTCTTTAGGCTCAGGGCTGTCCCCACTGAACGAAACTCACCAGATAATTACTAAATGTGTACTTAGTTTGGTGTTATGAACATCTGGTCTCAGTTCACCTTGGAGAGAAAGACACAAAAATCTGTGTGTTAACAGCTTTCTAGTCTACTCAGAAATATTCCAGAAAAAGAGGACATGCCTGTGTATAAATGTTGTTTTTATACTCACTACTGCTATTACTGCCTCCTTGACTGACAAGGAGATAAGATGGTATAAAACTTTTGCAAAATTTCAAATATACACAGATTAATATACATTCGTGGAGTCTTGTGGAAAGCCAAAATGTTGGTGCATTGAAAGTATGAAAACTTACAGCAAATAGAAGAAAATGTTAATTCATATTTCCTCTGGATGTGAAGAGATCATCAAGGCCCTCAAGATGACCTGAGTGCCCTTAGATTGGTCTGTGTTCTTTGGTGGGACAGCATAGGCCCAGGGCAAGTCTGGTTTTATAATCCATTTTACATTCTTATTCTCTTTCAAACAATGGAAACTTGCCACTGACCCTTACAGGGAGTTCATAAGAAAACTTTGGGATCCAATAGACACCAAAAACTGTACATTCATTTTATAAACCTAAGACAGGAGCAAGGGGTAGGTGGGGGAGGAATGAATTAAAGGAGCGATGATGACAGTGAAATGCATTATTACCTAGTTATTCATGCACTCTTGGCTTTTCAGTTGATGAACTTTTCACACCAGAAGTGGGGAAACTCATCAACTTTCCCTCTCCACATGTCTTCTTCTATCTTCTCTTCTGTCTCACCTAATTGTTATGCACTCAATATGGACAAAGACATTGTTCTCATTTTAACTTTCTCTACAAAGCTCAGATGCCCTTATCTGACTCCAAAACAGACTTTCACCTCAGCCGGCATAACCTGCCGTTAGATTCTGCAGCAATTCCTTATGTGTACATGAATGGGGAAGCTCCCTGGCTTCTTTCATGATACAAGTGCGATATCAGAGTCTAGCCGTTTCTCCTGCTTTATCACACTAGTAAAAGCGTCTCAGTTTCCCCTGCTATATACTCAGTTGCCTCTTCCCTCTCTCCTCTGCAGTCACCTAAAATAAAACTGAAGGCTCCAAAGGAGTTGGTGACCTCGTGAAGATGCCCCCCAAATCTAACTGTACTTAAAAAGCATAGACCTCCCTGCAGAAATGATTGCAGATGTTTCCTACTCTGTCTGCAGGCTTAAGAAAAAACTGAGTTCAGTGGGGACCTTTTTGGATGGATCAAATTTCTGAATAGTTCATGATATATAGACTTAACTTCTGGAAGCCTAAACTTCGTAATTATTAAGCAGGGTTTTCGCATTATGTAGGTAAGCTCCTCTGTCCTATGAAACAATCCATTTACATGCTTCCTGAATCATCCTGGGAATTTAAGACCTTTAGAAAGTAAGGGAACTAAGGCCCTGGACATCAACCTTCTGGTCTGACAACCATTTATTTGCAAGCTGTGTTGACATCACTCCTATGTGACAAATTTACAAAGGAAGAGACACAGCCTAGCACATGAAATATAAGATGATTCTATGTCTTAAATACTTAAAGCCTATTACCAAAATAGGTGTGCAATGTTGCTGTTATAAATATCATCCTTAACACCTTTTGATTCTTTTTACTCTGAAATGTCCAACCTATTATGGAACAAAGAAAGGCCGCCTTTTAAATCTCGCTCACTTCGGCGTCCTCAGAGATGGATGTGCCCCCTCTGAGCTCAGTCTCACATAAAAGCACGCAATGCACTGCTGTAAATCTGTTTTACATCAGCTTTTATGTGAACCAGGCCTGAGCTCAGCTTCATTATCCCTTCTTTTTTTTTTTTTTTAAACAACAAAAAAATGTGGTCTTCAGCTAACTCTGATGATTTGCTTTGTAAATAACACAAATTATTAACATTCCTTTAGATAAATCTCTTGGGAATCCTGAGACCATAGGTCTCGTGTCCAGTATGGCGGTAGGAGCCATTGGCTTGTGGAGGTACCCTCCCTTGGCCACCTTCAAGGCACTTACTCCCTGTTGACAGCAGCCAGGGTCTCTGGCTCACACTGCTTTGCTCTGGAGCGGCCATTGAAGGCCATGATTCTGCAGGTCTAGACCCCCAAAAATGCCATATTGAAACCAGAGGGAAAAATTAATACGTCAACATCTTGAATCTACCATGTGATCCCGGCAGAAACATTCTAAAAATTTTAAATTTTAAGTTGCTGTTGGAAATTATGGTTTTCTTACATGATCACATTAGTCTTTCTTGAGCTGTGCCTATTCAAACACAGCTTTTTAACCACCAGTTAAAGGATGGGGATTATATTTTAATCAATAGCATTTTAATTAAAATTAAGACTGGTATAGTGGAAACAACAGTAGAACGAGAGTCTGAAGATTTGGTTTCGTTGCTGTGTGATTTGGGCAGGTCAGTGAGTGTCCCTAGGTGCAGCTTCCTCATTCCTAAAGTGAGAAGCTCTTACCAGATAACCTGAAAGGTTCCACCTGATTCTACAATTCTCTGGAACTGTGGTTTTATAATCAGTGTGTGCCCATCATAGAAGAAATGATCTTACAAACCTTGGCTGGGTTTCATTTGGCTTGGGTTAATATTGCTTGGATTCCTGACAATTGAGCCCAGAAAATACTTCTCTTTTGCTGATAGCTGTCCTAGCCAGAACATAAATTCAGAAGAATTATGGTTATATGAGAATTGAGGAACTTTTATCTAGCGATAATTTGACAAATTAAAGTACTTTGCTAAGATTAAAATGGTAGGCTAGGCACATACACAGTTACTTCCAGTCCTGTCTAAAGAACAATTGAAACAAAGGCATAGAAGTGTGAAAAGGAATAAACTAGCATAGGAAATAGGGCTAGGCAATAGGGCTGTCACTAGCCAATAAGAAGTTTTAATACATTTCTTGGAGACAGAAAGCAGGCTGTCTAATGAAGCAAGTACAAAACACCATCACCTAAAGAGGCCAGCAGGTGAAGTGAGGTCTAGACTGCCCCCTGGAACTCTACAAGGGTCTGGGCTGGGAATAAGCAGGCATAGCAGAATGAAAAGTTAAACTGAAAAAAAAGAAGAAGAAGAAGAAGAAGAAGAAAAGTTCCCTAAGGAAACTGAACAAAATGTGCAAAGTTAGAGTTTTTAGTTAAGCACGTTGGTACTCTTCTTCTGGCTCTTCCCCATGCCATTCAGAGAAAAACTCCCAATTATTCTTTCATCAGTGTTAATAACTAAACAAGGAATGTTTGTATATAAGGAGAACCAGAAGCAGGAAAGAGACAGAAAACGAAGGACTCTGGAAGAAAAAGACATGATTTAAGAAACAGATAAGAACTTTCACCATTATCATCATCATCACCATCTCAGAGAGATTTACAAAGATACCTTCTCCATGATGAAAGGGAACAATGGGAGTGTAAAAATGAGCTCATAAATATTAAAAACGCAACTGACAATTTAAAATGCTATGAGTCGAAAATAATATTAAGAAAATCTCCTAGAATACAAAGCACAGAGTCAAAGAAAAGAAATTATGAGGACAACTAAGCTACATGGGAGTAATTCAAGAGATGTAACATCCAACTAAGGCACATCCTACATAGAAAGAAATAATAACAAATGGTAGGAAAGGACTGTCAATCAAACAAGAGATGAGCGTTTCCAGAGCTCAAAGACATGAGATTTTAGAATAAATGAGCTCTTAGCTTGTCTAGCAGAATCCAAAGAAAAAGAACGGTATATAAACATAATGTCACAGACAGACAGAAAAGCTTCCAGATAGGCCAAAAAAAAAAAAAAAAAAAGAAAAGTTACCTACAAAGAATGAGAATCAAATATGCATCCCATCTGATTCCCAGTTAGCAACCTGGATGCAGGAACAGTGAAAGGGTGCTTTCGAAGTTTAGAAAGAATATAGTTTTAATCCAGAATTCCATGCTCATCTAGACAATCAACTAAGTCTAGATGATTGCGACTTAGATGATACTGTACTATCAACAAGCAGAATAAAGTTGCTTTTAGAATGTGAGGATAAAAAATGTTACTTCCTAAATTCGTGGGAAATTGTTTGAGAATGGACTCTATCATAGGGATAATCCCAGAATATAAAAACTTGATCCTAAAAACAGAAAATCCCACTTAAGTGGGCAGCAGAGGTCATTCATCTTGACTGCTGTGTATGGAGCCTAAAAGTGATCCACAGAGATGGGGGAGAAGGATGGCACTCCAGGACGGGAGTGGACTGGACAAACGCAGGACTCGTGAGGACAGAGGGTCTCATTGAGAGGGAAAAATAATGGAAGGCATGATAAAGACAATGGTACAACCAAAGAAAAATAAAAAATGATAAGAATTTCTCACAAAAAAATCATAAAACTGCATGTTCTAAATAGGAAACAGTACAAATTAGGGGTGATTTTAAGCAAATGATGGGGTGCAAGAAAAGAATCTATTTGACTTAGAATCTAGGAATAGCCTCCTACAGGGACCTCCCATAGAGAAGGAAATATAATCCCAGCCCTCTCCTTGGCCAGAGATTGAATAATGTGTTTCATGGCCAGAAAAATGTAAATGCTGTTTATTAATTTTCAATTTTTAAAGAAAATCTGTGGAAAAAGAACAGAAGCCTTGTTTGAGGCTGCAGTGCAGCATGTGAATGATTTATCAGCCTTGACAAAGTGAGAGAAAAAGAGTGTGACACAGTAGTGGAACAAAATAAAAAATAAAGATTTAGAGACATCAATGCCTTCATGTCCACCAGAGAATAATCAAAGGATGCCATCAAAAGTTGATGCTGTAAAAATGAGGATTTAAATATATTTAAGTATATAGATTTAGTGTAACCAAATAGGGTAATCTTTTAAAAAGCAACAATAAAAATTTCAAATACTGAGGAGGTATATATATACATACATATAATATAAACATGTATTGTGTATATATATATATATATATATATACACACACACACATATATATACTAATGTATGTGTGTTTGTGTGTGTGTGTCTGTCTGTCTGTAGGAGGAGAATTGATAACCTAAATTATCATCATTTATATAAGAAGTAAGTTAACTACAATTGATAAATGAAGAAAAAGTTTTAAGCATAGTTGCTAGGTTCTATTTCGAGGCCCAGATTAGGACATGGTTTCAACCCTGGCTACACAACAAATGATCTGGGGGCCTTAAAGGTTACTGATGCCTGTGTCCCACCCCTGAGATTTTGATTTAATTCCAGTGGGGTGAGGTTGGAGTGTTGAGGTTTTTTGAAAGGCCCCAGGTGAATGGAAAGCATAGCCAAGAGAGAATCACCACTCTAAAAGGACAGAAAATGGCTGGCAATAGAGGGCACAGAGGGTGGGGCCAGGGACTGTTCATAACAGTTGATTTATTACAATATGCATGTATTATCTTGATTAAAGCTGAATAGACAACATTAAAAGTGGATTTGATGTGATAATAGGAAGCATCACTGAGGTATAGAGCCCAGGTGAGGAACACATTGGGATTCCAGAACACTATAAACTAGGAGACATTGGGGTTGAGGTGTTACCTCTCCATTTCTTCATTATTTTAGAAAAGAGGACAGGGGCCCAGAGATACTGAGTATTAGTTGATATTCATACACAATAAGACACTGTGGAGCCTCAGATAAATGGAGACCCTGCCATTTGTAACAGCATAGAGGACTCTGGAAGACATCAGGTTAAGTGAAATAAGTCAGGCAAAAAATACCACACAATCTCACATGTATGTGGATTTTAAACAGCCATATTTATAAAAGCAGAGTAGAATGATACTTACCAGGTGCCAAGGAAAAGAGGGGGTTGGAAAAAGGGACATGTAGGTTAGGGTGAAAAGTTTCCCTTAGATGGGACAAATGAGTCTTAGTGATATATTGCAGAGCATAATAACTATATTAATAATGTCGGCTGGGCACGGTGGCTCATCCTGTAATCCCAGCACTTTGGGAGGTTGAGGCAGGCAGATCATGAGGTCAGGAGTTCAAGACTAGCCTGACCAACAGAGTAAAGCCCTGTCTTTACTACTAAAACTACAAAAAACAAAAAATTAGCAGGGTGTGGTGGCAGGTGCCTGTAGTTCCAGCTACTTGGGAGGCTGAGGCAGGAGAGTCACTTGAACCTGGGAGGTGGAGGTTGCAGCGAGCTAAGGTTGCAGTGAGCTAAGATTGTGCCACTGCACTTCAGCCTGGGTGACGGAGTGAGACTCCATCTCAAAAAAAATTAATAATCACAATAATCATAATAATGTCATATATTTTCAAAATTGCTAAAAGAGATTTTCAATGTTCTCACCACAAAAAAATAAGTAGATGAGGCGATGGATATATTGATTCGCTTGATTTAATCATTCCACAATGCATACATCTGTCAAAACATCACACTGTACCCCATAAACAAATACAATTAATACTGTCACAGAAAACTAAGCCAAACTAAAATAATAATAATAAAAACAAAAACAAAGCAGTCAGAAGCAGGGGCAAGACTCGCAGATTCCAGCCTGTTTCTGTCATGGGCATCTTCCCCTAGGCAACCATCTCTCTCTTTTCCAGCTCCATTTTGTCCTGCTCCTGCAAGTGCACTCTTTGTCACCATTCCTCCCCGGTCCCCTCCTGATCCCCTCATCTCAACAGCACTGGAAAGGCGCTCTGCATCTCTACACACATGCACATCTTAGCGCACATGGTGCCGTCTTGCTGAACTGGACTGTGCTTTCTCATTGTTAAAATGGGTATGCTTAATCAGCTTCAGCACACTTTCTGTTTCAAAACAAACTGAATTATCTCGCATTTTACTTGGTCTTCCGTCTCCTTACTCTGTGGGTTGCAGAGCCTCCATGAATAAGTGGTTCTTTATCCCGGCTGCAAAGATACCTCCCCGTCACAGAAGCAGCAAGACAAGTGAGTGACCTGCCTAGCGTTATGCATTGTATTACAGAGGAGCTGAGTTTACTTTCTTTCTGGCAGTTTCTGCTCTTTGATTCTTCTTTTCACTTATATCAATGTGAAGGACACATATATCTCCATCCTTATCCCCACGGCCATGGAGAAATATGACAGGGCCGAAAACAAAGGTAAGAGATTTACAGACCCCACGAGATCCCAATTAATCGAAACTGTTGGGACTATCACAGCCTGCTGCTTCTAAGGCCTCTAAACATGCAGCCGCATCCTCCCATAAAGCAGAGCATGTTGACACTAGAAATAAAATATCTGTACTGGTGCTCAGAAAATGCTTTATATGCATTCCCGAGCCATACTCTGTGTTTAAACTCTAGCTTTTTAGTATAATTTTAGCGTTAGAACTTAACATTTTTACTGCCTTTTTCTCCCAATAATCAATATTGATTTTACTGTATCTGTTATTATCCTGACATTAAGATTTATTTTCTTGCTTTGCTTCATATGAGACTGTGGCTTGTACATTTATTCTATTCTTTCAGGAAAGCTCGTGGGATAATTATCTTGTACCGCTGGTAAATCATTCAGTTTATATTATATTGAAAAATAATCATTGGCTTTGCTCCTCATAAGGTTTGAACAGCTTTATTACTGTTATGTTTACTGGTACACTGCGATGGCATCTTTGTAGGCTTTGAACTGTTAAGGACTCAGAAACTTGACTCCATTTAAGTAAGCTCCCTGCTCCTAGCTTTCTCAGGACTCTGCTGTGAAAAGTAGAAAGCACACCGATGTTTCACTTTTCAGATTTCTACCATGGCCTTTTATCCATGTTTTTATAGACATGATGAACCTTCCTTAGGCCCAGTTGTCAGGAATCTTGGGTGGGAGTCATAAGACATGAGCAAGGGAGGAATGGATAGCCCAAAGAAAACTCATTTTTTATATCCATATAGTCACCGTGACTTATGCACTTGAGCATTTCACAAGTCGTCTAACTTTATAAGAAGCTTCAAGATATAGTAGAGAAAGCATAAAATCAGAAGCCTGGGATCTACTCTTTATGAATTGTGTGACCCCAAACAAATTACCTAAGTTTTTGGAGCCTCAGAGAGTCCTGCCTTAGTGGAAATAATAACACAGGAATATGCCATATTGTTTGGTTTTATGTAGTAAACACATGATATCACATATAGTGCTTTACAAATTATATATATATATATATATATATATATGCATTTGTGTGCAGGTTTAAATGATGTCATAATTTAGGAACTTATGCAAAATATCCAGAGGGAACATATTAGTTGTGAGAGGATCCACCTATTTATTCACTCATTAATTTGTTCACTCAACACACATTTATTTGTACCTGCTATGTGTCAGGCTCTGCGCTAAATGCTAGAGTTTCAAGAGGGGATAAATCACATGGATTCTGTGTCTCATGGATCAGCCAGTTAGTTAGAAAAACAGACATTGGTCTGACAGTCCCACATTGAATACCGAGTGACGGTTGTGATGAAGTCTATACCAGGGACATGGAGCCATGGAAGCCCAAGGTAGCGCCTGAGCTGTGACTGGAGAGACAGAAGGGAGCTGATGGCTAAGGCTGAGGGGAAAGCAAGCCAGGCTGAGGAACTGCATATTCTACAGCCCTGCAGGTGGAAGGAGGATCTCAGAGAGCATCAGGAATGGAAGAAAAGTCAGCGACTCCGCAGGGGAAGGAACACGTTGGACAGTGCTCAGGACAGAGGCAGGCAGACAGGTAAGGAAGCCGACAGTGATACTGATGAACCTCAGGGAGGGTTTAAATCACTATGTCTGTCCTCGGTTTGTAGGTTGTTTGTGCTTCAGTCTTCCTAATTTCTTTATATTAAAGAAAACTAATAAACACGATCTGGAAGGTTAAAGTGGAAACGAGCAAACATGTGGCAGGATAGTGGCCAAAAACGTTGAGAGCAAGACACAAGGGGACTGTCTGAGGGGGAAGCCGGAGCTGAGGCTGCAAGGGCAGGGTGTCCATAGCATCTTTATAAATGCCCGTGTGCATCATGGGGGGGACACAGGGTTTACAGGTGCCACGATGGGCTGCAGTCACAAATGGACACGTTGTGTTAATGGAGAAGGAAAAGAAAACCAAATAGAAGCCAAACCAGGTGTGACATAGTTTTAAATCATATTGGGCTGGCTGAAAGGGCTTATTCCATAGTATCTCTAGTGTTTCCTAGAATTCAATCACTCTATAACTCTACTCCTCCCATCTCCAAAGAAATCGTCAATACTGGCAGATACAGCTCTCTGTCTTAAGAGATCCCTTAGCTCCCCTCCTGGTGCTGATTTTTTTGTCCCAAGCCTCTCTCCTGTCAGTCTCCATAGGTGGGCAGGAAGCTGTGAGAAGGCCCCGCATTCCCGAAACTCCCCCATTGCTGGACGATCTCGGTTCTGGAGCGGTGTTCGGTGCAGACTTTGGGAAGTTATCACGGCTCACAGGCATGCTGCTCCTGCTGACCTGCCAGGAGACAGAGCATCTGACCCTGACACTCAATTAGCAGAACAGACGGCGTGTAACGTATGCTTGACACTGATATGATTTAACGTTAATAACTGGTTTTCAAATATTTATTACAATGGCTGTTTTAATAAATATTTCATGAACACGATTTTTTTCAAAAATCCTCTGTTGTCAGCTTTGCTGCCTTAATTTGCCTTAATGAGGAATTTTAAAAATGCAGTGATAAATTGCTTCTCTGCCAATGTACAGGAGGCAAAGAGAGCTCTTCTGGAATATCCATCATCTGGGGCAGCACACCAGGAAAGGTTGAAGACCTAGCACAAAAAGAGCCCAAAAAAGGGACATGTAGCTGTTGTGCTGCTCGACTGCTCCTTGGATGCCAGGAAGTGTCAGTGACAGACAGTGGCACAAAGCCCTTGGACAGGCAACTGAGGAGTATGGGATCTTCTTGGGAAATCCTGGAAAACGTTGAAGCAAAGGGAGAATCCTGGCCCAGCCCTGCTTGGAAGGCGGAAGAGAGCAGAGCCACTCTGGGGCCTTGCAGCCTGACAAGTAAATGCTTCAGAACATGAGCCGAGCCGGGAAGGATGAGGGTCTACGTAGGGATGGGGTTCTCTGCCTTCCTGCCAGGATCCTCTGCAGTCCTGGGCACACACAGCTGGCTGAGGGCTGCTGCCTCTGCCTTCCCCTAAGTTCCTGCCTGTGGGATTTGCCTTGCCCTACTTCCTGAACTACTCATTTGAATATTTCTGAAACAAGGAAACCTCTCGTGATCCCTGTGTACATTCCATGGGGAAGAGTGGCTTGTTTTTCCTAGAAACCCCTTTTAAGATGACACTGCATCCTCTCACTGAGGGTATGAGGTGCAGAATGAGCTGCTTTCCCCAGCTAGCATCCCAGCGCCCAGGCCCGGCTGCCTGAGGACCCTATCACTGACGACAGCTTCTAGCTTCCACCCCCTCCTGGGAGAAAGCACCTGAGAATGGCCTGGGCACCCATGGCCACTGTGACAATGCCTCCCTCATCTCACTACCTGCCCCACACTGTTCATATGACCAAGATGTGCCTATGTCACCCCTCTGTGGTTTGATGGGTCATCTCTCCTGGCAGGACTTAAGTGCAGCCCTCCACACCCCACAGGGCCACAGAGAGGCAATGCCTGGCCTTGCTCAATTTCATGTTCTTTCTTGGACTGGAAGGCTTATCCCTTATGACTGCCTAGGGGCAGAAGCAGGCAACCCAGCTGAAGTCCCTGCATCCCCCCACCATCCACCTGCAGTGAGGGCCCCTCTGGACCTGTGCCCGTGCCTTGCAGCTATGCCTCTGGAGGCCATCTCCAAAGACATTCTGTTCCCCAACCCTGTCTCCTTCCAGTATTTCAGTCTTCTGCCCTTTGGTCCCAGCATTTTACTACCTAGAACGTTTGCCTTAGCTGACCTTAAATGTTTTGTGTAAATGGTGTTCAGAGCAATTGCTTCCTAATGATGGTGCTCATATTGCCGTGGCCTCTCCTGGAGGGCCAGTGCCCCACCGAGTTCCAGGAGCTGCCAAACACACTGTCTACCTGCCTGGAAAGCCCTGGAGATGTACAGTGCTCAGCCTGCGTGGAGGAGCATGGCGGGCCTTCTCTCTGGCTTTGCCAGTTCATCAAAGTGGCAAAGCTGTGGCTTCTGTGAACCCATTCCGTAATTTTGGCTAATCTTAGACAGAGGAGACAATGAAGCAGAGCAAGCATTTTGGAAACATTCACTATGTCCCTTGCCATACACTGGGATCCATGGCAGAAAAAGGGGTAGAGGAGATAAACACATAATTCCCTATGTAGTGGGTTACATTCTATATCAGTATATTCAGGGCTTAAGTTAGGGCACTTGGCCCAGTCTCTAAAGATGGCGAGAAAGGGATCAAGGGGCACCTCAACTAAGTCCTAAACTGATGAGGGTTGGCCACGGGAAGAAAGGTGTGGGCTAAAGGTGGAGTGGGGCACATCAGAAAAAGATCCTGTGAGCACAGGCGCCTACCTGCTCCCCCATGATTAAGTGATTTTTTTCATGATTTAGTGCAGAGGGAGCATAAAATGTGTCAGAAATGCTGGGTGGAAGCTGAGAATTCCAGCAGCAGTCATGTCACAGAGGGGCTCATTTGCCTTGTTAGGAAACTCTCTTATCCTGTAAGTAATGGGGAAACCACTAAAGAGGTTTTTAAAAGGGGTGATATGATTAGATTTGTGTGTTAAATCATCAATCACGCTGATAGCTCTGGAAAGAATAGATTTGAACAGGACAAAATAAGGTAGAAAGCCCAATCCACTGTCAATAACACAGTGGTTTAATAGATAGAAGATGATAAAGACTTTAAAATAATATCACTACTATTTATGGAGTGTTTGTTATGTGCCAGACACCATTGAAAGCTCTTAAAAGTTTTACATATTTAATGTTTACAATAACTCTACCAGGAAGCCTCTATGAAGATTTCTATTTTATAGAAAAGAAAGTGAGGTACAGGGAGATGGAGAACTTGACAGAAGCATGTGGCCTAGCGAGCTGTAGCACTGAAGGGTGGGGGCAAGATTTAGGAAGACTGCAGAAGGAACCACGGAATGCTAGAATGGGGGAAAGAGAGAGGGAGTCCAGTTCCCAGGTTCCAGCGTCAGTCACTGGTGGATGCGGTTGCTGATTAGTAAGTTAATTAATTTAGGAAAACATTTTAAATAGAGGGGAAGAAAGAATTAATTTTGTTTGGAACCTGAGCCTGAGGAGTATGCAGGGTAACAAGGCAAGAACGACTTTAGGCTGAAGTTCAAAGGAGCAGCCTAGGCTGGAAGTACAGATCTGCTAATTGTGCACATGATGATAGATGATAGCTCGTCCTAGTCCGGGAAGGCTGTTTGAATGCTGAAAATACCTACATCCTGTTTTTGGCCTAAGTAAGTATAATCAGAAATGATTCTGATTCCCAGCTTTAAAAGTTGATAGAAGGTGACTAAAAATAATAGAGGCCGGGCCTGGCCTGTTATACAAAACAGCACTTCCCAGGCCCTGGCTGCAGCTGTGCGGTTCCTCCCACCTGTTACTGAGCTATGAAGCCGCCAGTCCCAGGCTCACCCCTTACTGGCTCCTCTCACAGAATTTTGCTGATCCTCTCTTCCTTGTTAGCAACAGGAGCGTGAATAGTGAGGGCGTGGTGTGCTCAGGTGAGCCAGTGGCCGGGGGGGCTGGTCTAGTGCTGAAGGACTGCCCTGCATTTTTGCAGGAACTATTGGATAAGCACTGGAATAACCTGGCAGAAAGTCTGAATGAGGTCTATAGGACCCCCAGGGCAGAGAACCCTTTTCTGGTCCCTGCTCTGGCTGTGTCCCTACAGTGTAAGACAAAGAATGTTTGGAAAGCCAGGACAGCGGCCAACGAGAGCTTTGATTAAAGGCCTGTACAGGAGCCTTGCGTTATCAATGGCTTCTACTGATAAATTTAATTTGCATCTTGGTTTAGCGGCAGTGGATGATTGCTACTCTTGATTCCAACACAACCAAAAGAGGTAGGGTCAGCTTAGGTTGTAGCAGTTGGGAGCAGAAGAGGAGGAAGAGTGATTCAGGTTTGTAGTAAGACTTGAACACAGTCCTCGCCAATAACCATGGGTCTCAGTCCATTTGTCTATTTGCATTACTATAAAGCAATACCTGAAGCTGAAAAATTTAGCAAGAAAAGAGGTTTATTTGGCTCAAAGTTCTGCAGGCTGTACGAGAAGCGTGGTACTGACATCTTCTAGCGAGGATCTCAGGAAGTTTTCAGTCATAGCAGAGGGGAAAGGGAACCAGCATGCTGCATGGTGAGACAGAGAGTGAGAGAGAGAAGGGAAGAAGATGCCAGGCTGTTTTTAACAATCAGATCTCCTGGGAACTAATGGAGTGATAACCCACTTATCACTGCAAGGACAGCAGCAAGCTATTCATGAGAGCTCTGCCTCTGTGACCCAAACACCTCCTGCCAGGTCCCAACTCCAATGCTGGAGATCAAATTTTAACACGACATTTGGAAGGGATGAATATCCAAACCACATCAATGGACGTTCTAGCTAAATCTTATGAGTAGGGGATGTGGACATAGAGGATAGTGGGCCAACAAAGGGGAATCCAGATGACAGCCAGGGCTTCAAAGATTGACAGAGAAAAGGAAGCCCAAAAGAAAGGAACAGTTACACAGAAAAGATGGGCAAAATTAGAAGGAGCATCAGAGAGGAAGGAACATCACAGGCCTGGCCTAGACATTAGACAGTTAAGAGGCTGCATCTGGACTTATCAGGGCAGTTGAAACCGTTTCAGGACAGAGAGATGATACAGGTATGAAATAAATGAAGCCGCTGCAGCAGAGAGCCAGGGCTCAGGGACCCGGTGTATTCGCTCCCCAGGCCTGCCATAACAAATAACCATAAACTGGCATCACCAAACAACAGAAATTCATTCTTTCATGGTTCTAGAAATCATAAGCCCCAAATCAAGATGTTGGCAGGCCATGCGCCCTCTGTAGCTTTCAGAAGAAAGTCTATTCCTTGCCTCCTCCTGATTCTGGTGGCTGTGAGCACTGAGACTTGTGGCAACAACACTCCAATGTCAGTCCCTAGCTTCACCTTCTCTGCGTGTCAGTTTAAAACTCCCTCGGTTTCTCTCCATAAGGTCACTTATGATTGGATTTAGGACCACCCTGATGATACAGGACAAGTTCCTCTTTCAACAAATTTAACTTAATCATATCGTTTGCCAAGGAAGATGATATTCACTCCTCTGCCATGTAAGGTAATATTCACAGGCCATGAATACATCTTTAGGGGGGCATGTTTTTCTCCACCTTCCACAGGAGGAACAGTAAAATCCTGGACAGAAGAGAAGAAATCAAAGGAAATAAATTGTTAGAGAAATGGGAAGACATGACATATTGCAGCAACATTCGAAAGAGTCAAGAACATCGGGAGAAGAAGCTGACCAAAAGCAAGGCAAAGCACTGACTGATGTGTGGCGTGAAGTTCGGAGGCATGAATCTTTATTGCTGCTGTGCTGGGTTAAGTGCATGATGTGCATCAGCTTGTTGTCCTGGGTAGGGGCAGGAGCTGTGTGTCACTAACTCAGTAACTAGGGCTCTGCTGGTTGTTGTATTGCCTGTGTCATGTTTGGCATGTGTCCCCTCGCCAAGGAAGAGGGAAGCCGTCAGATTGCTGGAGCCAGCCCACTCTAAGCAGCGTGGACTGGATTTATCAGCCTTTCCCCCATCACTCATATCACAGACAAGAGGCAATGAAAGTGGGGCATGCAACTTCTGATGGCTAAAGGAGGGGTGACATTCCTAAGAGGAAAGAACTGAAGACAGGAACCAAGCCTGGGTGGGGTGGAAGAGGGTTAAGGGTGGGGAGGAGAGTGCCCACAAACAGGGCAGCAGAAGTCCTTTCAGTGCCCAGTGAGAGGCAGGCTGATGTTGCCAGAAGGAGGGTCTCCCAAAGAAGAAGAGACCTGCTGACCCCATCGCCATTGCTTCAGGAGCCCATCCCTGTTGCTTCCCAGTCTGCAAACACTTGCATCCTCAGGATACTGCTGAGTCTTTGCAGTTATGATGGGCGCCACTTACCAGCTACGTGTTCTTGGGCAACTCACTTCACCTCTCTAGGCCTCAATTTTTTCACCCACAAAATGGGGCCAACAAAGCACCTACCTAACTTCAAAGAATTGCTCTGAGGATTAATGGAGTAATGCAAATAAGAACTAGGCACAGCCCCCAGCACTTAAAGGCTCTTGGCAGGGGACCAGTTTTAGTTATTGTTACTAGTGTCTGGAGCTCAGCATGGTGGCTCACACTTGGAATCCCAGTAGTTTAGGAGGCCGAAGTGGAAGAACTGCTGAGTGAACCGGGAGTTTGAGACCAGCCTGAACAATATAGCCAGACCCTGTCTCTACGAATAGCTGAGTGTGTGTGTATGTCCCTGTAGTCAGAACCCTTTGGGAAGCTGGGGTGGGAGGATTGCTTGAGCCTGGGAAATTTGAGGCTGTAGTAAACTATGATGGTGCCACTGCACTCCAGCCTGGGCAACAGAGTGAGACCCTGTCTCTAAATAATAAATAAATAAAATAAAATGAAATCATGACTATGTCTAGGACTTGGAGGCACAGTGTGATTCACATGCTGTGGAGTCCATAGTGAGCCCTCTTCCCTCTTCAGAGTGAATATTTTTCCATTTTCCCTGCAAAACTCTGCTTTCTGGGTTTCTAGCAAGTGGGCTTTGCCCTCTACTTCTCTCAACACTACCAGGGGAATGCTGCACCCCACAACTAAACAGGGAAGCCCCACAGCACCCTAGGGTCCTGCGGCTGCCCCTTCCCTCGCCTGCAAGTCAGGATGCTTGTTGGTTTTTGTTTTTTCAAAGAATGGCAGTCTTTTCTCACCTAATTCTCCACAACCCAGGTACCCATACAGCAATTTGTTCCAGATGCTAGGAAATTTACATAGTCCTGCTCAACATAAAAAATATTTCCCCAATGCTTACCAACCTCTGGAAAAGTGGGTGTTTTCAAGTCTGCCAGCCAATCGTCAACACTTCGCTGGAAACACACGGGCCTTTATTCATTGTTGTCCAAACATGGGAAAGCTGCAGCCAACAGAGATAGAATTTTTGCTGGTGCAATCCAAGAAAGTCGTGCAATCTCTCACCTGCTGAGCTTCAAATAGAAGCCCCCAAGGAGTCATTGTTCAGTTGTCTCTCTGGGAGATGTGTGTCTAGGAGGTTGGAGAGAGTTTACCTGATAAATCAAGTGGGGTTTTTAGCTGAAGCAGGTCCAATGGAATAGAAAAAGGAGTCCAAGAAGGAAGCTTGATGAATCACACCCTCCTTCCTGCTGACAGAGGGGCAGTGCTCCCTCACTGCAGGGGTAGACATGGCTACCAAAATGCTATGTTTATTACCTTGTTACTCAAAGTGTGGTCCAGGACTAATGGCACCAGCAGCACCCAGGGACTTTAGAAATTCAGGCTCTTAGGCCCCACCTCAGACCAACTACAAAATTTGCATTTTAACAAGATTCCTGAGTGCTGTCTGTGCACAGTACAGTTTCAGAAGCACTGATTTATGGGACACTCATAAAGTCTCCATCCCTTCTCCCACCCCAAAATATCTTCTTCCATTAAGCCCTGCTACGGATGCCTGAAATTTATGTATTAATCACTCCTCAATTAAGACTGAACAATTCTTTTAAGAAATTACAATATAGAGTCATTATTACACCAAAGTCCTACTTCTTCTGCAGTCCTTTAAGGAGTGGCAAGATGAGATTTTCCTGAAAACCTTTTGTTTGAAAATGCCTGCTGGCCTCTTGTGCTGTACAACCACCTCAGGCATGACTGGTGCCTTCGCAAAGATCATGATGTAGTCGGTTGTTTCTATATGCAGGAGATTTAAAATAATGTTAGATTCCCAAACGGCTTCTTCATAGGGTGCACATGCTTCATTTTTTTCTATGCCAGTACCTAGCTTAGTGCCAGTTTAGAGTTGGCACTGTGTTTGCAGGGAGGCTGAACACTACTACCTGTCCTGAGTGTCTGTTATGTGAGCAGCACTGAGCTGGGCACTCTTATTTTCTCTCTCTTTCCATTTCTCTATCAACGTCTGATATGGTTTGGCTGTGTCCCTACCCAAATCTCATCTTGAATTGTAGTTCCCGTAATTCCCACGTGTTGTGGGAAGGACCTGGCGGGAGTTCATTGAATGATGGGAGCAGTTTCCTCCACACCGTTCTCATGGTAGTGAGTAAGTCTCATGAGAGCTGATGGTTTTACAAGGGGAAAACCCCTTTCGTTTGGCTCTCATTCTCTCTTGTCTGCTGCCGTCTGAGACCTGACTTTTGCCTCCCACCATGGCTGTGAGACCTCCTCAGCCACATGGAACTGTGAGTTCATTAAACCTCTGTTGCTTTATAAATTACTCAATCTTGGGTATGCCTTTATCAGCAGTGTGAAGGCAAACTAATACAATATGTCTGCTTCCCTATCCCCACAGATGCATATCCTCACAACCCCACTGAGTAGATGGTAACTGTCTCCCTTTCCCAAGGCCACACAGCTAGCAGGTAACTAGGCAGGTCATTTGCGCCCAGAGCTCACACTTTTCAACAGGTGATTTTGCCTCCAGGTAAAGGGCTGAATGGCTGGATGGCGAATGGATAGTGAGAGATGACGTCAGGGCTTCTTAGCAACATTCGCTTTTCAGGAGTGACCCCCAAATGCATCTAAAAGTGAAGGCTTATTTTTATTGACCTAGAGGAGAGAGCAGCAACTGCTGCTGCCTAATCCTGAGATGGAACAGGGACCCTTCTAATAGGCCTGTACTCCCTACAGCCAGCATGAACACAAAGGAAAATCTTGAATTCCTTCAAAGGAAACTCCAGGCACCTGACTTACCTTAACAAGTAAATGAGTAACTTGATAAGCCAGAAGATAATAGTAACTTAACAGCCAAGGAAGGTAGAGTCAGGAGAGTTTTGGTTGCTTATAGAAGTTACAGATACCATCTTAAGATATGTTCCTGATTGTTTCTTAGAAGCCCAGACCCCCACCAAACAAATCCACTGGCACGTAGACCTCAGATAAAGGGGAACTGAAGGCTGAACCCTGACCTCCATTTTTGTTCTAAGTTTCTTCCTGAAGGGCTTGAGGAAGTCACAACCATGAGACAGAGCTCACATTCTTTTCTACTGACCCCATTTTTTAAGCAAAGCTTCTCTTCCTTAACCAATTGCAAATCAGAAAGTCTCTGAATTCACCTTTGACCTGTAAGCCCCTGCCCTTTCAAGGTATCCCACACATTCAGGCCAAAATCAAGGTAAAACCTCTTGTATGAATTTAACAACTTTTGCCTATAATTTCTGCTTTTCTGAAATTTACCCCTGCCTTTAAAAACCCTTACCTGCAAGCCAGCAAAGAGGTCAGGATTTAAGTGTTAGCTGCCTGGGCCTCTTTGCTTGGTGCCCTGCAAATTAACACCTTCCTTTTGCCTACCATAGACTCAGTGTGGATACCTGGTGTTACTGCGCTGGGCAGGTGGATGCCCTGCGCTAAGCTTCAGGAGCTGGTCACTCCTATTTGAAGGTCATCTCTCATGCATTTTAACAAAACTTCACTGCAGGAACTTCATGAGGAAACAAGCAGATTAGGATTCAGCACAGGTTCCTAAACAAGTGCCCAAATCCTTCTGGGGAAATCAAGCTATAAAAATTAAAAACAAAAGCAAAGATCAAAAATCAGTTTCATTGAGTGTCAAGTTAAAAACTAGGATTTGTGCAGTTCCCCCATCACCAGCTTTCCTCCCCATGGTTTGAGAAGTTCAGAATGCCCCATGGTACATGATTAAAATTCCCTCTTTTGGTGGCTCCCCCCTTCTTGCCTTCATCTTTTTTGGTCTGAGCCGACACCAGAGACAATTAGGGACTGTATAATCATGGCTGCTGGGGCTGAGTTTCTACTCACATGCTCCTCAGAAGGAGCTGATTACCATATTAAGCATCTTTCACTTGACAAAAATCAGTGAGAATGTTTTCCTCCGTTTTCCCCAGAATGCAGACAAGAGTGTCAAAAGGGAGAGGCGACGGGAGCCACCAATGAGGACTAAATAGTCAGAATCTTCTCTTTATCTTTCATAGCATTTATTTCCTTTGATGTTCAAATCTCCTTTCTCTTCTTGTGTTTTATTTATTTGTTTTTGATTTATTCTTCTTCTTGCTCTGCTTCTTCTCCTTTTTTAACTGCCATTCAGAGCTGCATCCCCTTCTGCAGAGTCCTGAACCTGCCAATGTCAATGGGAAAGATCAGCCCAGCTCTGGCAGTTTGAATCATCATGTAGCTGCAGACCCAGAGGCTGACCTAGACACCACTTCAAATCTGACCAATGGGACCCGAGGATCTAACTCATGATTGGCAGTTGGCATGAGAATATCAGGTCTTATTCACCATTTTCAGTCAACAGCCTAGAAAAGGAAAGCAACCTACAGAAGCCGAATTTGCAATGGTCCTGCAGTACTTTCTCACTTTAGGGCAAGTAAAGTGGCCACTCATCAATTATCCAAATAATTCAAAGGGCAAACATCATTTTCCCTAGAAATAGTAAAATAATTGAAGCAAAAGGAGCATTAGGCGTGATCTGCATCAGTGACTTGCTTCATCTGCCACATCACTTTGTCAACCTAACCCAGGATGGTGTCATTAAGACCACTGGATCTGAGGACAATGGGATTAATGTATTAAGTGTATTCCATGTTTCAAGCAATGTCCAATGGGCTTTGCATACATTTTCTTATTTAGGTCTACACCTAATAAGATCTGGGCCTCTCCCTGCCCAATTCTGGAGTAGTCCATTCATTCAAACCATCATAGTCTGCAAGTCACAAATAAGGATTAAGAGGATTGCAATTTTAACTCTTTAAACTATATAAAAGGGAATCCAATTCATAATATAGAGCAACACTTCCCCAAAACAAACAACCAAACCACCTTGACTCCCAACTCCAGCTCTCCCCTGCCCCGCAGCTACCATGGAGCCCTGCTCTAGACCCTCCCCTTCCAGTGTCCTCAGGTTCCTCCAGGAGCCCTGTAGGGATCCAAGAGCCCCACATGTTGGATGCCCGAATGTAAGGAATCTATGAGCCCCACGCTGGGCACCAGAATGTAGGGAGCCAGCCCTACATCATCCGTGGGTACCCTGAGTTTGGTAGTGACAAAGGAATGAGAAAAAGACAAATTAAGAGTGCAAAGAGTGGGACCATGGGGCCATCACTTTATTACTCTGGTGGAGGCAGTGAAGGCCCCGAGCTCTGATCATCTACACTATTTTTTTTATTATAATCACTTTGATCTACAGGGTAGGGGTAGAGTGATGGTGGAGTGAATCAGTGAGCCAGAACTGGCGTGTCATACTAAGGATTAATAACAGTGGTGGTTTGGGAGTCTCACAAAACAAGAACATGAGGTTACTTTTAGCTTATTATCTATGTGCAGCTGGTGGAACATGGACCTTACAGGGAGCTTACAAGTCTGGCTACGTCGTAATGCTACAAAGGGGTTTTACGTCCTTGAGCACAATATTTATGGTAACAGAGCCTAGGTCACCCTGCACCAGAACATGAAGCATGGAGAGGTCTTCCTCCTCAGAGGCTTCCTGTGGCTTTTTGCAGTTTGTTGTTCTTTGTTTATATGTTACTCATAACCAATTTATGTAGGCACTCTGTAAGTCCTTTCTCCTCTGCTGTTTTTCCCAACAAGTCCCTGCCACCTGGTCCTGGTCTTTCATTCCTTTCTCTGCTATCTTCCACTTTTCTAGTCAAGTCTCTTTCTACTCATTCAGTTGATTCTACATCACAAAAACTGTAGAACCAGCTGTCAAAGATGGAATTCTCGTTTGGATGAAGGAGGAAGAAAAATTCTACTGGCTGCCAACAAAGACATTTTCTTTGATGGGGTGGTTGGGGCTGTATGGAGCAGGAAAAGGAAAGGCTGAGAACATTCACAGGGTAATGAAAGGTGTACCTGTCTCACAAGCTAGGTGGCAACCTCAAGAAGAAGATATTATTATCTCTATTCCATAGTGAACAATCTGAAGCCCGGGTGAATTGTCTGAGGTCACAGACCCAACATATGACCAGAAGCGTCTGAGGTCGCAGATTCAACAAATGAGGTCACAGATCCAGCAAGTGACAAGAATGGTCTGAGGTCACAGAACCGACAAGTGACAAGAACGGTCTGAGGTCACTGACCCGACAAGTGACAAGAATTGTCTGAGGTCACAGACCCGACAAGTGACAAGCATGGTCTGAGTTCACAAAGCTGACAAGTGACAAGCATGGTCTGAGGTCACAGATCCAGCAAGTGACAAGAATGGTCTGAGGTCACAGAACCAACAAGTGACAAGAATGGCCTGAGGTCACAGACCCGACAAGTGACAAGAATTGTCTGAAGTCACAGACCCAACAAATGACAAGAATGGTCTGAGATCACAGACCCGACAAGTGACAAGAAGTAGAACCAAGATTTGTATGACAACAAAACCCACCATTGTTTTACCAAACCACAGGTCTTCTGTGGAAGATAAAATGAATCTGAGATGAGTACCATAAGAGCAATCAGATTCTTAAGACCTATCTCTCATTGCCCTTCGGTGAAACAAATGTATTACAGGAGGAAGATGTAACCAAAGGATGTCGCAACTGACTCCCAGTGAGCTCATGATTCATCCATTAACATCCTTTCAACCCTTGCCCAACACTTCCTAGGTCAGCATTTTGTGATGATATATAGGTATGATCTGGCTTTCCTCAATAAGTTCAAATTTATTCATTCAACAAATACTAGCTAAATGCCCACCATGTTAGAAGTCATGGGAAGAGATGGACAGGCACAGGTTTTGTTTCAAGAGGCAAAGGTCAGAGTCAACTTATGAAGACAGTCATTTAAATAATCAGAGTGTACAAGGTGGTTTTGGGAAAGAGCAGGAAACACCCAACTGGACCCCAGTGGCCTGGGAAAGACGTCACCATGGTCATAGCATTTGACTCTACTCTTGGAGACTTGTATCCTCCCACCTTCTCATTTTAATCTTCAAGGTTATCTTGAACTGTCCTCAACTTTCATACTTAATCATTATTTTTCACACTTAATCATTGTGTTTCACACTTAATCACTGCATTCTAAAGAAATTGTTAAATTGGACAGATCCAGAGCCATGTCCTCCTATGATGAATCACATAGGAAAATTATATTTACTGGGCCCCTGCAGAGCTCAATTTCACTATCACTGGCACAAATACTTTTTGTTCATCTATTGAGATAAAATTACAAATAAACAAAGACATAGCTTCTGGCCTCATGGAGCTTAAGGTCTATTAGAGGAAATATATACTAATCAAACATTTGTGCAAGGTATGTAATATTCTATCCAATGAAGGTGAAATTTCTACCGTGCTCTGAGATCATAGAAGAAAGGGATCTGACCCATGATGAAAGTAAAAATAGAGTGTTTCTTTATATTCTTTTTTATTTCTTTTTTTTTTTTTTTTTTTTGACAGAGTCTCACTCTGTTGCCAGGCCAGAGTGCAGTGGTGTGATCTTGGCTCACTGCAACCTCTGCCTCCCAGGCTCAAGCAATTCTCCTGCCTCAGCCTCCTGAGCAGCTGGGACTACAAGTGTGCATCACCATGCTCAGCTAAATTTTGTATGTTTAGTACAGACAGCGTTTCTCCATGTTGGCCAGGATAATCTCAATCTCTTGACCCCGTGATCCACTCCCCTCAGCCTCACAAAGTGCTAGGATTACAGGCATGATTATTACAGGCATGAAAGCCCCAGAGATTTTTTTTAAAAGCATCAATGCTTATACTGGAAGGCAGTGAGGGGAAGAAAAGATTATCTCACACAGAGAGAATAAAGAGCCCATGGTGGGAGTGGACAGAGCAGACCAAGCTGCTGAAAGAACAGTGACGTGCTGAAGTGGAGAGAAAGAGGGTGAAGAAGGGACAGGTCTGAGAGGCAGCGCCTGGGTCAAGCCATATGGATCCTGTAGGTGGGTTAAATATGTTAGTCTTTATCCATGAGTAATGTGAAGGCTTTTTTACACCAATGTATGGCAACATCAGATCTGCATCTTTAAAGGTTGCTTGGGCTTCTACTCTGAGAACACATTGCAGAGACACAAGAGTAAAAGTGGGAGACAAGTTAGGAGATTACTGCAGAATTCCACAGGAGTTGGAAAGGGTGGAAAGGGCAACACGCTTGATATTTTAAAAAATGGCTCTAGTTCTGAGGTCTTCCATTCACATGGCAAGGAAGCCTGAGCTGTGAAGTTATCTTTGAGTTTCCCCAGCTACAAAACAGGGGGAGATACTTTTATCTCCTTCCCAGGGTGCTTTGGAAGGTCAAATTAAATAATGGAAAGAAAAATATAAAATGCATTATAGAATCTTTATAGCGAGAAAACCAATTAAAATATATTTAATGATTACCTACTTGTATGAGTCTGAGGATTCAAATCAATAAGCTCACCCAAAAGAAATAAAGCCTGAAGAAAATAATGTAATTTTAAGTTGATTAGATAAAGAACATGTGGTCTATATACACCATGGAATACAATACAGCCATAAAAAAATAAAATCATGCCCTTTGCAGCAACATGGATGTAGTTGGAGGCCATTATCCTAAGCGAATTAATGCCAAAACAGAAAACCAAGTATCACATGTTCTCACTAAAAAATGGAAGCTAAACAGTAGGTACACATGAACATAAAGATGGGAACAAAAGACATTGGTGACTCCAAATGCAGGGAGGAAAGTGGATAAGGGCTGAAAAATTTCCCGCAGAGTACTGTGCTCGCTATCTGGGTAACTGAATCAATAGAAACCCAAACCCCAGCATCATGCAGTATTCCCTTATGATGAACCTGCACACGTACCCCCCGAATCTAAAATAAAAAAAATAAAATAAAATGAAATAAAAATCAGTGTGCATTCTTGGAGCTACCTGAGAGAGAAATTTTGAAAGAAAATTGAACAAGGGAGAGAAGAAGAGACCGATGGAGGAGAAAGAGAGAAAAAAAGACGTGGAAGAAAAAGGAGGGAGAGAAAGGAAAAGAAAGGGAGGGAGAGAAAGGATGCTAGGACAGTTTGCATTTAGCTGTTTAAAACAGAGAATAGAAAAAAAGAAAAAGACTCGTGTAAACACAGAGAAAAGAGACAAAGACCATTTCTATCCTCAGAATGCGCACTCTGCCTCCAGCCTCATCATCTCATGATATATTTATAAATCAGAAGGCCTCCTTTTTAAATAAGCCATGATGCTATATATATTCCCTTTTTACAGAGTTTTGTTCCTTTTCTGCATTTTCCCTGTGCGAACCTTTGCATAATTACCCAATTGATAACATTCTCCTGATCCTCCAAAAAATAAATAAACAAAGCCAAGAAAAGAAAGGCTTATCCTGATTTTTTCAGAAATGCTGATTCCAGAAAGAACAGAAATGTTTTTTAAATTTTGTTTCTGTTCTGTAGTTGTATAGCAAGAACTTAGCTTTTTAAGTGATGAATAAGTTAATCCTATTATCCATCTTAAAAAAATTCTACTGAAACCTTTTTAAGTTTTTATGACAGAGTATCTTGCATTCACAATGCACTTGGAATTTAGAGCACAAATTTCCCACAAATATTCAAAGAATGTTTTCAGATTATTGCAATTCTGCTGAATATTACCTTTGATATCTCTCGGCCAGCTCTTTCCCATCTTTTTCTCTTGTGAGCCCTTTCCCATTGATGGCTTTGTTCCTAGAACCTTCACTCCATACAGCGTGTCAAATGCTTCCCAGAGCTTGGAGAGATGGGCTTCTGGCTTCCTACACCAAGCCCAGCCATGCCAACTGTACAGAAATCCAGGGCAATGGGGTGAACGCCACCTGCCTGTTGGATTACTTTCCTTTTCTGCCTGTGCTAGCTTCTCCCAAGCTGTGACAGTCTCTCTCGCAGAGTGACCGAGTCACCTTGAAGCGGAAACACATCCACGTGTGAGTTCTGCAACAATGTGATTGAAATTATCCTGCTAGCCTAGCAGATAATTATCTTAATAAGAAATTTTCTTTGAAAACACAGATTCTACAAACTGCCTCTTGATCTCCCAACCTGAACCAAGCAAACAGCTCCATCTCAAAATATGATCTTAGGATGAAATTAGTATTGATTATGAGGGATAAAAAGTGCTTCATGGAAGATAGTAAAAAATTATTTCAGATTAGGGGGTAGGGAAATAAAATGAGAATAAAAATGAAGGATTAGCAAAGCACTATAAAATGACAATAAAGTCCAGTGTTGTTAAATCACTAAGTTAATTAATAGAAGATTCTGGAAGGATATATTAAGGTACCACTAAGTTATGTGACCTGATTTTAAAAGTGTTCAACAGATTAAAAAATTGAGAAAGAGAGGGGGACATGAGGGCAGGAGGCTGGATGCTAAACAGGACTGACCTACATTAATTTTACTTATGCCCTCATTCATTCATCTCACACTTACTTTGTATGAGCCCAGTGTGTGCAAATATGCATTAAGTGATATAGAAGCAGAGGACAGATCACCGTCCACTGGGCACTTATGAACTATTCACAGGAGAGCGCAACAGACACCATGGTTCAGCCAAGAAAACATTACAAGAATTGTGCCACCCCTCCGCAAAAAAAAAAAAGAAAAAAAATTAGAAAACAGTGGAAAGGTGTACTAAAGGAATCAGGAAATTACCAGCTCGACCCCCCAACAGGTGGGGAATCCCTGCATGTATTTTGCATTTGCTCTCTGGACGGAATTATAGAGCTGGGACCTGCTCCTTCATGGAGGTAGGCTCAACACAGAAAAAGAACATAATTCCTGTCGACAGTCTCCCAGACAGAACAGATGCCTCGGGCAGGACTCCAGAATGTAGAAAGTAGGTGACGGGTGTTGAACTGACATCCAGAAACACGGAGAAATTACTCCCCACATGTCATGGACTCTTCATGGAAAGGGATCTGTGAACTTGAGAGGCCAGTCCGTAGATTGCATAATCCCTTAGATATATGTTATGTTTATTAGAGTCACAGAGCAAGAGACCTGGAGGCAAACCATTTTCATTCATAACCTCATTCCACCACTAATTAGCTGAATAATGTTGGAAAAGTTATTTACTCTTCCTCTACCTTCCTTCATGACTCTTAAGATGGGAGTCATCATAGGACTTACCTTATGGGTTGTTATGAAGGCTAAGTGATTTCATGTAATGCACTCAAGATAATTCCCTGCATTAAGTAAACACCCGATAATTATTTGCTATAAAATAGTTGTCATTAAAAAACCTAAATTTTGACCAAGCATGGTGGCTCATGCCTGTAATCCCAGCACATTGGGAGGCCAAGCTGGATTGCTTGAGCTCAGAAGTTCAAGACCAGCCTGGGCAACATAGTGAAACCCTGTCTCTACCAAAAATACAGAACAATTAACCAGGTGTTGTGGCACGTGCCTGTGTTCCCAGCTACTTGAGAGGCTGAGGTAGGAGGATCGCTTGAGCCTGGGAGGCAGAGGTTGCAGTGAGCCAAGATTGCATCACTGCACTCAGCCTAGGTGAGAGAGAGAGAACCTGTCTCAAAAACAAAAGAAACAACAACAAAAACCAAAATCTTAACAAAGTTGTCTTTGAGTTACTGAGCATTCATAACATTTCAAAATAATGGGTGAGAACATTGGACCTTGTCCTAGGGGCGAACTGAGAACACATAAGGGAAAACGTCTGAGGAAAAAATGATTTGGCCAAGACAGTAGAAGTCAGAAAGAAACTCACAAAAAAAGGTGTCTAGAGGCAGAATCTGAGCCCTAGGTTTCAGGACCCCTATCCTTCTATGAGATTCTCCTTTCAAAGACACTCTTGAGGAGTCTGGCTCTCATTTTGATTATGGAATTTTGATTATGCCACCAAAAGAAATTTGAAAATCATGTCATTTCCTTGCATAAAATCCTACAGTAATTTCTGACTAGAATAAATTACATACTCCTAATCTTTCAAATTAATTCCCAGTGAAGTTCCTGGGTATATTAGTGAGGACCTTGGTTTTCAGGTCATTTCATTCATTGGCCAAGCCTACTCCCTCACATGAGGTAAGAATGGATGCTTTGCAAAAAGGGCACAGACACACACATGTACATACACACACATCCACCACTGGCACAGCCTCTGAACACCATAGGCTTCATGTGTTCTGGGCCATATACGCTTGAGGCTTCCCCTTAGCAGACGCCTCCACTTCATTACCTTCCTTGCCACCCATGGGTTAATAGCTCCTAAATCCAAGTCTCCAGCCTTGATGTCCTACCAGAACTTCAGATGAGTAACATTTCTGGCTTGTTTCATAATACCTCATACTCAGCATATCTAAAAACGGATGCCCCAATTTACCCAAAACCTTCCTCCCTTGCCTAATTTCCCCAATATAATTGGTTGTTTCACCCTGCGGTGACGGATCCACCATCTAATCCAGAAGGCTGGCAGTCATCTTTGTCTTCTCCCCTCCCACATTTTCATAGTCGCGCATCCCCAACTCACACCCGTAATCCCAGCACGTTGGGAAGCTGAGGCAGATTGTTTGAGCTCAGGAGTTCAAGACCAGCCTGGGCAACATGGTGAAACCCTGTTTCTACCAAAAATACGAAAAAAAAAAAAAAAAGAAAAGAAAAAATAGCCAGGTGTTGTGGCATCTGCTAGAAAGGAAAATTGTCCTTTCTAGTTTTTTAATCTTTCTCATCATCTCCATACCTGCACTCAAGGCTACAGCTCAGATATTCACTATCTCTTGTCTGTTTCATTCCATAGACCTTCTATCTTCAAGCCTTCTACCGTTGTTAGATACCTGAACTCCAAATCTGAACATGTCATTTTATTCTCTAGTTTAAAATTCATTAAAGGTCTTCATTTCTTACATTCTTTAAAATTATCTGCAAGGATTTCCATGAACCTGTTTCTCATGATTCCTCATTCTTTACCATGTCATACTAAAATACCTTCAACTGGTGAAGGCAATACACTCTTTCTTGCTCCTGAGTTTTAGCATAGTGTTTTCTTTTCAGGGCATGTTAGGGTTTGCTCCTTTTTACCATCTATCCCTCTTCTCACTAGTCCCAATTTACCCTTTATATTTCAGAGACAGAAATGTTGTGATCATTTATCAAGATACCAAAATACCAAGCTACTTTTAAAGGTTGATTTGTGCCAAAAGAAAATCTAGAAAATCTGAAAATGTCCTTTAATCTTTGCCAAGCCTGAATCGGCCCTGTTCCATGGCTGGTGTGTTGTATTACAGACATCACCTGTATCGGAGTAACAATATCAGCTTTATAGTCAGTGGTATTACTCATAACAGGTCCTGCTTTCTTCTGACCAAGAGACCACCACCTCCATAACCTTACCCCAGCATAGCATCTTTGAGCACCCAGGTGCATTTCATATTTTTGATAGAAATTCATCTTCACTTTGCTACTTCAGTTGTCCTTGTTCCTTCCTCATCATCCTTGGCCAAGAGTCAGAAAGAAAAGACTAATCACCTCGAAGAACCCTCTAGTGTTCTTCCACCACCACCAAGTTCATCTCGCCATGAATTTGGAAAAACACTAGAGCTTCTTATGCAAGATGAACTTGGTGGTGGTAGAAGAGCACATGGTGGTGGTAGATTGAGAGGCCAGGAAGTGCTCTTTCACCACCAAGTTTATCTTGCAGAAGAGGCTTCTTGGGGGAAATCTTATATGAGATAAACTTGGTGGTGGTGGAAGAGCACTAGAACTTCTTATGTAAAATGAACTTGGTGGTGATAGAGGGATACTTGACGGTGGTGGAAGAGCACTAGAACTTCTTATGTGAGATGAACTTGGTGGTTATAGAGGGATACTTGGTGGTGGTGGAAGAGCACTAGAACTTCTTATGTGAGATGAACTTGGTGCTGATAGAGGGAGACTTGGCGGTGGTGGAAGAACACTAGAACTTCTTATGCGAGATGAACTTGGTAGTGGTAGAGGGACACTTCCAGGCTTCTCAATAAGAGAACAGAGTTTTGCATTAAGTCCCTTCCTCCCTTTCTTCACCACTGGGCCAGCCATAAGCAAACTCTTTTTAGGAACATGAAATCTCACAGGCTCCAGATACCAAAGAATTGTACTGTACTCAAGTCAAAAAGCCTCAGTTGCCAGGCAAATAAAGGGAAAATTTTATTCTTTATATAATGATTTCTTTTTATCCAAATTTCCAGAAATAAGACTGACTCTGTTCCCATCACCAAGAACTGCCTCACTGTCAAATTGCATTTGTGTTAATTTCTACTCTGAACCTCCAAATTCAGGTATTTGAGAATCTTCTATGTCTGTGCACCAATGGACACACTAGGCACTCCACGTCCAGGACCCTGTTCTGCCTGGGGTTTGATCTGCCCAGTGGAGGATGAAATAGGCCCAGCCTCTCGAGAAAGATAAATTAGATACTGAGCCCACCGGTGCTTGGGATTCAGCTTCTCTGCCATCCACCATCCCTGCTCTGCTTCCTGACTTATCTACTTCCCTGCTTATTCACCCTCAGTGACCCCCAGTGCCCACAGTCTGAAGCTAGTGCAGTGGGCTCGGTTTTCCCGTTGGTCTGACAGGCTCTCCTGATCCAATTTCTGACCATCTGCCTAGGCTCATCTATCTCAGGGAGGGATCGAATGTGTCTCAGGGACATGTCCATCATAACCAGCTGTTTGAGCAACATATTAGAGGAAAGTATGGCTTCCCAGAGAACTTACCTAATAATGACGCAGGCCTTAAAACTGTCCTTGGGAAAAAGTGTGTTGGCAGATAGGCTCCTTCAGCAAGAAATATTTATCTTAGCCCAGATATTATGGCAATATGGGTAACACTCAAGAGAGATTCCCGTCTAAGTCAGGTCTAAGTGGGTTAAACCACAGTAAGGATTATCGCCAATTCCTTGGTGAAAAGAAGCTAGATGCCTATCTCAGCTTTCACGGTGTTGCCTTTGCTCTTTGCTGCAATGAAAAATGAACTGTGGACAGTTCTCATTATACATTGTGAGTTTGTCACAATTAAATCCTTTTGTCTCCTTCACAGGGCTCCACGTTGAGGATTCTCTCTGGCCATCATTATATCTAAATGTCAGGTCCTCAAGGACAGATCCTCCCTGGTGACTGGAATCAGGATTCTGGCATGCAGAAATGAGAGGACTGGATGTGCCCTTCCCTTCTGCAAAGAAGGTTGTCTTAATGAGACTCAGCCCTGTCTAGATTGGTCCTACATTGAAATGGCATTAGGTTGCAAGCTCTTTTTGGGAAACTCCTTTCTCCGGGGATAAATCCTATGACTTCATGGCCTTTGGGCTGGCTGATACCCCAGCTCCAGCCTCTGAGCCTCCTTTCTTGACCTCAGACTAATCATCATACGTGTCCTACCCCTTTCTCTGTACCCTCATGGATTCAGCCATGACATGGCCAGGGTCTTGCTATTAGACTAAACATTTCTATGAGACCTCTACCCGTGTTCACCTGGCCAGATGCAGAGCTGATTATTGACTCCAACTCTGCCTACATAACCAAATCCAGTCTGGCCTTTGCTTTACCTTTATCCTGTCAGTTCAGCCAAAACCACGTTCAAGGGAGGAGGGCACACCCTGCCCCGCTCTGGCAGGTCCCCAGGCTAGAACTCTTCTTCATGGCTTTCCTGGGCAGGCTGAGTAGATGGTTTGGCTGAAGCATGTGCTTTGTGGAGGACAGTTATGGGAAATGGGGCTATAAAAGCAGATTGGGGTCAGCCTGGGGAGGACTTGGAGTGAGAGAGAAAGGAGCCTGCCTTCTCCGCACTTGCAGCAGCACACCACCATCGCAGAACAACAGCAGATTTCATTTACTGGATAGGAAGCAACTCCATTAAACTTCAAAGTGTCACTTGAGAGCGGATTATTTTCTTACCAAGGTGACTGGAGGTATTTCAGTTCTAAGACTTTATGATCACATTGTCTCACAGGCAGCTTGACAACGTCTTATGTCTCTGACACTGGAGGGATTTATTCACTTGAAACGCAGCACTAAATCCTTGGCGGGCACTGTATGTAAAATCTGGCTTTATAAATAAACACTACTTTGCCCTTCTGCCTTTCTTTCTTCTGAGAATCTGCAAGCCCCCACCATCTCATAATGAAATAAGCCTTGTGCTCCTACCTTGATGAAAGGTAGATGTTACCCTTGCTGTGTTTTAGAGGCTTCCTCATCTAGAGGATTGGAATGATAATATCCATACCTCTTTCCCTCCAGAGGCCTGAGGAAGTTGGAGCGGATAATGGTGTAGAATTATTCCACTTGGAGACCTCAAGGAAGAAGCAAGAATCCTTTGTCCTAAATGCCACTGCTGTGCCTCTTGTCTCACCCTTTCCCCTAAAATATCATTCTGCTCCCTAATCCAACACAAATGCGTGTTTCCAATGAAAATCCCATTGGGTTTTTCCTACAGACATGGTCATCTAGTTGGGCTTGAATCTTCCTGAATGATGGAGAGCTCGCTGCCTACAAGGGAGCTGGGCATAGGAGACAAGCTCTCTTGCTCACGTGAAGCTAGAATCTATTTCCTGTCAGTGTTCCCCTGGGTCCCAGCCATGATGCTCTGGGGCACCTCCGAGCAAGTGTTATTCTTTCCCAACATGACATACCTCTGATATTTGAAGGCAGCTGTCACAGCAACTTTTTATTATTTCCTTCTTACATGTGAGCTAGAGGAAGACTTTGGCAAACAGGAAAAACTGTTTACAGTGGCTTATAATATTTCCATTTTTAAAGAAATAAACACGGAACAATTTGTCACCCATTTACTGTCCTATTTTTTGGTAGAATAAGTGCTATTTTTAGCTCTGAATCTACCTCGGTTAACTCTTTGTTTCTTAGGAAGATGCTGAATTTGGTTGTGCTCTGAGGCCTTTTCTGACAGTCCTCCTAAAAATTGCGGTTGGTTTCCTCTCTGTATGCCCAAGATACTCTATTTAAATTATCGCATGGTTTTGTTTCGGTTTCGTTACACCCAGCCCTGCCTGTCGTGACCTTAACAATCTCAAGTCCAGTGCATATTTTAGTCATGGTGGGATCCCCAAAGCCTAGCAGAGGGCCTAGAACTTGGTAATCACAAAATAAACGTTTGCTGCTGAATGAATGCTGTCTATACATCATAATAAACAGGGTTGCCAAGATTTCCTCAATGCCTTAAACTATTGGGAATACGTTACTTTACGAAGTTGGTTTATTATTCCTCCTGTCAGCTTCAGGTTCCAAAAATATGGAGCACGTGTACAAATGCAGAAGCAACTTTGTGTATATATACCCCATAAAGAAGATCTACGCCAGCACTCTGCTGTATTTATCTGGCGACTAGCATCAGTGGTGACACATAAAACTATACAGTTAAAAGACATTAAAGTGCAGCTTAGATGAAAACAGATGAAAAAGATAGAAACTGCTCAAAAGGCTGCTGAGAAGAAAAATATCTTTAGGCCCATTCTTTAAAGCATTTACATAAATAATCTCCACTAGATATACACTTCTTTTTTTTCTGTTAATTTTGGTATGTGTATGTGTGTGTGTTAGGAATAGTATTTTTAATTTAAAGCTAGCAGTAGCCATGATGTCACTTTCCTGCTTCTTCAAGGTTTTAGAACATTGTTAGTTTGTCTTCAAATATCTTACATCATTTGTGAGGGGCTTGGCAGAAAGGGGATTGTTAACGACACGGACAGCTAGGGGACCCCCAGACAGCACAAATAATACATGAACAAATCCAATAGAGTCAGAGGAAAGAGGTGGTTTGGAGTTTAATTGCTCTGTTTAACTTCCTGTCAACTTAGATCAAGAAATAACACCTTTTGCCAAGAAAACCATCGGTTAAGGATTGTTACGGTCCTAACCAGCCAAGTTTGACATAAGAAAACTGCTGCGTAAGGGTGTTCGACAAATGCTTCTCTTTACTCAAATTCCATTTTCCATGTTCAGAAAATTTAAAGGAGAGAAAGAGAAAGCCTAACCCTAGCACTTCGATACCATTAACGGAAGAATCGAAAGGATGAGTCCTAATATTTTACGCAAAAAGTACTCATGTTAATTCACTCTGTTGGCTGAGAGGCAGCCCTGTAGATCATGACACTGCTTGCTGCATTGTAACCTTAACCTTACTGGACAGATATGCTCAAGGCATGTCACATTGGAACCATCTCCACAGGTACCTCTCAGGTCGTTTCAGACTGGAGGAAGGGCCTGGGACGCAGATGTGAGCTGAACAGAAGCTGAGATGCCCAGAGCAGAGGCACTGAGGTAGGTGGCTCTTTTTGGCAAGGGAGACACTGTGATGTGAGGGACACTGCACAAGTGCCACCCCATGCTGATCAGGTCAGGCAAGCAAATAATGAGCCACAGAGGCAACTGGGTTTCCCAAGGCACTAAGTCCCTCAAGCCTTAAGCAGCTGGAGCAGTAGCTTCCCATTCAAAACATAGCCTGAAGGATGAGATGCCCAAGGTCAAATCCTGATCATTCCACCTTCCAGCTTTGTGGCCACCAAAAAACAATGTAACCTCTCTAAGGCTCCCTGTGCACAGAAAGAGGGTAGAATGCAATAAACTCAGAAATTCATACTGAAGTTTAAACAACATAATCCTATAAAACTCTCAACATAATGCCTGAAACATACCGAAAATACTTAATAAATGCTTTTAAAAACATGACCAAGTCACAAAGCAAATAATAAGAATTAGCTTGAGAAAATAAAGGCAACAGAAAAGAAAGATTTTCTTAAAAGAAAAAGTAGGTATACTGTACTAGTTTCCAGTGGATGCCATGACAAATTAGCACAAACTACATGGCTTTAAACCATAGAATTTTATTCTTTCTCAGTTCTGGAACTCAGAAGCACAACTTCAAGGTGTTGGCAGATCTGAGCTCCCCTGAAGGCTCTGGGGAAAATTCCTTCCCTGCCTTTCCAGCTTCTGGTGTCTCCAGGTGTTGCTTGGTATGGGGCTGCCCTCCAATCTCTGCCTCTGTCTCCACCTCTCTGTGCCTCTAACTTCTCTTCTCTTTTACAAGGACACTAGCACTGGATGTAGGGCCCACCCAGATGATCAGGATGATCTCCTCTCAAGACCTTTAACTTAATTACCTCTGAAAACATCCCTTTTCCAAAGAAGGTCACAGTCACGGGTTCTGGGGATTAGGACATAGTCATATCTTTTCAGGGGCCACCATCCAACCCACCACAGGTACTGATTAAGCAATAAATATTACATTTAAATTAAACCGTAAAGTTAATTTAGAAAGATCATTTTTTAAAATCATATTATTCACAGTATTAGTTATTTGATCAATTACTCTGGGAAAATTATCATAATGAAAACAAACTTTTCAGAGAGAATAATGAGTTAATGTTGAACTATGTACTTTTTCTCTTTGTGAGTTGTGCACGTGTCTGTGTGTGTGTGTGTGTGTGTGTGAGTGACAACATAGCAAATAAATTTAAATTTTCTTCCAAACAAGGTGTCAATTTTACTGGGGCCTAAGTAAAAGCACACTTTCTCTCTTTAGAGTTTTTCTTATAAATGCTATTCTGTCTATCTATTAAAGTCCTAGGACCCTAGAACCCTTATCAGTTTTGGTGCAGGTGAGGGTGCTGTAACAGAATAAAAAGTCACTGGTGTAGAGTCAAAGGAACTGGTGTGAATTATTTCATCCACAGTCTGACCTCCTTCAAGATGTCTAACTATATGGTCACTAGTTTTCTCATTTGCATAATGGGAGAAATCTTCTCCACCTCCTTACCTTTCACCGTGAACACCCAGTCCCTTGATTTTATGATCTGTACTTCAGAACCTGGCCTGAGCAGGAAACAGACATCCCTGGTGTGTGTTCTGTTTCTTCCTCAGGCCAGGTTCTGATATGATAAAGACATATCTGTTCCTTCAAATGTGTCCCGGTTTCAAGAAAACCTACTCAATCTTACTCATACAAAAGAGTTTATTCTCAGATTGCAGGTGCACTGAGACTGAGAATGACAGCAGGAACCTAGGAAGCACTGGGAACCAGTGGCTGACCCCTCTCTTGAGGGTCACATCCCTGGCCCCGCCCCACCTCACCCTTCCTTCTATCATGACAGTTGACCTCTGTCTCTGTATCCACAGGTTCCAGCCTCATGCCACTGAGTAGCCTCCTTTGCTTGCAGATGGCTGCGGGCGGCTCCCTTGTACTTTTGAGCTGCGTGTGGTTTTGGCTATCCTATTGAGCCCAAGTCACCTTGTATCGCCTGCCAAAGTACCCCTTCCATCTCTGCTCCACTGCTTACTCCATCAACCTCCAAGTTTCCAAATTCCAAGCTGCCTAGAAAAGAATCTGATTTGACCCATTTCCTTTTAGACGAGCACGTGAGCTATGAAGTATAGGAATATGCTGGCCTTTGGGCAATGCACAATCATCTGCAGACAGAAGGCATGGCTGTGTAGAGGAAAATGCAGCTACTTTCCCTCAGAAGGTCCTGCATGTGGATCTGCTGTACCTATTCTAGGGGCTGTGGCAGAGAACTAAGGCACTGTCATCTCTACAGTGTGCTGCCATTCTAAAACAGTCATCCTTCCTTCCCCTAATTCATGCAGTTCCACATGAGATGCAGTGTTCTTATATGACCCTAGCCACTAACCACAGTGGACTTGTTCAGGATGTGACACTTGTAACCCACTGGACTGACAATTCCCTTCTCCTCAATTTCTGAAGTTGAGTCTATGAGAGTCACTCAAGCTTTCCTGTTTTCACTAAAGCCATAAATCTTGAATGTTGCTCGTGGCCATGTTTTTTGCCATATGTAGAAAACCGTTATCTAGTAGGAGAGAAAGATGCCAACGTGCAGCAGGGAAACACTGAGATGCAGGGTGGAGGGATGCTGCCAGCATCTCAGGCTCCAGCTCGACTTCCTTCTGAGACCCAGCTGGGTTTCCTGGCTGACTCAGACTGGTGGATTCTGTGAGATCCCCCACAGTACTTCCTTCATAGTGGCCATCGTGCTTTAGCCAGCTCATGTGGGTCTCTGTGGCTTCAACTACGGCAATTGTAACCATCTTGCAACAGTGAGGACAGGATGAAACAGACTTCTCCAGGATGCCCCTGTCCCCTTTGGCCCAGAGCCCATCCTATAAGTAGTACTTGGAATTGGCCAGAGTCCCATCAGCAGCATCAAGTCTCACATTTGATTGTAACAGATGCCATGTATATAATTCTCAATAGAATTCATTATTTTCCTAATGTTTATTGAGTGACTATAATATGACAGGCACTAGGATCTGTGCTGGGGATTTAATAAAGAATAGAACAGCCTGCTGGCAGAACCATGGTCTTTTTTTCTCTTTCTTTCTTTCTTTCTTTCTTTCTTTTTTTTTTTTTGATAGAGTCTCATTGTGTTTCCAGGCTGGAAGGCTCACTGCAACCTCAAACTCCCAAGTTCAAGTGATTCTCCTGCCTCAGCCTCCCAAGTAGCTGGGGTTACAAATGCCTGCCACCACACTCATCTAATTTTTTATATTTTTAGTAGAGACAGGGTTTCACTATCGTAGACAGACTGGTCCCGAACTTCTGACATTGTGATCTGCCTGCCTTGGCCTCCCAAAGTGTTGGGATTACATGCGTGAGCCAACGCGCCCGGCCAGAGCCATGGTATTTTAAACTTATTTTCATCCTGGAATTTTCAGTAGAAAGGATCTGCTCTAACTAAACATTGCAGCCCTACCCACACCCCACCATCACAAGACAAGAGCCTTTGTAAACCCAAAACTCCCTCTACTGAGACCCTGACTACATTCACATACTTAAGCCATGCAGAGGGTACTGGGGGCTGCCAGTGTTAGCAATGGGAAGGAAACCCCTATACCCCCTTTTTTATCACTACTTTTGGGATTTTTCTTTCCCTTGATTCCACAGGCAATTATAGGAAATAAATACAAGTCAGGTTAAACCCTTTCTAACAAGCAGGCTGGGAGGATAAGAGTAACTCTGTCACTACCTGGTATCCCCATATCCCTGCTAAGCTCCTTGAACACAGAGGAGTTCCTTGATTTCCTCAATGTTTAACAAACATTTCTTAGGGACTTTGAAGTACTAAACACTCTTCTAGGGGCTAAAGTGTCAGTGGCATGTGAAATAGAAAAAGTGCATTCTAATGGAATGATAAAGAATAAGCAAGTCATAGGTAATGTCAGGTCAGGTAACAATGATGATGACCAGCAGTTGGATGGGGTGCATGGATGGAGCTGGGCCAGGCCAGGTGAGAGACCTCTCTGGGCAGTGGCCTTTGAACAGATGCCTTTGATTTGTGTAAATGTTTTGGGGATTTTCCAGCAAGTACAAATATTTTGTATTGCAAAAATATCCAAAAACCAGCAAGGAAGCTAGGATGACTGTAATGAAAGGAGCAAAGGAAATGCAGTTAGAGTGGCAGAGCATTGTATTCAGGGAAGAGAACCTGAAGGCAAGACGAGAGCCTGCAGATGCTGCCAAGAGCCCTGAATTTTAGATGCAAATTCCTATCGGACAGGTTGTAATAAGTTGGATGGTGGACCCCTCAAAAGATATGTCCACATTCCATTATAATATCCAGAATAAGTGAATATGGCATTATGTGGAAAAAGAGCTTTTGCAGATGTAATTCAGGATCTCAAGATGAGATTCATCCAAAATTACCAATGGAGACTCTAAAACCAATATTTCCTTATAGGAGACATGTAAGAGACACTCACATAAGATAAAGCCATAAGATGAAGGCAGAGGTTGAAATCACACTGTCACAAGCCAAGGAATGGCTGGAGCCACCAGAAGCTAGAAAGGCCAAAGATAGATTCTCCCCTAAAGCCTCTGGAAGGAGCACAACCTCACTGATGACGTGACTTAGGACGTCTGACCTCCAGAAATGCAGGAAAATAAATTTCTGTTGCTTTAAGTCACACACAATTGTATTTTTAATTTGATGAATTCATGGAGGTCACATATCCTATGGAAAGGAGAGGTGTATTCCTCCTCCCCTTGAATCCTGGCTGGCCTATGACAGCTTTGCCCAGAGACAGTGGCAGAAGCAATGCTGAGCTGGTTGAGGACCTAGGCTTTAGCAGAACTGCCAGGTGCCATTCTGGTCTCTGGGAGCCTTTAGCAACCACATAGAAGTCCTGCTGGAGAGTTTTGGACTACATGGTGAGAAAGAGGGGGCCCCGCTGGGCCCAGTGGATCCCAGCCTTTCAATTCCCCCTCTAAAGTGCTGGTTATGAGAGTGAGGCTGTCTTGAACTCTATGCCAGACCAGCCTCAAGCTGAATCCTCTTGAGTGCCCTCAGTTGAAGCCGTGTAGAATCACCACGTTCAGCCTTGCTTAGATTCCCAATCCACAAACTGTGAGATGTAATAAAAATGGTTGCTGCTTTAGACCACTACATGTAGGGATTGTTTATAATTGGAATACTAGGGGATGGCAACCATTGGGGGGCTTGTTAGCAGCCCTCCTGCTGTGTGAAGACTAGAGCCTAGGGGACACTAGAGGCTGCAGTGAGATCAGCGAGGGGCTATCCCAGTAGTGCCAGGAGAGGTTCTTTGGCTTTGAGTAGAAGGTGGAGCTGGAGGGGCTGAAGAGGAATCACGTCTCAGATACATTTCAAAAGTCAACCCTGGGTCATTTACTGCTAGTATGGATGTGGGTGTGAAAGACAGTCAAAAATGACTGTAAGAGTTATGGCCTAAATATCTGGATAAATGGGAGAGAAGGAGCTTTAGAGGAAGGGCAGCTGTCAAAAATTTTGTTTTGAATTTGTTGATTTTCAAATATCTGTTGGATATCCAAGTAGAGATGGCTGATACTCCAGTCTGGAGTTCAAAAAGGAGAAGAAGCTAGAGATGAAAGATGTCGGTAAACAGAGACTAAAGATATGGAAGTAGATGAGATCATTTAGGGAACAACTTTATGTAGCATTGAGGCATGAAAGCCACTCTTTGCAGCACTCCAATTCATGAGATTATGAAGATTAGGAGAAACTAGTAATGGACACTGTGTATGGTCTGCTTGTGTCTTTCAGAATTCATATGTTGAAATCCTTGTCTGCAATGTGATGATATTAGGAGATAGGGCCTGCAGGGGGTGATTAGGTCATAAGGTTTAAGTTCTTATGAATGAGATTAGTGTCCTTATAAAAGAAGCCCCAGAAAGCTGCCTCACCCTTTCCACCATGTGAGGATACAGCAAGAAGGCAACATCCATGAACCAGAAAGAGCACCCTCACCAGACAGCAAACCTGCCAGCACCTTGATCTTGGATTCCCACACTCAAAAACTGTGGGAAACAAGTTACTGTTGTTTATAACTCACCCAGTTTAAGAAATACACAAATGCCTCAACTGACTAAGACAGAGCCTAAGGAGTGACCAGTGAAGAAGAGAAAAACCAATAGCACTGCATCTCAGGAATCAAGTAAACAAAGGGTTTCAAAAGAAAAAAAAAACAATCAAACAAAAATCCACTGTCAAAAGTGCCTGGGAAGTCAAATAAGGTGTAGTCTGAGATGACGTTGACAAAAAAAATTTTTTTTACTAGCACAGTGCAAACAAAATCCTCATTGGAATGAGATCAAGGAAAATTTGGAAGTCAAAAAAAAAGCTGAAGCATTTAGACAATCAGCTCACAGAGTATTACTCCAAGACAAATGGAGAAGTATGATGTGAACTGAGTCAGGGTGATCACTAGATATTTCTCTGCTGGGATGATGAGGGAAGAAAAGGAGCAAGATTGTTGAGCAATCAAGCAGGAAGGGATTCAGCACAAGAGTGGAGGGTGGCTTCCGGTGGGAGCAGGCACAGCTCATCACTGCTGTGGGCAAGAAGGCAGAGTGTATGAAAGCAGACACAGAAAGGGTCATAGAGTTAGAATAGTGGATTGTTTCTGACTTTTTTAGTCACAGAAAGGGTGATAGAGTTAGAGTAGTGGATTGTTTCTGACCATTTTTATTGTTGCAGGAAAATAAGGTAGAGAAATTATCTAGGTAGGAAAGGAAGAGAGGGGAAGACCTTTGACATGAGCAGAGAAGATGTGAAGTAATCTCAGAGGGAGGAGGGTGATGCATAAGGGGAAGTGGTAAGATGGGCCCATTTGATATTTTTGGTCTTAATTTAAAGAAACCCCTGCAGTCGTGTGTAGTCACCAAGGAGATGCGTAACTCAGATGCCTTTCAAGAGAGAACAGGTAGTCAGCTGGGGAAAGGCAGTTGGCCAATAGCCTCCTGTGCAGCACATTCAGTATCCATGAAAACACGTGAGCCTAGGCTATGTTCTTCTTGGCAACTCCCAGCTCATGACTGAGCATGGAAGGATCTCAGGGCTCCTCACTGGATTGGCCAAGACTTTCTCAGAATTGCAGCATAACCCAAGGCTCTTCCTGCTCCCTCACACATGTTAGACCAGCCTCACATTCCAAAACTTGTCCTTGCCTCCTCCTGCTCCCTGACACATCATCTCTCAGGGGAGTTACTATCTCCCACAATCTGCCTGCTCCCATGCTCCATCTTGGCTTCTGCTTCCTCGAGATTCCAGCTAACACAATGAGGTTATGACTCTTTCTCTCCAGTCATCTTCAGCTGTTCCAGGAACGGCCCACAGATACATGCGGTCAGCAGAAAGCCAGACTTTAACAAATGCTCATGAAGGAGTGACAGAGGGGCAAAGACATGGAGAGCTCCCAATGTATGCAGATACAGCTCTGACTATGAATCCAAGCTTGTTAGGAAAAGGAGTGACCCCTGGGAAAGGTGATAAACCTTAGAGAGTTGAGAGTGTCAGGCCATGCACTCAGGACCATACAGTGAATCAACCATCCCTTCTTCGGAGAACTAACCTAGGGAAGACAGAGGCCCGTGCAAAGGTTGCTCCTGATGCTCTTCTCACTTTCGCCACATGCCTCAGTGCTGAAAGATCACATTTATATTGCAAACCTTCATCGTGTTGGGATTGTACTATGTACATGTGTCTGTATCTATTTTAACTGTCTGAAAATTAAACAATAAATAGTTGATGCAGATATTGTTTATATATATATATATATATATATACATATTCGAATTGTGTTTTAGGTTTGGGGTACATGTAAAGAACATGCAAGATTGTTGCATAGGTACATACATGGCAGTGTGATTTGCTGCCTTCCTCCTCATCACCTATATCTGGCATTTCTCCCCATGTTATCCCTCCCCAGCTCCCCACCCCCGCTGTCCTTCTCCTAGTTCCCTTAAACAGACCCCAGTGTGTGGTGCTCCCCTCCCTGTGTCCATGTGTTCTCATTGCTCAACACCCACCTATGAGTGAGAACATGCAGTGTTTGATTTTCTGTTCTTATGTCAGTTTGCTGAGAATGATGGTTTCCAGGTTCATCCATGTCCCTACAAAGGACACAAATGCATCGTTTTTTGATGGCTGCATAATATTCCATGGTGTATATGTGCCACATTTTCCCTGTCCAGTCTATAATCGATGGGCATTTGGGTTGGTTTCAGGTCTTTGCTATTGTAAACAGTGCTGCAATGAACATTCGTGTGCATGTGTCCTTATAATAGAACGATTTATAATCCTTTGGATATATACCCAGTTATGGAATTTCTGGGTCAAATGGAATTTCTATTTCTAGGTCCTTGAGGAATCGCCACACTGTCTTCCACAATGGTTGAACTAATTCACACTCCCACCAACAGTGTAAAAGTGTTCCTATTTCTCCACATCCTCTCCAGTATCTGTTGTCTCCAGAGGCAGATATTGTTTTACCAATGTTTGTTTATGAAGAAACTGAGTTTCAAAGAGAAGTCCTATAGCCATAAGCAGCAAATTTATACCCAATTCTACTTCAAAGACTTCAGAACCTGAGCTCTTTCCACAATATAACATTGTTGCTATTGGTTAGCTACAACTTACATATCAGAGGTACTAATGTATTTAATCTTAGGTACACAGAGTTGGTACGGCATGCAAATGTGTATGTAAATGATTATTTTAATTTCTACAAACAAAGATGCAAATGTATCCTTAAGTTTACAGGAAACTGGTAAGATAACTTTACCTCAGTTGACCCATCCTTAGGGCTCCAGCAAATCCGAATCTTTCTAATATAAATAAACCCCTAGCTTTCCATATGAGAGCTATTTCTTCAGAATTTAAAACACTGAGTCTCTGGACCCCCATCAAAGATATTTTTAACTCCTCATGACGTTCTTTAAGGCTGAGATAAATGTAAAAAACAAAACCCTTTTTCGGGAATTTTCTCTCTCCAAATATAGAAAAAAAATAAAATAAAATAGCATCTATCCTTGGAAATTCAGGCCAGGACATAGCTGTGGCCTTTAGCATTCTAGCTTCTCTAATCAGGCCTTTGTCTGAACTCAGAGCACCCAGGGTTCACTTTCTCTGTTCTCCCCTCCCACAAGCAGAAGAGTATCACAAGCAGATAATTTAATTTGCATGATTGGAAAAATCTACTGCTTGCCCCTACATTCCCACTCAGTTCTCTGGGGTGTGAAGTCTGAAGTCTGTCCAATCTTTAGGAGTCTTCATTAATGTAATTCCCCTTGGACTCATCAAATATTCTCACCTAATACTTAACTCAGACGAAAATGCATATGAAAATGTTCTTTAAGTATGAGGTGACAGATATGCTAATTACCTTGATTTGGTTATTCTACATGGTATACATGAATTAAAACATCACACTGTATCCCATAAATAGATACAATTATTATGTGTTAATTAAAATAATTTTTAAAATGTTTTTTAAAAAGATAAAGTAGAGAGGAGGTAGAGTAGAAATGGGAAAAAGAGACACCTCAGATAGATCATCTAAGGCAGAACACTGTAATTCAACAGAGAAATGACAGGAAACACCGAAAGCAAGGAAGGAGAGGGAGGCAGGACAACCTGGTTTGCCAGGATTGTCTAGGAGCCTGGAGGGGCTAATCAATATGGGGAAAGGGTAAGTGAGAGGCCCTCCAGTGCCCCACATTTTCACCTCAGCCTCCTGAGATGCTAGCCAAGCAAGAGCCCCTAGACGCTCATAAGCCCTAAGGCTAACAAAAGGAGCTGCCTGGAAGCTATGAAGGCACCACTCCAGAGAGGAGGCGCACACTGGGTCCTACATCCCCCTTCCCACATCCTAAACAGCTATAGAAAGATGCCATATAGAGAGCCCAGCATGCTGCATCCTATCAGGCTTCCCAACTGCCTCTGTATCTCCACATCCCTGGGGTCCCATTAACATTCCCTGCCCATGGTCACTGTTGCCCACAGCCAGCACTGCAGCTGCCACCAGGGCTGAAGAGCAAGCCATTGGCAACAACCCTGCTGCCCCCAGCAGCAAAGCCACCATGTATTTTCACACAACCCAAGGATAAATTGTCCTTTCTACAGCTGCTACCACTGCAGACTGCCACCGCCAGGTCCAAAGCATTAGAAAAATATACACTCCCCAGTCATCTGCATGTGGCTACTGTCACCAAAAGCAGCCATGTTCTTTCCCATAGCAAGGCTGTGACACAGTTGGTGCCACCCCTACCCTAGCAATCCACCAGGGCCATGGTGATCACTGTGTCTCTGCCTATGACAGTCAGCACCTGCAGGCACCCTTGAGGGCTTAAAAACAGATCTTCCCAGACCTACTCCACAACCCGTTTCCAAGTACCTGAGCACATCATTTGTGGGCTTGGAGACCACCCAACCTACTCCACCACAATTGGCACATGTGCACTTCTCCTGAAGACTGGAGGCCAGCTCCATCCAACCTGCTGTTACCACCACAGCTGGCATACACTGCATGTGTCACCTGCAGTCGTGAAGACTAGCTCACGAAACCCGTTGCAGGCACTGCAACACCATCATGGTGAGACAGCCAAAGGACTGTCTCACCATGGTTACTGACATTAGTTACATCACACCCTCTGCCCAAGGGCCCAAGAACCTGCCCATTCACCAGTCCATTGCTGTCTCTACTGACACTTGAGCAAATTACCTGGAGGTCCAAGATTAGGATTCCCCAGACCCACTAACACCAGTGCCAGCATATTCTGCCCTAGCAGCCAAGGATGGGCAAGCTTGGGCCACTGCTGCTACCACTGGGAACCCAGAAACAGGCCCACCTGGTATCCCCAAACCCAGTAAAGCTTTACTATAGCCTTCACTAACAATTGCACCCTAAACTACTGAGGAAACCACAGACACCACTGACACAGTTTACCGATGAAGAAATCACAAGGATAATATACTACTACATGCAACCAGAGTCAAAGCCAATGTGCCCTACCCAACCAATGCCATAGGTACATCTTCAGGAAAAATTCCTCCCTTACAAAACCAAATTCAAAGAATTGAAAGAAGCAACTACTATACCAGATGCGTAGATGTCAATATAAGGGCACAAGAAACATGAAACAGAAAGGAAATAGGACACCTCCAAAGGTGGTAAAAGATTGCAATAACTCTCCAGCAACAGATTTCAATGAAAAAGAAATGTATAAAGTCTTGGAAAGATAATTCAAATTTTTGATACAAAGGAAGCACAGTGTGATACAAGAGAATGCAGAAAAGCAATACAAAGAAATCAGAAAAACAATTCAGGATATGAGTGAGAAATTTACCAAAAATACAGATACCATTAAAAAGAACGAAACATAGGTTCTGGAACTAAAGGATTTATTAAATAAAATAAAAGTACATTTGAAATCTCCAACAAAAAACTAGATCAAGCAGAGGAAATAATTTCAGAACTTGAAGACAGCTCTTTTGAAATAACCCAGTCAGGCAAAAATAAAGGTAAAAAGAATAAACAAACCCTTATAATGACATGTAAAACACCGTAAAGTAACCAAAATTTTGAGTTCTTCAAGTCCCAGAAAGTAAAAATAAACTGAAAGGAATATAAATCCTATTTAACTAAATAATAGCTGCAAATGTTTCAAGTCTAGCAAGAACCTTAAGACATCAAGATAAAAAAAAGCACAGAGATTTCCATACATGAAATTAAATTGCAATTCAAAAAGATCTTCTCCATGACACATTATACTTAAATTGTCAAAAGTCAAAAACAAAGGGAGAATTTATAGAAATAGCAAAAGAAAAGTGTATGGTCGCTTATAAGGAAACCCCATCAGATTAACAGCAGATTGCTCATTAGAAACCTTACTGGCCAGGATAGGTGGGATTACATACTCAAAGTGCTGCAAGAAAACAAATTATCAGCCAAGGATACTATACCCAGCAAAGTTGTCCTTCATAAATGAAGGAGAAATAAGGTCTTTCCCAGATAAGCAAAAGCTGAGGGGATATATTACTACTAGACCAATCCTACAAGAAATGTTTAAAAAAGTCCTACACCTGGATGCAAAAGGGCAATATTTACCATCATGGAAACACATGGAAGTATAAAACACACTAGTAGAGCAAATACACAAATAAGGAAGAGAAAGAACTCAAATGTTACTCTGCAGAAAACCACCAAATCAAAATGATAAACAATCAGAGATCAAGAATAGACCAAAGTATATATAAAACAGCCAGAAATCAATTAATAAAATGACAGGAATAAGTCCTCGTGTATTAATAATAACGTTAAATATAAACAGATAAAACTTTCCACTTCAAAGATGTAGACTACTGATCATGCACCATTGCTAATTTCTGTATTCCCAGCATTTTGGAAGGCTGAGTCAGGAGGATTCCTTGAGCCAAGGAGTTCAAGGCAGCAGTGAGCTATGATCATGCCATTGCACTATAGTCTGTGTGACAAAGTAATACCCCCCATGTCTAAAAAAAAAAAAAAAATACAAACTGGCTGAATGAATTTAAAAAATATGACCCAACAATATGCTGCCTATAAGAAACTTATCTCACTTGTAAAGACACACGTGAACTGAAAGTAAAAGAATAAAAAAGAGATCTCTTACATATGCAGACAAGAACCAAATATGAACAGAGGTAGCTATATTTATATTAGGTAAAACAGACTTCACATCAAAAGCCATAAAAAGAGACAAAGAAGGTCATTATATAAATATAAAGGAGTCAATTCAGCAAGAGGATATAAAAATTCTAAATCTTATATGCACCCAACATTATAGCACCCAGATATGTAAACCAAATATTACTTTAACTATAGAAAGATACTGTACTACAATAATAATTGAAGACTTAAACACCCCACTCTCAGCATTAGATAGATAATCTAGACAGAAAATTAACAAAGAAGCACTTATTTAAATTGCACATTAGACCAAATAGACCTAACAGACATTCACAGAGCATTTTAGCCAATTGCTGTGAAATATACTTTCTTCTCATCAAGACATGAAACATTCTCCAGGATAGACTATACGTTAGGGAATAAAACAATTTTTGACAAATATTTAAAATTAAAATCATAAGAAGTATGTTCTCAGACCATGATGAAATAAAACTAGAAGCCAATAACATGAGGAAATTTAGAAACTGTACATACATGAAATTAAACTACATGCTTCTTAATGACCATTAATTCAGGAATGAAGTTAAGGAAGAGTAAAAAAAAAATTCTTAGAACAAATACAAATCAAAACACAACATATCAAAACCTTTGGGATACAGCAAAATACTAGCCAACTGAATCCAACAGCACATCAAAAAGATAACACACCATGATTAATGGGATTTATTCCAGGGATGCAAGGATGCTTCACCATATGCAAATCAATAAATGTAATACATCACATCAACAGAATGAAGAACAAAAACCTCAATAGATGCAGAAAAAACATTAGATAATCTTCAACACTGCTTCATGGTAGAAACTCTCAATAAACTAGGCATAGAAGGAACATACCTCAACATAATAAAGGCCATATATAATAAACCAACAGCTAACATAATACTGAATGAGGAAATGCTGAAAGCCTTTTCTCTAAGAACTGGAACAAGACAAGGATGCCCACTTTCACCATTCCTATTCAACATAGCACTGGAAATACTAGCCAGAATAAGGAAGAGAAAGAACTCAAATGTTACTTTACAGAAAACTACCAAACTACAATGAGTAAACAATAAGAGATCAAGAATAGAACAAAGGATATACAAAAACAGACAGAAATCAATTAATAAAATGACAGGAATAAGCCCTCACATATTAATAATAATTTTAAATATAAACAGATAAAACTGCTGAAATAAATATATTGTGAATATATATAAAAATATGTTTGTTGAAATATATAGATACAAAGTATATTTTAAGACCATAGTAATCAAAACAGCATAATATTAACATAAATCAGACATATAAACCAATGGAACAGAATAGAGAACCCAGGTATGAATAGACATATGTAGAGCAAACCAATGTTTGATAAAGGCACCAAGAACATACACTGAGGAAAGGACACCCTTGTCAATAAATGGTTCTGGAAAAATTGAATAACCATATTCTGAAGAATGGAACTGGACCCCTATACCTTATCATATACAAAATCAATTCAAAATAGATTAAAGATTTAAACATAAGACCCAAAACTGTAAAACTTCTAGAAGAAAACAGAGAAAACACTTTGGGATACTGGTGTAGGCAAAGAATTAATAGCTAATACTTCAAAACCACAGTCAACAAAAATAAAAATAGACAAATGGGACTACATTAAACCAAAAAACTTTTGCACAGCAAAGAAAACAATCAACAGAGTGAAAAGACAGCCTACAGAACAGGAGAAAATATTTTCAAACTATTCATCTGATAAGGGACATATCCAGAATACACAAAGAACTCAAACAGTAAAAATTCAACAGTAATAAAAATAATAGTCCCATTAAAAAGTAGGTAAAGGACTTGAGATGAATAGACATTTCTGAAAAGAAGACATACAAATGACCAACAGATGTATGAAAAATGCTCAATATCACTAATCATCAGGAAAATGCAAATCAAAACCACAGTAAAATATCATCTTACCGCAATTAGACTGGTCATTATTAAAAAGACAAAAAATAACAGATACTGGCAAGGATATGGAGAAAAGGGAACTCTTTTACGCTCTCAGTAGAAATGTAAATTAGTACAGCCATTATGGAAAACAGTATGAAAATATCTCAAAAAATTAAAAATAGAACTACCAAAAATATAGCAATCCCACTAGTAGGTATTTATCCAAAGGAAAAGAAATTAGTATACCAGAGCTATACCTGGACGCCCATGTTTATTGCAGCACTATTCACAATAACGAAGATACAGAATCAACCCTAGATGTCTGTCAACAGACAAAGAGATAAAGGAAATGTGGTAATACACATGATGGAATACTATTTGGCCAGAAAAAAGAATAAAATTACGCAATTTGCAGGAACATAGATGGAACTGGAGATTGTTATGTTAAGTGGAAGAAGTCAGGAATAGAAAGACAAATATTGCCATCTTCTCACTCATATATGGAAGCGAAAAAAGTTGATCTGATGGAGTAGAGAATAGGATGACAGGTGCCAGAAGATAGGAAGTGTGTGTGTGCAGGGGCCATGACAAGAAGTTGTTTAATGAGTACAAATATACAGTTAGATAGAAGTTATAAGTTCTAATGTTCCATAGCAGAGTAGGATAACTGCAGTTAATAACGGTGTGTCATATATCTCAAAATAGCCAGAAGAGAGGACTTGAATGTTCCTAATACATGGAAAAAGTAAATAGTTGAACTGATGGACACCCCAAATACTCTGACTTGATCATTACACATTCTATGCATGTAACAAAATATCACATGTACCCCATAAATATGTACAAATATTATGTATCAATAAATAAATAAATAAATGGGAAAGGGGGCCCTAAAGGGGGAAATGGATACGGGACAACGCAAATGCTGCCTTGAACAATGAATTTCCTAAAACCGTACACATCCCTCTGATGTCACTTTGCAGAGTGGGGACAGGTGACTTCTCCAGGCCCCTCCTCTCACAGGACTCCTACACTGTAGACACCTAAAACATGCTGCAGTTCCTCAACTGGACTGTCTCTTCCTTGCTCTGAGCCTTTTCACCTGCTTGTCCCTCTTCTTCAGCCCCTTTTCCCTACATCTGCCTAACAACTAGTGACCCTCCAAGAGTCGACTCCTCCACCCAGCCTCTCTCTTCCCCTTCAGATTGGATCCTGGCTCTGTGCTCCCCCAGAACTCTCTGGGAAGGCCTAAAGGACAGTGATCCTGTTTTATTTATATTCATATTTCCAGCATGTAGCTCAGTGTCTTAAACATTTTTAATAAATATTCAAGTGACTAAATGAAACTCCATTAAAGAATTTAGCACATTGTCCAATAGCTGTTAGATGGTTTATCTCACTAGACTGCTATGTACTGAAGAATTGTGTTGTTTATTCCTCTATCCCTAGGAAGTTAACACAGTACCTGGTCCATAGGGGGTGCTCAATAAATAATTTGGAGTTAATTAATGAACTGTAGGCAACATGCACTTTCACCTGCAAGCTGGATCTTTTCGATGTTGAAAATGGCTTTGCCTTTGCTGCTGCTGTCCTCAGTACTTAGCAGAAAGTTGAAGCAACATTGTTCACATTGTTGATGCACGTCCTGACAGCCCCGCAGTGAATGAGCCCCTCCAGCTGCACCCCTTGCACCTAGTTAGAGGCTCAGCCCCTCCTCAGAGCTTCATGATCCTGAGGGAGGCACACATACCTCCATCGCCTCCTCTTCCATTCTTCCCCTGCTGTTTCTGGAATTAAGGTGCCTCAGCCCTGGCCTCACTGTGACACTCATTACTCTGGTATAGATGGCCTTCCACCTCCCTGTTATTCTGTGAAGATTGGAAAGGAGAGACCTTTCTTGGGCAAGGGAATGGGTTTTGTCAGTATTCAGTGTGTAACAACAGAAAGTATAATAAATTCTGGCAGTCAATCGTATATGACATGATAATGAATGTTAACATCATGTGCCCCCCTTTGCCTACAGAGGGGAAAGTCATGTTAGATTACAGCTAAGCACAGGCACCTTGTGATTTCTATTTGCTTCTCTTTCTTTCTCCTCCTTTCCCTGGTTTGACCTCAGCACTTGCTCAGCTCCACCCCTACATCCCCAGCTTCATCTTCCCCGCGTTGCTCAGAAACATTGCTTCAATTCCCCTGGGCTCCGCATCCTCTATGTAAGAAACCTGACCTCAGATGCAACTTCCCTCCTCCTAACTTAACAGAATGCTCTGCCTGGAGAGCCCTCCTGCAGCCATCAGGCAGCCCCCTGAGTCTGAATTAGACTGAGTAGGATAACAAACCAAGAGAGAACTGTGAGGAGAATCCCATGCTCAGGGCCTGCTCCACGCAAGTCAAGAGGCAAGACTCTGGCTTCTCCCCCACAAAAGGAATACAAAGCAAAACCAGAGCCAAAGACCTGTTCCTTGCCTTAGTTTCTCCCCCAAATTCTTTGGCTTCAAGGACCATGCCTACTATTTTGAATTTTAAAATATCAAGGTCCCATAATATAATTCCCAGGATCAGCATTTTGCTCAGTTACATTCTTGTTAATGAAGGCGGTAATGAGCATATGTGTTTGAAAGTAGAAACACTATCGCTGGAGCCACAGGGATCTTTTAGAGAAACATTCTTGTAGCAGCCTCAGGTGCTCCAGCTGGCCAGTCTGGACCTGCTCCCCTTCAACAGTAAAAATACTTGATAATTGTCCTTTTATTAAAGAATAAAGGAATAATCTTCAACTCATAATAATCATTAATTAATCATGATGATCTTCCAAGTGCATAATGTGCCATTTAATCCTTACTACATATACACACATAAGTACATATAATATATCTAATATGGGTTATATGTTATATATGGCTCAGAAAGTCCTGGTCACTTATCTTAAGGGACATAGCCATGAGATGTCTGGACAAGAGTCAACCTCTCCACTTTATCCACCAAGCACCAGTATAAAAAAAATCACCTTTAGCCCGGTGCAGTGGCTTACACCTGTAATCCCAGAACTTCAGGGGGCCAAGACGGGTGGATCACCCAGGAGTTCAAGACCAGTCTGGCCAACATAGTGAAATGCTATCTCTACTAAAAATACAAAAATTTAGCTGGGCATAGTGGTGTGGGCCTGTGGTCCCACATAATCGAAGGCTGAAGCCTGAGAATGGCTTGAACTGAGGAAGCAGAGGTCACAGTGAGCTGAGATCGTGCCACTGCACTCCAGCCTGGATGGCAGAGAGAGACTCTGCCTCAAAAAAATGAAAAAAGAATCACTTTTGACCAATGACCTGGACTTGTCCTTTCTCTCCTTGGCATAAGTCAAAGATACAGAAGGCTTGCTTTAAAAGCCTCCACTAGCAAAAAGGTGGGAAGCGTGGCTAATTTAGCAATAACAATTAACATCTGACCTTATTCTGCAGCTGACAAAGCACTTTTTCCTACATTATTTCTTCAGATTCTCAAAAAATAAATAAATGAAGTAGGCATTATTATGATCATTATGCTCATTATACAGATAGAGAAACTGATGTGGCTTAATCAACATTCATAACTATTTAAGTCTTTAAAATATACTGAAAAAGAGGTTCCCAAGCAACAAATTACATTTAATGGCAATAATAATCTTAATGTTATTTGAATGTCGCTTTACAGTTTCAAAGTATTTTCACATGCATTTAGTTTCCAAATTAAATTGTACAAACATGCAGAAATTTTAAGGTATGCATGTTCAGCCTAGTTATCCCACATCCTGAAATCTTTCATAAAGAAATAAACTACAAGAAGGCACCTACAGTGAACAGCCTTTATTCCATCATCTTGTCTCCTTGAAGACAATCAGGAAAACGTAGTCAGGGAGAGGGAATTCCTAGGCCTCCTCTCCCAATGGCAGACTCAGTCCCCAGAGGGGAAACTGCCATTGACCTTTTCACAACACTCTCCCCACCTGCCCTCAGGGGAAGAATTGCTCTCTTGATTGCAAAGATACTAAGATCCAAGGGACCTCATTTCAACAGTGGATAAATTCCTTGTTTTGAAAGATAATGTACGTCTGTGAAAATATTTTTTCTTTCCAGCTTCTCCACCTGCACCTAATGGGAATGTATGGTCTATAAGCTACATCTATGTTGAGGGGAGCCGAAAAATGCTTATAACATTAAGTGGAGAAAAGCAGGACCCCAAATTATATACACACAGTAAGTCCTCGGTTGTATATATTTTTAAGTTTTTAATGACTAGATGTCTATTTATACTCATTTTAATACTTGTACCTTTAAAATCAGTAAATCATTTAATACTTGTATCTTTAAAATCAGTAAATCATTTAATACTTCTATCTTTAAAATCAGTAAATCATAAATTATTTTATAATCAGAAAAAAAAAACTCTTAATTAATGGAACAGGTGAAGCTGAATTGACATCAAGTTGCATGAAAAATATCCAGGAGTTTTCATTGACCTGACCTCAGCATGAGGCTTCTAAAAGTCACCTCAGTGGTAAGTTGAATAGATGTATTTGACTTATTAAAGAATCTGCCAGCGGCCAGGTGCTGTGGCTCAGCCCTGTAATCTCAGCACTTTGAAAAGCCAAGGAGAAGGATCACTTGAGGCCAGGCATTTAAGATTAGCTTGGGCAACATGGCAAAAACCCTTCTCTACATTAAAAAAAAAAATATTTAGGCATGGTGGCACATGCGTGTGGTCCCAGCTACTCAGGAGGCTGAGGTGGAAGGATGGCTTGAGCCTAGGAGGTTGAGGCTGTAGTGAGCCGTGATTGCACCACTGCACCTCAGCCTGGGTGACAGCGAGGCCTGTCTCAAAATAGCAACAACAACAAAACAGAGAATCTGGAATCTGCCAGAAAAATCCTCATAGAGAATAGGACCATCCTCGAGGGCAGACGGAACAATGTATATCAAGCCACTAACCCGCCTGGCACACTGTAAACTTTTACAAGCCAGAATTTGTAGGAAATTGATGACCTCATGCTCCAAGATCATTTGGGTATTTTCCCCAGTTCCTGCCTACCCTGACTATAACTACTCAATCATTCCTCCCAGTGCCGAACACCGGGAAGGAATCATGTGCCAGGCGTTATGTTAGGCATATTTCAACCTTTGTTGTTTCAACCTCAGAGAAAAAGAAAAAAAAAAAAAAGCTTTGTGGTCTGTGCTGTGTTTCATGATTATAAAAAATTCCTTTCTCGAGTTGCCCAGTGTGCTCCCTATCCCCATTGGAATTCCTTTTCCGGCCGGGTGCGGTGGCTCACACCTGTAATCCTCCTTTGGGAGGCTGAGGCAGGTAGATTACATGAGTCAGGAGTTTGGGACCAGCCTGGCCAACATTGTGAAACCCCATCTCTACTAAAAATACAAAAATTAGCCTGGTGTAGTGGCAGGTGCCTGTAATCCCAGCTACTTGGGAGGCTGAGGCAGGAGAATTGCTTGAACCCGGGAGGTAGAGGTTGCAGTGAGCTGAGATCATGCCATTGCACTCCAACCTTGGCAACAGAGTGAAACTCCATCTCAAAAAAAAAAAAAAAAAAGAAAAAGAAAAATTCCTTTTCGGGGGCCTCTCCATGCATGCCTGTTTGCCTTCATCAGTCAGCCATGCTCCATCTTTACTCTCAGAAGCGGAAGGAAACTTGCAAAGCATCTAACTTAATCCCTCATTTTACAGAGTAATTGGAGTCTCAAGAAGTGAAGTAACTTGCCCAAATACAGCCAGGTCTTCAGTGGCAGGGCCAGGCCATAAGCATAAACACACCACGCTTTTCATTGCATCTTGAGATCAAATAATTTATAGCTACAGGTAAAAATAGGGCTAGGTTTATGAGAAACTGCCCTGGGACAATCAATTTTGCTTTCAAGTCACTCTGAAATCAAATAGTCTTCTGGCCTTGGGCATATCACATTGCACTTCAGGTCTGAGGTTCTGCTGTGGGGTTAGATGAAATGTTATATGTGACAGAAAGCATTTTGTCAACTGCAAAAACATTATACAAATTTTAGGCATTGCATACGACTGCCAGTAAAACACATTTGCAGAAGTGTTTGCATTTTAAAAAAAATTTTATTATACTTTAAGTTATGGGATACATGTGCAGAATGTGCATGGTATAGGTTTGTTACAGGTATACATGTGCCATGGTGGTTTGCTGCACCTATCAACCTGTCATCTACATTAGGTATTTCTCCTAATGCTATTCCCCCACTAGCTCCCCACCCCCTGACAGGCCCTGGTATGTGATGTTCCCCTCCCTGTGTCCATATGTTCTCGTTGTTCAACTCTCACCTATGAGTGAGAACATGTGTTTAGTTTTCTGTTCCTGTGTTAGTTTGCTGAGAATGATGGTTTTCAGCTTCATCCATGTCCCTGCAAAGGACGTGAACACGTTCTTTTTTATGGCTGTATAGTATTCCATGGTGTATATGTGCCACATTTTCTTTATTTTGTCTATCACTGATGGGCATTTGGGGTGGTTCCAAGTCTTTGCTATTTTGAATAGTGCTGAAATAAACATACATATGCATGCGTCTTTATAGTAGAATGATTTATAATCCTTTGGCTATATATCCAGTAATGGGGTTGCTGGGTCAGATGATATTTCTGGTTCTAGATCCTTGAGGAATCACCACACTGTCTTCCACAATGGTTGAACTAATTTACACTCCCACCAACTATTTCTCCACATCCTCTCCAGCATCTGTTGTTTCCTGACTTTTTAATGATCATCATTCTAATTGGCATGAGATGGTATCTCCTAGTGGTTTTGATTTGCATTTCTCCAATAACCTGTGATGATGAGCTTTTTTTCATGTTTGTTGGCCACATAAATGTCTTCTTTTGAAAAGTGTCTGTTCATATCCTTTGCCCACCTTTTGATGGGATTGTTTGTTTTTTTCCTGTAAATTTGTTTAAGTTTCTTGTAGACTCTGGATATTAGCCATTTCTCAGATGGATAGATTGCAAAAATTTTCTCCCATTCTGTAGGTCGCCTATTCACTCTGATGACAGTTTATTTTGCTGTGCAGAAGCACTTTAGGTTAGATCCCATTTGTCAATTTTGTCTTTTGTTACCATTGCTTTTGGTGTTTTAGTCATGAAGTTTTTCTCATGCCTATGTCCCAAATGGTATTGTCTAGGTTTTCTTCTAGGCAATAAGGTATATTGGTCTTACACAAGGTGTTAGGTCTTATGTTTAAGTCTCTAATCCATCTTGAGTTAATTTTTGTATAAAGTGTAAGGAAGGGGTCCCCTTTCAGTTTTCTGCATATGGCTAGCCAGATTTCCCAACATCATTCATTAAATAGGGAATCCTTTCCCCATTGCTTGTTTTTGTCAGGTTTCTCAAAAATCTGATGGTTGTAGATGTGTGGCATTACTTCTGAGGCCTCTATTCTGTTCCATTTGTTATAAATCTCTTTCAGTACCAGTATTACGCTGTTTTGGTTACTGTAGCCTTGCAGTATAGTTTGAGGTCAGTTAGCATGATGCCTCTAGCTTTGTTCTTTGTGCTTAGGATTATCTTAGCTATATGGTCTCTTTTTTGGTTCCATATGAAATTTAAAGTATTTTTTTCTAATTTTGTGAAGAAAGTCAATGGTAGCTTGATGGAGATAGCATTGAATTGTTAAATCACTTTGTGCAGTATGGCCGTTTTCACAATATTGATTCTTCTTATCCATGAGCATGGAATGTTTTTCCATTTGTTTGTGTCCTCTCTTATTTTCTTGAACAGTGGTTGGTAGTTCTCTTTGAAGAGGTCCTTCACATCCCTTGTAAGTTGTATTCCTAGGTAGGTTATCCTCTTTGTAGCAATTGTGAATGGGAGTTCACTCATGATTTGACTCTTTATTTATCTGTTATTGGTATATAGGAATGCTTGTGATTTTTGCACAATGATTTTGTATTCTGAGACATTGCCGAGGTTGCTTATAAGCTTAAGGGGATTTTGGGCTTAGACAATGGGGTTTTCTAAATATACAATCATGTCATCTGCAAAGAGAGATAATTTGACTTCCTCTCTTTCTATCTGAATATCTTTATTCCTTTCTCTTGCTTGATTGCCCTGGTTAGAACTTCTAATATTATGTTAAATAGGAGTAGTGAGAGAGGGCATCCTTGTCTTGTGCCAGTTTTCAAAGAAAATGCTTCCAGCTCTTGCCCATTAAGTATGATATTGGTTGTAGATTTGTCATAAAAAGCTCTTATTGCTTTTTGATACATTCCATCAATATGTAGTTTATTAAGTGTTTTTAGCATGAAAGGGTATTGAATTTTATCAAAGGCCTTTTCTGCATCTATTGAGATAATCATTGTCCTTTGACCCTGGAGCCAGTGTTGGCAAGAATGCAGGGGTAATACACCCTCAAACTACTGTACTACAGTGAGTAGCTACACTGACATGAGAAATGTATTAAAACTCAGAAATCCAAAATATACATACGGTTGGTCCGCCAAAACTCACTCACCCATGGAAATGAAGGCAGAGTACTAAAAATTATATATACAAAGATGTTTATTGCAGCATAGTTTGTAGTGACTACAAACGGAAATAAATTGAATGCTCTTCAATAAGGGAATGATTTTATACCCTGGAGAACACTCATACCATAAAATATTTTTCAACTAATAAAATAATGTGTTCTTGTTCGATCTATATCTATTGACCCAGAGGGATTTTTTTGATATATTGTTAAGTGAAAAACAAGTTACAGAAAAATGTACTTTTTAATTTGAGTTTTGTAAGTTACAAGCAAAATGATCCTATATTTGTGTTGAGAAAGAGCAAGGGAGACAGAGAGGGAGAAGGAGAGACAGAGAATCAGCTAGAACGAGGTCTCATCAATCCAAAGGAATGAATGTCCAGTGACGAAATTTCAGGTTGCTCAGCCAATGGGAAAATGAATTTAAAATGAAGCTAGGGGAAGCATTAGTTATGATTGAAGGCAGGAAGATTTTTGCCTTGGCATGTGGCATGTGGCTGAATCTGTCTGGGCTTCTGTCTCTGTTTAGTAGGTTCCCATGGTTTACACTCCTCATTCTCAAGCGTCTAACATGTTGCTGGTTCAGTTTCTCATCCCATTGCCCAACTCTGCAAGGAAGGAGGAGCCCATAGGTAAAGCACATTCACATATTTTGGATTTATCACTGTCTCATTCTTGGTTTCTCTATTAATATTTAGGATGGAGCCTAAAGTGCAAGCGAAGATTATAAAACAAGAGCAAGCAATCAAGTTTCCCAAGAATAATGTTGCATCCTTCAGAGCACAAAGCTGATGGACTTTGCCATGTAATTACCACTATAGATCGTTGTTTTAAGGAATAACGTGTTTTAATCACAATAAAACACTCCTATATGGGCAGACAGTCCTGCATCTACACAAGCCTATTGCTTCACTATTGCCAGGCATTCAGACTTGGGCTCAAGAGAGAACAGGAAATTGTGAAGGCTTTGAAGGGCAAACCCCAGCTTTCCTCTGTCAGGAAGCCCATCATAAACGGGATCAGCCGAGTGACAAACAGGGGTGATGTTAAAATTATAACATCTTAGAATTTATTGTTACTTCAAAGCAACAGTGAGCTGAGCTAGGAAGATTACAGGAAAGATAACTGTTATTAACCCCTCAAATATCATCTTGTCTGGGAAGCCTTCCCCTCTCCTCCAAAAGTGAATCATTCTTTTCTCCATGGTCCTCAGTGCTTGTTATACTCCTTCTAAGCTTACTGTGGCACTGCTATCATTTATTTGCGTGTCTTACCTTGAAGTATTTTTTGTCCTTCTGTTAACTTCTCCCTCACCACAGCCTAGCAGGGTGGAGACCCCAATGCAGGTCAATGGATGTTGAATGAGTCCGCTCTTTCATGTAAGTCCCCACAGAGGAACAGCAAAAGTTAAAATGGTCCAGTTCAGAAATGAAATCAGGGATACTGGAATTCCCATGTTTACTGTAGTATTATTCACAGTAGCCAAGATACAGAAACCACCTATGTCTCTTCTGGGAGATGAATGGATAAAGAAAATGCAGTATATATACACAATAGAATACTCTTCAGCTATAATAAAAGAAGGGCATTCTATCATTTACAATGATATTAGTGAACCTGGAAGACATTATGTTAAGTGAAATAAGCCAGACACAGAAAGACAAAACTGTATGATCTAACTTATATGTGGAATCTAAAAATGTCAAACTCAGAACAGAGAGTAGAACAATGGTTGCCAAGGTCTGAAACATGGAAGAAATGGGAAGGCATCAGTCAAAGGCTACAAACCTTTAGTTATAAGATGAATGAGTTTTGGAGATCTAATGTACAGCATAATTCTGTATTGTTTACTAGAAATTTTCTAAGAAAATAGATCTTGTGTCTTTACCACTCAATAGATCTTGTGTCTTTACACACACACACACACGCACGCGAAAAAGTAGCTATGTGTCATGATGGGTATGTTTATTAACTTGATTGTGGCACTCATTACACAAGATAAACATATATCAAATTATCACGTATTTCTTGAATATATATTTTTCATTTGTCAATTATACCTCATAAAGCAGAAAAAAAATCACTTTATGCAGTAAAATTGTTACTCCACAAATAACTTTTAAGAAGAAAAAGAAATAGAAAAGGAAAAACGAAACCCAAGCCTGGAAATCAGGACAAGGGAATTTCAATTCCAGCTTTATCTACAACTTCTCTATCATTTCAGACAAGTCACTTAACTTACCTTAAATTAGTTTACCCATCTGTAAAATGAGCACAGGACAAAATATTAGGATTGGGAAAAAAAGTAAGAAACTCACTGGAGAATTCATGGTCAAGAATCAGTAAGATGCATCCCCTCTACCTAAGGGACCTCCCTATCTTGTGCACTAGCAAACTGCCTCCTCTCCAGAGGGGTGAGTTCACATATCACCTCCTCCTTGAAGCCTTTCACACCTAGCCTAGAAGACATGGTACTTGCTACACTGCTCACTCTAAGATTATCTACTCAGAACATTTTATCCACAATATTGTAAGTTCTGAGAGACAGGAAACAGTATATTTTTATTTTATCTGTATGTTTTCAGGACTTGACATAGTAACTGATGGATAGCACTCAAAAATCCAATAGAGGAATGAATAAATGGATGGATAGATGGATGGATGAGTGGATGAGTGGATGAATAAAGGAGAGAGACAGAGGAGGCTTTGTGTCTTGTTTGGTTAAAATGATTCTGAGCTGTTTTAATAGTAAAATGATCTCTGTATGCTATTTGTTGATGTATAAAGATTGAAGTAGCATGGAAGCTCCCTAAGGTTTGGGGGCATATTATTCTCTTGATCTGTCATTTAGATTATCCTTACCCATCAGCAATATCAGGATATCCAGCAATATCAGGGTAAGTCACACTATCTATAGAGTATTCTTTCAAATATGGGTTGGAAAGGAAGGGAATACCTATCACATATGTATATATTGATGGCAGAGGCAGCCCATCAGGAGCAGCCACTGCCATGATGCCAGCTGCAGTGGGAGAGGCATGGCTGGGGCTGCGTGTTCCATGGAGCCAGCGGGGGCCAGGAGTCCTGTCCTCCTGGGCATAGTGATAGCTGCCCAAGTTGTGGCTGTGGATCCAGGCCTCCCTGTGATCTCAGGGACCCGGAAGGCCCTCCTTCCCCCAAAGGCTCAGAGATGGTTGCTCTCACTGTCTGGCCTCTCCCTGGCACTTGCTCTAATCTTAGAGAAAGGTTGGGGACAAGCCTAGGCACTGTCACAGCCCAGCCAACTGTGCACACACTTGGGGCAGTACTGACACCCCAGCCCCCTGCCACCTTGGCCCCCTTTGGATATTGATGCCAACGAGCTCAGAAGGAAGGCCAAGGGGGTGCTAAGTAAGAGCAGTTCAGTGCTGGCCTATAAGTGCCTCTTGACATGGGCAGTCTGGGCTCCATGAATAGGTCAGGAGGCAGATAAGCTGCTGGACAGAAGGGGGCAGGTCTCCAGTGAAGTCCCACCAGGAAGGGCCTGAAGCCTGGGGACTGGGCTGCTGGTCCCACAGACCAGAGTGGGAACTTGTGGTACTTTTTCCAGGCCTGTCCATGGCTGCCCATGAACCAATTGGCACACACTTCCCCCCTCTGAGAACCATAAAAGCCCTGTACTCAGCCAGACTCTGGGGAACTACAGGACAGCCAGCTGCGGAGAGGAGCTACCCACCCCGGTGTCTTCTGAGCTCTTCTGTCACTCAGTAAAGCTCCTCTTCATCTTGCTCACTCTCCACTTGTCCACGTACCTCATTCCTCCTGGACACAAGACAAAAACTTAGAAAAGCCTGCCAACTGGCGGGGTTAAGAGCTGTAACACAAACAGGGCTGAAACATACTCCTTGTTTGCCATGTTGTGGGTGGCAAGAAGGAGAGAAGAGAAAAGAAGAGAAGAGCTGCAGCCTTTCAGGGAGCTCAGACTTAGGAGCTCCTGGAGCCAGGTCTCTGACATCCTGCTTGGGGCTCTGTAGTTCCTGGCATCTCCAAGCTTCTGGGCACAACCGTATTCCCCAGTGCCAGCCATGGAAGCTGCTTGTGGTATACCTGGTCTAGCCACAGCTTCACAGGAAGCCGGCGCCTGGGCCAGCTGCTCTGTCACAGCCAGTATTCCTGGCTGTGCATAATGGCTGGACCCCACACTCATTCATACACTCCTTGCTGCTCTGCTTACACTTGGCAGACATGAGATCCAGGCCAATGGTGGTAACTGAACACAGCCTGCCAGGCCAAGTGAGCCCAGCAGGCCTGAGTAAACTCAGGCAAAGACACTTGCTACTGGCCACAGAGAATTCCAGCCTGAAAAGCAGCACCCCAAGGATCCTGTGACAGTAACATTTAATCCTCAGAACAGTCTTCTAAGGTCAGTACTATTTGGGCCCATTTTATGGATGAGAAAACTCAAATCAAAGAGGTGAAAGATTTACTTGTAGTCATTCTGCCGGGAAGTGAGAGAGCCAGAATTCACCAAAAGCCAAACCCAGTGGTCCATTAAATATCTAGAAGGAATTGTTTCCTGTTCATCTTCAGAGAAAATGCAATGTAAAGTGAAAAACTAGGAGAAGGCAGAGTGGCAACTGGCTCATTATAAACTGATCAACCATCATTGCTTGTTCACTATGCCCATCTCTGGCACACCCACAAGACCTGCCTGTACTCAGCCGAGCATGAGTGGGTAGTCGTGTGTGTCCTCAAACCCAAGAGGCCACTTAGCAATCTCCATGGAGTGAGGAGCTCCGTAATGTGGACACCCACCTGTGGTGGCCTGCTCGGTAGGTGTGAAGGGGCTGTGCTGCATACAAATGGACTCTTTCACTTAGCAGGAGGCACGTAATTTCTTTTGTCCCTGCTGATGCATTATTGATTGTGATGAATGTCAGAGTGGGAGCCCATTCCAGGAGCCATTAAACAATAATTTCATCTCCGGTGGGTAATTGATTGTCAGGGGCCCACAGTGGCTGGTTGCGAAGTGGTGGTAACAGTGAATGTTTTTATTTGGGGCAGGGTGTGAAGGGAAGATTGCATGATTTATTTATCAAATATCAAGCCCAGTTTTCAGGAAAAGGAAGCTGAAATGTGAAGTTCACCTTCTCTGAGGCGCGGACAGCCTGTCTCCTGAGGTCAAATTCCTGCTGCTATGTATTAGAGGTATATCTGGGCTTCTCTCCACTACCCACTTTCAACTATCACTGTCCTTAGTAGCTGCCCTCTCCACCCAGCCAGAAAATCCTAGGCATGATTACATGGATCTCATACTACCAGCACCCAAATCCTTACAGCCTGTATACTCAACATCAAAATCTAGATATGTATTCTCTTGGTACAAGACAGCTTAGATCTGCTGGGTCTCTGAGTTCACATCTTAGAATGCCTTTCTCCTTGGCTTCCCTTCCAGGAAATTCCAACTTACTCATCCCTAGATGACATCATCTGTTAAGGAAGCCTTGAGCAACCTCCATCCCCAGATGCAAAGGTGTTGTTTGCTCCCACCTCAGTAATCTTAGGGCAATGCATTCATGCCTCTCATTACAGAACTTGTGATATTATGTTCTGATTATTTCTTTAAATTTCTCTCTTAACTACATTGTCAGTGATTCTTAATCTTTTCTGGATGATAAACTCTTCCTTACAAGATTTGATGAAAAGCATAAAATTTCTGCCTTGTGAAAAACGTGAGCATCTTGGCAGATATGAACATACTGTGTTCAGCTTTAGGGTGTTTACATATACACGGAAAACCATTCAGGGACCTCATGTTAAGAACCTCTACCCTGAATGAGCTGTCTGAGGCCAATATCTCATTCACCTTTGTGTCTCCAGGAACAATGCAATGTGTGGCATACAGCAAATGCTTAGCAAATGCTTGGTGAATGGGTGCAGACTCTCTTTACAGGTCAGCTTAAGGATGCGGGAGTGTGGGCTGTCTGCAAGCTGCATGTCTCGAGCATTATTGATTTAAGGGCCATAAAGTGGTATCTGAAGCTATGCAGGTACAAGATGAAGTGGCTGCAATGTCTTGAGCTGACCCCAGTTCTAGTTTTAGAGTATTGAAAACAGAAAGCGGATCAGAAAGGGCACGCGCATTGGCACTGTGCAGCACGGCTTAGTAGAGCTTCATTGGAAACCGCAGAATGCACCAAAATGCAGAAATGAGAACCGAGGAAGGTACGAAGACTTCCACAAACTGATTCTGGACTCCAGTCTTCATATTTTTGTTTTAAAATCAGAAGAGTCAGGTAGAAATCCTGGACACAATAGCCCCACCCGTAATCAAGCAAGCAAACAAATAGCAAAATCACTCTCACGACCAGCCTAATCACTTCTCTGAGAGCATGAACAATTCTGTTCGCAGCTTTAAAAAAATAAGTTTCCAGAGACAAGGGCTGCTGCAGGGCAAGTTATATAACCTCGTGGTGAAGAATGCAGAATCTGAAATCAGAGTGCTTGGATTCAAACATTAACTCTAATGCTTATCAAATACGGGATCATGGGCAAGCTACCAAACCTCTGTATGCTTCAGTTCCTTGACTGTGAAATGGAAGCATCATAAGTCCCACCCCATAAGACTGTGGGAGGAGTAAGTAGCTGATACATGTGATGGCTCAGGGCACATAAGTGCTCATTAAATTCTAGCTACTATTACTACAAGAGATGTTTGTGGATATATACTGTTATCGCAGTTAAGAGTTTTCAGATTATCTTTGTGCAGAAAGAAAGGCTTATTTTATTTTAGTTCAGACATCAGTTGAAGTGCTCTGACATGAGGATCTTGTTGTTCTCCAAAGATAAGAAACCAATCTCTTCAACAAGCTCCCAGTCAAAGAGCCCATTCCCTCTGTATATGAAGCAAGCAAGCCCTCAAAACTGACTTAAAAGCCGCATGCATGGAATCTTCTTAGGCAGCTCCAGCCCACATGAAAATACTTCTTTAATTTGATTTCCCAATGCATTTACTATACAGGTTCCTTCCATTGATACTCAAACACTGTTTAACAGTTATATATTTTATACATTTATCAAAGATTACAGTCTTTCAAGGCAGAAAGCGTATCTCATCTTTCAGCTATGGTTCTGCAGTGCCAAACCTGTTCCCCTCAGGACACTCTCATGTCACGGATAGAGTATGGGGCCTTAAATCAAAGAGCTAGGTTTAGGTTCTTTCCCTTGCTGGTCTATGACCCTAGCAAGACACATGTGAGCCACCCAAGATTTGCTATCCACTTCTTTCTTAGTAATGAAACCCCTGTTTTTAGCTTGAACATGATCATTTGGAAAAAAGACAATGTGTTCCAGTCACCTTAAAGTTGAGTGTGGCCATGTGACTGGGTTCCAGCTGGTGAGGTCAAAGTGACAGCTGTGTAAGAGTTTTTCCTTTATTGATCTGTTTCTTCTTGCTGCTGCCTGGAATTTGTATACAGTAGCTGGATTTATATCCAGCTGCCCCTCTTTTGGATGGGGGCCACCTCTAGGGATGGTGGAGCCTGAATCCCTAACAATTTCATGGGGCCAGCCATCAAATTATCCCTGCACTGTGTGCTTCAGAACTTTATTTAAAATGAGAGATAAATAAATGTTACTTGCAGGCTGACTTTAATCCTGACTAAATACTCTGAATCTTTGGTTTCTCATCAATACAATGTAGACAATAATTCATACCTACATGACATGTAAAGCAAATATTACAAATGTAAATGCACTGCTACAGTGGAAGTTGAATAGTAAGCACTTACAGAAAAAAAAAAAAAAAACGAAGAAGTTAAAAGTACAAGGGAGAGAATAAGAGAGACAGAGTAGTGATTTGCATAAACACTGGGTTGGCATTTTGGAAGGAGCACACCAGGCATATGGGCTGAGCTGGTCTTTGAAGGAACCAGTTAGTCCTGCCCTGCACTAACTTCAGATTGTAACCAGCACGAGCTGTTCTACACCATAATCTCCCACACCCATGAACATGGACATAAAAAAGAGCTGGAAGGTTCCCCATAGGAAAGATCAAGAAATCCGCAGTAAAGGGGGCAAAGTGGGAAGCAGAGTACCAACTTAGTGTCACTTTCAATGAACTTGAAAAACTGAAAGAGGGAAAAGCCATCTTTAACGGCAAGAAAGAAAGTTTATCTTTCTCCACTGTCCGTGAAAGGTGGATTTATCATGGACTTCTTCCTTCCTCTCCTTTATTTTTTCTCCCACTATTCACTCCATTATCTTGTCAGTTGGAACCACCAGCTGTCCCAGAACCCTTCATCACTTCTCTCCTGCCACCCCCAGAAAGTGCCTGCGAACTCCTGGCCCATCATTCACAGCCAAGCCAGAGCCTGCCCCTCTCAGATTTCAAGCTTGCCCTCCCACTGGCATGGTAAGACAGGCTGATGGATGGATACATGGTTCCTCATAATGCCTGATGCTGGGCCCTCTATTCCCATGAAGCATGGTCCTCCCCGCCTGCTTCTATTCCTTCATAACTCACATATAACTCCCCTGTGCCCCTCATAAAATCCCACTTTTCCACACATGCCTCTCCAGGAGGTTTTCCCCCCACATTCTCAACACACTGGGCATGAAGCCCCTGCCCTGAACACAAATTTTATGCGGTCTGTCTTATGTCTTCCCCTTAAAAAGGATCTGTCTCTCTAAGAAGGACTTTACAAGAGTTTCCTTTGTTTTAAAATGATTCCAACTACAGTGTGCTAGCCTGTGTCAGATACTTTTACTTGTGGTATCAGTTAATACTCATGCGGCATCCCAGCTTCTAAGTAGGGAAAGGACCTACAGGGAAGCTCTAAAATGCCAGCATCCTCTTAGGTAATAAATAGCAGAGCTAGGATTTGTAGGCTTTTTTTTTTTTTTTTTTTTTTTTTTTTTTTTTTTTTTGGAGCGTGAGTTTTTTTTTTTTTCGGGGGGGGGGGGGGAGGGGGGGGGGGTCGGTGCCGTGCAAATCCGCCCCCCGTGGG